>NC_056735.1:1940639454-1940874454 GCF_019279795.1 Protopterus annectens | reverse complement strand
ATTACAATTTTATATGCATTACCTAAAGAAAACTTTCCTTTTTCAGATAACACTATGTCCACAAATGTGTGAATTACTCATTTAAATAACAGTGACATGGGTTTAAACATAACCATTTAATGCTTTATAGAGAACATGACTCAACCATTTATTAATTGGGGTGGGGGAAGAATGTTTCCATTCTTCAAATGATGTGTTTTTTGTGGTATCAATAAGAACACTCAACTACAATATTATATTGTCTGCCTACACCCTTGGTTCAGCACGCTGATGAGTTCATTGTTTTTCAGGTGAATTGAAGCTATTTGAATGTTGGACTTCTCCTGTGGTGTTTGCATGTCTTACACTATTCTGTATAATGTATAAATAGATAGGCAGGATGCTCAAATACAGCAATACTTAACCTCTAGAAGTGTGACTGCAGTGAATTCATGATTGTTTTACACACATATGTAATGGCAGATTTTACAAGCCCTGATATTGCTGTAAAAATAATGTTACCAAATACATCTCCTTGGCAATACACTTCTGATGTAATCTCTTCATAGATGTTGTTTTTTTCAGTTGTAGTCACTATTGTCCTACGGTGCTGCCTGCTGATAATGTGCTGTACAGATGGTTTAAATGGATAGTTATGTGGTTCAATCCTATCACTGCTTCAATAGTGCGACAGTTATTATTGTCATATAGTTTTGGCCAACACACGACCATCTGTATGTATTTTTCCAATTATGAGATTAAATTACAGTGGCACTCTGTGACACTAGCAAATCTTAGAATCAAAAGGGGAATAACATTTTGTCCACACAATTACATACTGCTAATATATCTGCAGTATATCACATTTAGAGTGCGCATTCTCCTGTGTTGTGTGACTTTGATAGATGAAGTTTGGGGACAAATCAATTTGTCCAGGGACATCTTCGGCTGAGAGTCAGGTAGGAATTGTAATGGGAGTTAAGATGGTAGTGGAAGAGAGTTAGTGCAATGGGGATGGAAGGGTTACATTGGGAAAGTAGGAGGGTTGGGCAGAAATGAGGTAAGTGCATGGAGGGACTTAACTGGTTTTGTGTGAGTGTAACTGGGTAAGGGATCAAATTTTGGTGTGAACTTGTACAGAGTCAGATAATATGATGACCTGTAAGAACTTTGGTGGTGAGGTAGGCCTTGGGTAATAGTATTATGAATGTGAGTAATAGTGGTATAGTATTTTCTTTCCTCTCTCTAATAGTCTATTTTCAGATTTATAGTTGTCCTGGGGATGATGTTTGTGCATTGAGGTTCTTGGTTTGCTGCAGTTGGTTTGCCAAGGGGTGGGAATGCATGGCATGTGTTTAATAAATTGAAACTGGATTTGTTTTGGTAATTGATTTGTTGTCTCCTGTGGGTTTGGATGATGAGGTTGATTGGCCAGTATATTGGAATGGATGAGTTGTTTGGATTTGGAATCTTTTCCATTTTCTTCTTCTGCCATCTCTTTGCTTACTTTCCTCGGTTATATTGTTTTGATTTGATTTGCTGCTTAGTGTGTGAGAAGATTGATTAAGGTGGTGAGCAGAGCTGTGGGTGGAATGGTTGTATTGCATTGGAGAATTACGTCTCCCTGTGAGGAGATCTGTTGATGTGGGGGGAGGTTTAATTCCCTCATAGTTGTGAGTTGTGTTCACAGCAGTTTCTCTTAGGGGATTTTAGTAGGTGTGGTGGTGTGGTTGTTTCAGGTGGTTCTATGCTGTGGTTGTTTCAGCTGAGCTGTAAGGCTCAGTTTAGGGTGTTTTCATGGGCTGCAAGGCACCTGCAAATAACAGTTGCTCACAATATATGCATGGTGTAGCATTACCTGTTGGGGGGGTGGTGGGAAGTAATGTTGAGGCATACCTCTTAACTAAATGATGAAAGATAAGCAGAAAACATAGAATCCTTCAGTTCTTGTTTTGTGAATAGAAAATAAAAAGTGTTGCAATAATGCTTAAGGAAAGAAAATGAATGTGAAGAGACAGAAAATTAAGGCTAGAAAAAATGAAACTACTAGGATAGGAATGTGAAGAGATAAGCCACTTAATAAAAATCTGAAATTTAATAAAAAAACACAAAATAAATGACGCATTACATATAAGGGCAAAACTTCTATAAGAGCACTCTTTACAACTGTCCTTATTTTGAAGGTGGCGTTGTCCAGATTTCTTGCTCTAAGAGGTTGCGAGCGTATAGTCCATGCTAAATGTTTCACAGAATCTAGCCCTGAGGCATACCTCTCAACAGTACTGGCTCGCATAATGTCAATGTTTGCTTTATAATTTTGGCTTGCCTACAGTAACAGTTGTTTGGCAAAAGACTAGCAAATCATTGAAGGAAAAGCAGGGTTTCATACCACACTTCAATCAGGAAGGTGAGAGCTAAGTTGCACATTGCAGTGACTTAATGAATCTTTCTAGAACAGGACAAGACTATTGTGCAGTAATATTCTTTTTGGCTGTGTTCTCTGAAGTTATCTGTGGCAGTGAACATATTTCTCAGTTAGTTTACAGTCACATTGTCAAGCTTTTAATGTATTTAGGTTATTTTTAATGTACATTAGTTGTTATTTGACTGTATTCTTGTTATTCATGTAAATGCTGTCTTGGCTTGTTTGCTATTAATTTATTGTTTTGATAGCTAGCATGTTTAATGCCTGACTGTGCTTTGACTTTGTTTTATATGCTAATTTTCTAATACCTGTGCTTATGGGAAAGTTACTCTTCCTTAATCTTCTTGGGAGTGTTGATGTTGCCTTTACTGAGCAACAGATCAAACTGCCACATTGTTTATAGATAAGTTAATTGTGAAAATGTACATTTTGCCACACAAATGAGGCTTATAAATGCATACAATCCCAAGATACAAAAAAAAAAAAACAAAAAAAAAACAAACAAAAAAAACAGTTACTTGGAGTGGTAGTCTAAGCTTATACGAGCAATATTTAAAGTGTCTCTATCATTGGGGCCTCTGTGCCTACATGATCTGTAGCTTTGTCCACATTTTCTGCTCTAAAAGTTGAGAGGTATGACGTCCGGTCTATGTTAGAAACATCACTGGAGTAGAGCAGTGAGGTTTACCTCTCCACTGTGCAGAATGTTCAGAAGTTTGCCTCATATTTTGACAATTTCCTGCTCCCTCTCTTTCAAAGGATTTACAGTTTTTTTTTTCTTCTGCAGATGGCAGAAGCACAGAGTTTGCATCAGCCAGTGGCCTTAAGGAAAGGGACTTGCTAGGTGATGGATGCTGCTTTTGTGGATATTCTGCCTCCTGGAGTGATGTACAATGAGGTCATAGGTAATGATACATTGTTAGGTGCTCATTTAGGCATGTCAGAGTCGGTGCAGTCTGGGAGTAGTGTGGGGACAGTTGAAGATGAGGTACATCACAGGCAGGGTGAAGCAGGTACTTAGATTTGATTATGGGGAGTTTGGGTTATCCACAGATGGGATTTAGTGACAGCAGCATGAAGTTGGGTTGAACATTGGGATCTGGCTGGGTGATTAGTTAGCAAGCAGGGCCTGTGGCAAGGGAGGGGGTGTTTTGACCCCTCCCCTCACATACTGCTTTTAGTTAAAGAAAAGATCTGTAAGGGGAGTATGTAGATATTTTGAATTAATTGATGTGGATAGCATTCAGTGTCTGATGGAATAAGGCATCGCAAGCAGTAATGACTTTTGGAGGCTTTAGTGGCATTGGGGGCAAAGAAAGATAGGTAGATTGTGGCCAAGGACATAGGACAACTGGGTGTTAAGCTTCATGTGTTACATGGCAGCTGGTTGGGGAAGGATACTGCCTTGATCTTAACACTCATGGCTTATTTTCTCAGAATCTCTGAGGCACAGTGCCTGTGGGTGAGAATGCCTGGTTTTGGTACGATCACAGCTTTTGAAAACAGAAGGTGGTGGATCAATCACTGCATTAGGATATAAGATGTTGATATTTGGTTAAGCACTATTACAGCCGCTAGCAGGGGAGTTAATTTAGGGGGGGTTGGAACTGGGATATGCTGGTTTTATGGAGCAGTTTTGCGCATGGAAGTGTGGAGGTTTTTGCAAATGTGTTCAAAGTGTGTGGGTATGTATTCAGCTGTGCAGGTGGCAGACAGGAAGGCACATCGGTTAATCTGAGTTCACAGCAGCCTGAATCAGGTGGGCTACCTTTGTTGTTTTCTGGATTTCAGGGTAGTCAGGGTAGGGGGACTTTTCAAGTGTGGAGAAGAGGGGGTTCCTTTCATGGGTCAAAGGGAAGGCTGGGGGATGCATTTTCCCATTAATGCACAGATAGTGTCAGCTGCTCATGCAGCTTCCTGATTCAGTAGTTGCAGAGAAATTAATAGATGAGTTTCTGAGGGATTTTCTATTAAATCAAGGGTGGGAGTGGAGTGGTCAATTTGTAAGAATCTGCATTCTTTCCACGGGAGGGAATGAAGGGATTTTGGAAGGCTTGGTGGAGTAGGAATGCTGGACAGGAAGGTTGTTGTGTCTGTTTGATATTCCTCCTTTTAACAGCTTTAAGGTTTCTCCATTATGGTTGCTTCCTAAAAGTGTGGCAGGGAATTTCATTTGCTTCACCATTTGTCTTATCTGGAAGGGAATTCTGTAAATGATTTTATTTCAGGAGATGATGCAAAAGTCAGTTATGCATCTTTGGATGAGGTAGTGCACGTCATTTGGGAGATATTGAATCCATTTTCCATTTATTACCACTTTTAGAGAAAGAGTGACCATTGTTGGGCAGGGCAGTTTGGTTTAAGTTTTACTTTGACAAGGCTATGCTAATGGCATGCTCGGTGGGCTGTGCTACTTTGAGAGGTTGGGCAGTGCTTTCCATTGGAGATGGTAACAGTCAGTGGGCTGCCAGGAGGCAATCCATTATTTGGATGACTTCTTAAGAGTAGCTGAAGGGTTTTATGGAGCATTGGAAGGTTAGCAGCTGGTTTTGGGGATGTGTGAGGAAATGGCTGTTCTGTTGGTTAGGTAGAAGTTACAAGGCTCAAGCAAGGCATTGTCTTCTGGGATTGCTAGAGGAAGCAGCCCATGAATTGTTTTGTTTACCAGATGCAAAGGTAATGAAGTCTGCATGTCGGGCAGTTCACCATGGTCCTTCCTTTTGTAGATTCTTGGCTTTTTTGTTAAATAGGGGAAAAGCAAACATCACTGGGTGAGGGCTAGTAATTTGTTGTGTGCTTATTTAACATTGTGATTGTCTTTTTGGATCAGTTTAATGGTATTGCTTTTTGGCAGACTGACTGGGTTGTTCAAGCTGATTTGCAATTGTTTACAGATGCAACAGAAAGTACTGGGTTGGGGGCATATTTTGAGGGAATAGTTTACACTGCCCTAGTAAATGGTTACATGTATGTTAATTTAATAAAGGTAATCAGATGTCATTTGGTGTGGTGTGTTTATTGAAAGGGATTGGGACAATATGTTTTGTACAATGTGTAACTATATATGTAGTATGTTTGAGTTCAGCTGTGAGTGTCTTTCACCTTCATGCTGTGATACTATTCTGCAAAGACATATATGATGTGCAGTTGTACAATGTTATTGTGCACTTCAAACACTTTTCTGCAGAAACATCCAGATCATTGATTTAACTGTTTACTCTCTCATCTGTACATCAACATGGTCAAGTGGTGCTTGCAATTCAGGCAATGATGTTTAGCTTGTGATCTTGAGTAGTTATTCAAAATCCATCCATTACTGCTCAGACTACATAGTGTTAGTGTTATTATGACTGTACATGTCATTAACACTGTTGTCTAGTATATTTGCTTTGTACAGCTATAGATGTTGATCCCTATGTCTAAAAGCCAGAAAAGTTTTTCACATAGCAATGCTTTTATAAAGAGCAATGATGATATTTGATTTCATAATCCTTACATGACATATGTAGAAATGTTATCTTCTGGCACAAGGGAATGAAACAACATGCTGTCTGCTGTTGACAGACCACAACAACTATAGGCATACACATCCCTTGCAGAAATAACATGAAGTAATGCCTTCACATAACATTATATGTCACAATTGTACCACTATTTCTACCATGATGCATTCACCCTGTAAACTATCATGTATTGTATGCTGTCAAATGCTCATGTGTTCAACAGCAACATTCAGTGACTGTTAGCATTGCTGGAACTTATACTGTAACAGTGTTAGTGCATCAGTGTCATGTATCACAGTTAAAATGTGTCCATTTATAGTGCAAGAGTCTTCCATGATCCCTGTCATCGCAGAGACTATTGCACATACACCTGATGTAATACGTTAGCATAGGTGGATTGTTATACTAGGTTTAAGACTTCCACTGTGGAACTTGTAGTTCAAAAAGATGTCTTTATTCAGTAGAGTTGCATTACTTGCTATTCGGTTACTGAAAAGGGCAGCATTATATGATGTTACATAAACACCACTGGATCTAGTTATTCACATCCACTTTTATGTTGCACAATGATATATTATCACAGGTTGAGACTGCATGGCAATAAAATGTTTATTCGGGGCATGTTGTGCTGTGCATGTTCCTCTGGCAAGTGAGGACTGGCTTCTATTGCATTCCTACACAGATAGAATGGTGTTCATTTCTGGTACAGTTTGTATCCCACATGGCGGAAACAGCTTCCTTTTCAAAGAAGCAGTCATATTACAATGTTCTGTGTTGTATGGACAGTAACATGTGTAGCTCCTTTCTGGCAATGTGAATAAATCAGATTGTTCATATTATAGTCATACCTCCTGTGTTAATGCACAAATTCAGTTCAGTTATTTGTGACAGCCTCCATTACTAACTGATGTGGAACATGCAGTCAATACAAACATTTGGAGAAAGCCTTGCTTAATAGGCAGGGATGTGAATCTGTTTACATCTGTCTGTCAGGCAAATGTACCACACAGCAGTGACTTATACATACTCAAAGGGCCAGCTTTTTTAGACTTTTTCATACCAGGTAAATTATCAGTGCATATTATATAGTATGATAGTGCTGTATGCCATTTGAGAGTGTTCTTCCTTACCTGACCGATATCCGTATGGCTGTGCCACCCATGATTGTTACATACCTCTCTGATATCTCTTCAGGCCTGTGTTCAAAAATGACATAATGCAAGTGTTTCTTAAGTCATTCCTTCTTCATATGCATTAACTATTCACAAGATAATTATGCTCTGTATTGCATGTCTTCGTCCAGACAAGTGTTTAATACTGCAATTTTTTTCTGTCACACTATACAGCTTAATGGCAGATGTGTTATTCCATAAACATTTTTTTACTCTAAAGCATCCTGCAAGGCCATCAGATACTGTGATTGGTCCTTTGTTACAAGTGTGTTGCTGCTGTTGAATCATCATTATGTTATTGTTCCCTGTAACTGCATGTGAGCATGCTCAGTATTATTATGTCAGGCATTTTTGCAAATCAGCAGTGGCAAAATTGGACTCTTGACATGTCGCCTGCTCCGTCTCATCATTTGTCACTTATGTATGTTGTTTGTTATTACAGTGGCATGTAGATTTACATAACCATACAACATTTGTAGTCTATTACATGCTTGTAGGTGATGAACCATTTTCCTATTGGTTTCACTGTCATTTCTTTGCATAAACATGTCAGTTTCTGAGGCAAATGACATTACAGCTGTAGGATCCTTTTTTCTTGTGTATACATGGTACGATGAATAGTACAGCTGTGCTGTAAGCATGCATGCATGAAGTCCTTGTATATACATCCTTATATACAATTACTGCATTTTATGCATTTATCCCTTAAAGTATCTTCTGCTTCTGTTAAATGTCATCTCAGCTCAGCATTTAATTAACATGTATATCATATTTTCAGTCCACTTTTTTACACTGCGGCTTTATGTCTCTATTACATCCTCCCTTAGCACACCTATTATTATTTATGTGCATAACTGTAGAATTGTCCTTAACATTAATTATCATTACTCAATACTGCAGGTTTTATGTCAGAAATACTTCTTAGACATTTTGTCACATTTGCCTGGGGACTATGAGCACATTTTAAACATTTCTCCTCTTCAACATTAATACATTATAACACAGTTTAAGTTAAACAGTTCTCCTATTTCACTTGTCTGTACTGTTTCACAGTGGTTGCCCTTAATATGCTTGGGCTACAGCATGTGCTAATATCTGAACATTGCACATGTGCAATCTGTTTTGTCTGCATTGCATACTCATGATTGCAAGCACTGTTCCATGGCCACAACCAGTATTAATGGCTATGAAAAGGTGCTTACAAATGAATAGGCATGATGAGCGGTGTGCATTTTAATGCTGCTGCTCATTGCACTAACATGCCTCCATCATGTCACCTAAATGATTGTTGATGGAGGGCATACTATTCATCGAAAAGTCAACTTGATAAGCAAATATATATATATATATATATATATATATATATAGTTAAACTGAAAAGGGATGGAATTAAAAAAATAGATACCAAACAGAAAAGGTCCAAGCACAAATCCCTGGAGGACACCACTGGTCAATATCTCCATCTGAGGAGGCACCACCCACTAGGATAATGTGCATTTGGTCCTTAAGACAGTTGACTATCCATCTTACCACTTAGGGATTTATGTTTAAGGTAATCAAAACAACTCCAACAATAAGTATTGCAAGCTGAAGTTAAACATATCTGTCTATGTCATTTATAGCTCTGTCTCTATCTATCTATCTATCTATCTATCTATCTATCTATCTATCTATCTATCTATCTATCTCTCTATCCACAGCAGACAGAATTCTTACTGCAAATACAGATAACAACACAGAATATACATTGTTTCGATCAAGAATAAGTCACAATCCATTTCAGTCCTATGTTTCCCAAAATACTAAATCCTGCAAGGTAAAAAATGATGTTTTTAAATCATATGACGTGCGTGTGTGTGTGTGTGTGTGTGTGTGTGTGTGTGTGTGTGTGTGTGTGTGTGTTTGTGTATTTACATTTTGTCTATTCTGTCTACCTCCTGGAATTTTATTATTTTGAGTCATTATGTGTATTATTGCAGTTTGTTAATTTTCAACAAGGTTCAGTGAAATTTTCAAACTCTAGCAGTCACTTGGACATTTTGTGAAAGTACTAGGTATAAGGTTTACAAGTGTGTCATTTATATGAATACTGGCCTTTCCAAGGTGTCTGTGGCAACCAAATACACATATAATGAATATTGTATAATGATTTCAGCAAGCATTGCATAGCCAAATAAAGTTTCTACTTGTATGCTGCAGACATATACTATACATTTTTTCTTTAGTTGAAGTTTGTTATGAAGTTTTTCTGGACCAGTGAAGCATGGTTTTAGCCTCATTCCTGGCAACAAGGCAAAGCAAAATAATGTGGTCATCACAGGTATATACAGGCAAGCAGATTTAGCACAGTATTCACGTGTTAAATATATAGCAAACACATTTAGCAAAGTAATACAGGTTGACTAGCTGTCATCAAATGCTATCATAAACAGAGTAGGGGTCTATGGCAGGAAAAGATCATCTCAATATTTTTGAGATATATATGTAGAAAACACCAGCAGGAGAATGATGTAGGTTTCTCAACAAATACTATTCGAAAATAAGAGGCTAAGGTAAGCAATACATGAAAGCAATTACTGTACAGGGACAGTTTTTAGGTTGATGTGTAAGGTAATGAAGAATAACATTACCTAGAACAGCAGCATTGCTCAGATGTGTAGAATTTTCTCAAAACATTTTCTTTAAAAAAGACGTATTTGTAATCATTCCTAAAGTGTCCCATACAATAGTACCTGTGTGATTAATAACCTGCCCAGGTATAATTTGATTACCACTTTAGTAGCCATATTGTACCCATCTGTTTACTTGCCATTTTATGTCCCTGATGCACTGTTAGCTGCTGATAAGGAACACGTTGCATTTTTTTTTGTCTACAACTGCTAAGGATGGAATTTTCATTAGAAATTTGGTGTTCCTGTGTTATTATGGTATTATCTGAGGATGTATGTTTGTATTAGCATGCTTGTGTGTATATATGTGCACATCTATATGTATGCGTATTTGTATGTTAACATATGTGTGGCTATCTGTGCACTTCTTATCTTTCTCAGTAGTAGATTCACATTTATATGTCACGCATTATGAGATTTGTTAATCATTTTGGTCCTCAAAAATTGTCTGTAATACAAGATGACAATTTTCCTATTGCAAAATATAACTTATATATAAATGTATGTATATATCTTCATTAAAAGCTTTACTGTGCTTGTATTACACTTCCTATCTCAAGGCTAATAAGGCTTCATGTACATCATCCATTTGTCATTCGCTGTGCTGCACATTTTGATAAAAAGAAAAAAAAAAGGGTATGGTACAGAGTAACGTTATTTTTACTAGATTTACTGCATTTTATCGAGAGACCTTTCCAACAACATACAATTTTCTGCTGTGGTATTTTATTGTAATCGTGCATCACACTAGGTGTCTGATGCACATCGTCTTCCTTTAAACTTGCCTTGCATGTTTCCTTCGAATACTTATTTTTGCATAGGGCTACCACATGACATGATCATTTGTTATAAATTGTTTGATTCAGGTATGCTGCATTTTCGTTAAGAACAACATGTCTATTCCTAAATCATGCTGCTTCATAAATATATCTCTTTCCTTTAATTTGCATACAAGTAGAAAATGAAATGAGCTCTTCCGAAGTTGCAAAAAAAAAATGAAATCTTTTTTCAGAGCTGTCAGAACAACACAAAAACAAAATAAGTAGGATCAACAATGAAGCAAAACACATAACAAGACAACTAATCCCGGGTTTATTAACACATAATAATTATGAAGCTAAATGCATGTTATTTCCTTAAAGAAGAAAACAGATATGTAATCATTTGGAATGTGTCACAGTCTATCAAAACATTCAACAGAAAGTGAGTGTTTTAATGCACTGCCCTTTCAGGGCATATTTTCTTTTTCTCCTTCAAAGCCCTTCATGGTCTAACTACTGTAGAAATGAACATTCTTTTTATACATGCTAATTTTTTTGCCACATGCAAGCAGTTTTAATAGAATTGTCAAAATCATGACAGCTGAAGACACTTTGCATTTTAGGAAGCATTTTCTTGCAATGATTATAAACTGAAATAGAAGCAAGTAGGATTCATTCTGCAGTGTGTTTGCCATCTATAAATATGCACCTTGACTCATTTAATGTTAGCTTATTTACAAGCATTCAAAAGGAAGACAGAATTCATTACCCATTTTTCGAAGAAAAACAACAGCAACATTTGTTCTTTTTGATTATATATTTCTACCACGCTTTTTCAAAACTCTTGTTTGTTGTTATCATATTTCAAAGTATTTATTGACCATTCTATTTAAATGCTTACTAGCTAACTAACTGACTATATGTATATTTATAAATTTATTGACTGATTGATTTTATGATGGTAGAGCTTTTCTTTAAAAATTTCCTTAAAAGAAGGTTGCACTGCTATTGCAGGGATGACACTATGGTCTACATTCCACTTGAACATACCAGGACAAAGCATAACTGCTTCCTTGGTGTAAAAATTTATATTTAGCAATACCTGTCTGTTTTTGGTTAAATTTTCTGTTGTTAATTGCTTTTATAGATTATTTTACCTTATGCTTACATTACAGTTGCATTGACGCTTAAGCAATGCCACCCCCAAGCCACCGGTCATACCACAGTTAGTAATCACTGCCTACCCAATTCTTTCTGCCAGTGCATATTACAGTCAGTATGATACAGAAGTATACAAGTGAACTATCCTGATTATATTCATTTGGGTCTATATTAATTTGTTGACTGGTCATATAAACAAGCAGCTAAACATCTAGATGAAAATATTAAAATCCACAACACTGAAGCAGAGAAGTGAATGCAAAATGTTATGTGAGATCACGGAAGAATGGAGATGACCTTTTTCCATTGTCGTGTGATCGCAGAGTTGGGGGTGTGGGAAGGGTACTGGATGGCATGACCCCTTCAAAAACATGTTTCATTTTTCTGCTTTTATTTCGGTGTTGTGCATGTTGACATTTTTGTTCAATGTTTGGCTGGTCAAAATTTTATAATTTCGATCATATGAACTAGATTATATCTATTCATATTACATAGCTATGTGGTTAACATGCAACTAAACAAACCAAATGAAATGTTACCTATATTTTCTTGCTGTTGAATTATATGAAAGAATATATTATTTCTGTAATATTTTTTTTTTTAATATGTTGCCACTACAGTACGTATAGGTTATTGGACTCCTACGTTTATAGGCACCAAATACATAGGCTATCAGTATGATTTTTCTGTTTATTTCCTAAATCCCAACTGTGTTTCAGGATGCAAATAATATGCTGGCAAGCTTATGGTTTAGCATTTGATTTAATCTCTGGTTTCCTTAATTTGACAATCAATTTAAGAATTCTCTGTCTCTCTGCTTACTGCTCATCTCTTCCAAGGAGGGTAAGGTTGGAGTTTTTTTCTTTTCCCAATGGTTGCTTGGCTTTACATTGGATAATGCTGCAAAGATCCCACATCACTGTTCTTGAAGGACTATCACAGGCACTTGTGAAGGATGGGAGGATTATTAAGAACGAGCTTACACAAGTAGGTGGGATGTGTAGAAGGGTACATGGTGCTGGGGAGCTGCTTTGCTTCTGGTTAGGGTTACTATTTTGGTTAGTTACTTGAATGTTCTTCCTTTATATTAAATAGTGCAGTAAATAACAAAATGGGCAAATCAACTCAATAAAGTGTTGGCCCTTTAACATTAATTTGTCTTAGCTGTTATAATGATTAGGATGGAAGATGCTATGTTATTACAGGATAAGTATAATATTTTTGTTCTTGTAATTTGTTTCTTTTTGTGAAAATGAGAGTAATTTCTTTGCATATTTCTGACTAATGGTTATACAAAGTGTTACACTTTGCTTTGCAATGTTTTCCTGTGTTTTAGTGGGTAAGTCAATGGTTTTCATATGGGTAATGACTGGATGGCAAATAATACATTTGCAGGTCAATAACCTGGTGTTGTAAACTTTCTGTCAGTAATATTTGTGCTAACAATGTATTTATTCATTTATTTTTATTTTACATTTGTTAACCGGGAAATTCCGACTGGACCCGGTCCATTTTCAGGGGAGGCCTGTGGAGAAAAGTTCCGGCATCAAGTTATACAAACACAGTACATCCAGCATAATACACAAAACAGATTACATCAGGTATGCTGAGCATAGTAATATAACAAGAAATTAATAAAACGCTCCAGGTAAAAGAAGATATAGAACATAGGTAAAAAGACAATGTCAGTTATACATTGGTAAGAGAAGAAAATATATCAAGTAAGATTCTGAAGTTAAAAGTACCCTTTCAGATGACCAAGCCTATAGGGGATCACCGATCTAGCTTGTGATCATAGAGGAGTTTTGGGAGTTAATAGCAGTGTGGGTAGGGTTATGTGATACAGGAACATAACCAGGTACTAAGAAAATGCGATTTGAGGGAGTTTTTGAATATGGATGTGGAGGGGGCAGTGGACACAGAGAGGGGAAGAGAGTTCCAATTTTTGTCAACGGTGTGGGAGTAGAGCACTTTCCTTGCATTATTGTTAGCCTTGGTGATGGAGAGGGGAGAGTTTTCACTAGATCTTAGGTACCGGTTTGCAGTATAGACAGTAAGTAGGTTGGAAAATGAGGGGGGGGTTTTCAGGATATTTGAGAATATTGTAGGCTGTCCCCAGCTGGTGATAGTTAAATAGCTGTAGTAGCTCAAGCCATTTTAGTTCTTTTAGTGCAGTACAGTGATGGGTTCTATAGGTTGAGTTAGTTGCAAACTTGGCTATTTTATTGTAGGATGACTCTAGTTTGTCTAGGTCACATTGTCTGATTTGGGTAAAGACTGGTGCTGTGTATAATAGAGTTGAGAAGAGGTGGCTTTGTACAAGATTGACTCTTGCTTTTTGTGAGAGAAATGACTTATGCCTGTATAGAAAGCCTAGCTTTTTGTTTACTGGTTTTATGGTATTTGAGATGTAAATATCAAAATGGAGATTATTGTCTATTTCAATGCCCAGAAGTTTGGTGTGGTTAAAAGGGAAGATAGTGGTGCCATCCTTAGATGTTATGGTAAAGGAGAGTTTTTTTGATCTATTATGGGTAAATAGTAGCAGTTTAGTCTTTTTGGGATTTAAAATTAGTTGGAGACCTGACATAATTTTTCTGCGGAGTTAAAGGTATCTTGAGTGAGTGTATGTAGGGTGGTGGGAGATGAGGCGGAGCAGATCAGGGATGAATCATCCACATATTGTATGAGTGTAGCATGTTGTGTAGAGCTATTGAGGTTATTTGTGAAAATGGAGAACAATTGTGGGCCCAGTATAGAGCCCTGTGGGACTCCTATGGTTGTTGGACGTTGTGTTGACAGAGTTCCTTTCCACTGGACTGATTGTTGCCTGCCAAATAGGTAGCTTCTGAACCAGGCTATATTATAGGAGGTGAAGGATAATGATGTTAGTGAGTCTAGTAGAATGGAGTGGGAGACCATATTAAATGCTTTTGAGAGGTCTAGGAAAATGGCTCATACATGTTTGTTATCTTTCTTGTGAAGGTTTATATGATTAGTGAAGGATAGAAGGGCTGTGGTAGTGCTGTGATGTGGATGGAAACCATGTTGTGTGGTAGATAATAGATTGTGTGTGTTAAGAAATGTCATCACTTGCAAGTGGATGCTTTTCTCAAGAATTTTGGATAGGGGGCAAAGGATGGCAATAGGTCAGTAGTTGGATAATTCGTAGGAGTTACCTCCTTTATGGAGAGGAATGATATGAGATACTTTCCAGAGTTTAGGTATGTAGGATTCTTATATGGAACAGTTGATTAGGATGAAGACAGGATATGATAGGGAGTCACTAGCCAATTTTAGGTATGCAGCAGGTATGTTATCTGCTGTCAAAGTGGTTGGCTTCAGTTTTAGGAGGAGTTTTTTGATAGTTGTGGTGGGCACTGGTCATAGGCTAAAAGAGGGGGTGATGTGGGATAGGTTGGGTTGTGACTGAGGTAGGCTGTTTTTGGTTATTTGAATGGACAGGGCTTAGAGGGATTTAGTAAAACGGTTATTAAATTGAGAAGCTATGTCTAGGGTATTGCTAGTAGAGCTGGGTGCTGGACTAGTGGTTTTGCCTGGATTTAGTAGGGAGTTAATGGCATGCCAGAATTGTTGTGGATTATTTGAATATTTCCTTTGGGCGCTAAGAAAATAGTTTTGTTTGTTTCTTTTGGATTCAGCCTTGGCCTTGTTTCAAAGCTGTTGTTAGTATTACCTGGAGCCAGGGGTTTTGTCAGTTTTCCAGATTTTCCAGGCTTTATCTCTGGCTTTTAGTAAGGCTCTGCTGTCCCTACTTAGCCAGAGTGCGTAGTTGGCTTTAACGTTGATCTTTCTGCTGGGAGCTAGACTGTTAAGGATGTTAGAGAAGGTAGTATTGAAGTAGTCTGCTGCCTAGTCTAACCCAAGTGTCTGTAGTGGTTCCCAGTTGCACTGGCTTAGGACAGTATTTAGGTATTGTGGGGTAAAGTTACGGTCGTCTCATACTAGTTTGCAGACTACTGGTTTGGGGTGATTGCAGTGTTTGTGGAGTAGGAAGGTGGGGAGATGATCACTTAGGTCATCTGGGAGACATCCTACTGTATAGTTTTGTTTGGGATAGTTGGTTAATGTCCAGGCCAGTATGGATTCTTTCTTTGTTTTCTTATCTATTCTAGTTGGTTCTTCAATTAGTTGAGAGAACCCATATAGATTGATATGTGTAGAGGGGCTGCTGTAGTTACAGGCTGCCCAGTCGGTGTTAAGGTCTCCTATTAGGATTGTTTCCTGAGGCAGATTGTCCTTTGTCCAGTGTAGGATGAACTCTTTTATGAGTGAGTTGTAGCATGGAAATATGTAGCAGCATATTATATTGATCTTCTTGGTGTTTCTTATGGATAAGACAGAAAATAGGACTTCAGCATTTTGAAAAGTGGGTGGTGTGGTATGCAGGAGCTGGAGGTTAAGGGTGTTTTTAAAGAGAATGACTACTCCTCCTCCTTTCCTGTTTGTTCTATCAGATCTAAGTGTATTATACCCTGGGGGGAGAAAGTCTTCATCTTGGATACTGGGTTTAAGCCATGTCTCTGTAATGGTGAGTACATCAGGGTTGCAGTACGCTATGAATGCATGTAGGTCTGTTAGCTTGTTGGTAATACTTCTTATGTTGAGATTTAGGATCAGCAGGTCAGATGTTTGTCTGGCTGAGAGGCGACCTGGATTTGGGTGAATGTCACCAGAGGTTAGCAGGAGTGTCAGTTTGTGTTTATTAATATTAACTGTTTGTGAGCTTGGTCTATCTGTGTTTTACATAGTGTGGTGAGATGGTGTCATTTTTGTTAGTGAGTAACATGTAGTTGTATGATTTATGACTGTGGGGCAGATGTAAAAGTGTGAGTGGGTTTGAGAGGGTGGGCTAGTGTGGGTAGTGTGATAGGAGTAGTTGTGTAGTAGTAGGTCTGTTTGTAAGGAAGTTAGGAAGGTTAGCGATAGTAGAGCTAGTGATATGGATGTGAGTGTGGGTAACATGATGCTACTTTGAGTGAGTAGTACAACTAGGATTCCTGGTTGTTTGTGTGTGAGGGTGGAGATGTGTTGTCTGGGAATGTGCTGTTGGGAGTGGGCTCAGTGTGGGATGTAATTGGATTGGAGGGTGGGGGGAGGTAGGATGAGTGGGTTAGGCTAGTTGTTGGAGAATTTGGGGTGGGACTACTGGTCAGGTGATTAGGGGTTAGAATAAAGATAGAAGTAGTGGGGGCAGGTGGAAACTAGGGGGTGGGGAGCGGAGCAAGCCTGGGCACAGCGAGGGCAAGTGGAGCGAGGCTAACATTGACTCCAAGTGTTTCTTTAGGCTTTGGTAAGTATGTGGTTATATGTTAAACTGAATTGTAAACTGAAGTTATAACTGTATTTTAAACTGTATGTTTGCACTAAGTTATAGACTATGTTATGGGCACAGAGTATTATTTTCTGACATTCTTAAAAGGATATAAAATTAAAGCCGGGGTTAGTTACAGATAAAACAGGAGAGGTAATGAAATGCTATGTTATAGCTTTGAGTATTTCTCAAAAGAAAATAGACTTTAGTTTGGGGGGAGCACTAACTGGAGAGTATTATGCAGCTGCTTCTTCCTGGTGATGTACTCATCAGTACAGTGGTTTGATTAAGGAACTATACAGCAGAATGTACTAATAGACTCACTAACATTTGTTTAAGTTAATGCAGGTAAGGTATTTTACTGTCTAGACACTTTGAAGTTAAGCACCTACATTAGTGTTTAGTCACTTTAGTTGCAGGACAAATGTTTGTGGGTGCCCAGTGCTCAAGAGAGAAATTTGAAATTTCCATTGCTTGATATGGGGGGGCAGAGGCCTGCTTCACCTGATGGGTGGTTTGGATTACTGAAAGAAAAATAGAAGAAAAATGTAAGAGAGCATTAGGTTAAGGCAGCACATACTGTGTGACCAGTCAGATTGGACTTGGTTTAGCAATAGTCAATAACAAAAACATCAGGTAATGCTTATTCCTGCTTCAGCACCCGGTAACATAAAATCTTTTATTATGGCAACAAACAAAAATAAAATGTAAATAATATATAAAGCAGTTCTCTACTAAATTAAGCAAGATACACTTTCAACATATTTAAACACTAGTCAATGCAATTAGACAAAGCAGTTAAATGCAACATGTGAAATAGCCCTTCTGGCTCTATAACAGTAAACAAGGAAAACAGAACATATCTAGGTGCATATGTGACAGCAGTTCATTAAGGAGAATTATCTAAAGGCATCCTGCAGTGTTAGAAAATAACAGAAACTTATATGTATTAAACCGCAATGTACAACATACCTTGAATGCAAAAACTTACAGGAGGATGATTACACACCAGGGGAAACAAACAGCTGCTGTGGGATTTGAAACAAAAAAACAAAATGGCACCCTGGGTTTAAATTACCTCAGGCTATCCAATACAGAACAACAGCTGGAGAAGGTAGGGGTAAAGACTACAGGGAAGGAGGATGGCCAATGGTTAAATGAACTCTGCAGACACTCACTGTGAAGTGCAAGAGGAATAGAAACCACTCAGTGAACGTTACGAAAAGATATGCTACTTTGCACAGTCACTCTACTTTATACTATAAAATCAAGGCAAGTGTAGACATTATCTAATTTAAACCTGACATTCTTAAAAGGATATAAAATTATAGCTGGGGTTAGTTAACACTGACTCCAAGTGTTTCTTTAGTCTTTGGTAACGTGGTTATATGTTAAACTGAATTTTAAACTGAAGTTGTAACTGTATTTTAAACTGTATGTTTGCACTAAGTTATAGACTATGTTATAGGCACAGAGTATAATTTTCTGACATTCTTAAAAGGATATAAAATTAAAGTTGGGGTTAGTTACAGATGAAACAGGAGAGGTAATGAAATGCTATTTTATAGATTTGAGTATTTTTCAAAAGAAAATAGACTTTAGTTTGGGGGGGGGGGCACTAACTGGAGAGTATTATGCAGCTGTTTCTTCCTGGTGATGTACTCATCAGCACAGTGGTTTGATTAAGGCACTATATAGCACATTTGTATAAGCTAATGCAGGTAAGGTATTTTACTGTCTAGACACTTGGAAGGTAAGCACCTACATTAGTGTTTAGTCTCTTTAGTTGCAGGACAAGTGTTTGTGGGTGCCCAGTGCTCAAGAGAGAAGTTTGAAATTTCCACTGCTTGATATG
Source organism: Protopterus annectens (assembly GCF_019279795.1). NCBI lineage: Eukaryota > Metazoa > Chordata > Ceratodontiformes > Protopteridae > Protopterus > Protopterus annectens. The sequence continues at coordinate 1,940,855,594 of NC_056735.1, read as the reverse complement.
GGGGACAGAGGCCTGCTTGACCTGATGGGTGGTTTGGATTAATTAGTGTTTAGTCTGTTTAGTTGCAGGACAAATGTTTGAGGGTGCCCAGGGCTCAAGAGAGACGTTTGAAATTTCCACTGCTTGATATGGGGGGGGGGGGGGCAGAGGCCTGCTTGACTTGATGGGTGGTTTGGATTAATTAGTATTTAGTCTCTTTAGTTGTAGGACAAGTGTCTGTGGGTGCCCAGTGCTCAAGAGAGAAGTTTGAAATTTCCACTGCTTCATATGGGGGGCAGAGGCCTGCTTGACCTGATGGGTGGTTTGGATTAATTAATGTTTAGTCTCTTTAGTTGCAGGACAAGCGTTTTGTGGTGCCCATGCTCAAGAGAGAAGTTTGAAATTTCCAATGCTTGATATGGGGGGAAGAGGCCTGCTTGACCTGATGGGTGGTTTGGATTAATTAGTGTTTAGTCTCTTTAGTTGTAGGACAAGTGTTTGTGGGTGCCCAGTGCTCAAGAGAGAAGTTTGAAATTTCCACTGCTTGATATGGGGGGCAGAAACCTGCTTGACCTGATATGTGGTTTAGATTAATTAGTGTTTAGTCTCTTTAGTTGCATGACAAGTGTTTTGGGGTGCCCAGTGCTCAAGAAAGAAGTTTGAAATTTCCACTGCTTCATATGGGGGGCAGAGGCCTGCTTGACCTGATGGGTGGTTTGGATTAATTAATGTTTAGTCTCTTTAGTTGCAGGACAAGCGTTTTGTGGTGCCCATGCTCAAGAGAGAAGTTTGAATTTTTCACTGCTTGATATTGGGGGTAGAGGCCTGCTTGACCTGATGGGTGGTTTGGATTAATTAGTGTTTAGTCTCTTTAGTTGTAGGACAAGTGTTTGTGGGTGCCCAGTGCTCAAGAGAGAAGTTTGAAATTTCCACTGCTTGATATGGGGGGCAGAAGCCTGCTTGACCTGATATGTGGTTTAGATTAATTAGTGTTTAGTCTCTTTAGTTGCATGACAAGTGTTTTGGGGTGCCCAGTGCTCAAGAAAGAAGTTTGAAATTTCCACTGCTTGATATAGGGGGCAGAGGCCTGCTTCACCTGATGGGTGGTTTGGATTAATTAGTGTTTACTATGTACTATGTACTTAATAGTTCAGTCAGTGGGATATATGTATATTTATAGATAGATATATATATATATATATATATATATATATATATATATATATATATATATATATAGTTAGAGAGAGAGAGAGAGAGAGTCTTCTATCTCCAAAAATTAGAGAACTGACCATTGCAAGCTGTGACGGCAGACATGATTAAATGCTGACAGATGAAAATCAAAATATAGAATAACTGATTATCGCATGTGTTTGAAAAAGATACATTTTTTGTTGGCATTGCCACTGTAAATTATGTAGAAAACATTTTATAAACATTTTTAAAAGTATAATACAAACAGAAGTTTTGGAAAACAGCAACCTTGAAAACTTAATTTTTCTTAATTTTTCTCAACCAGAAACAAATGATTATTACACTGAAATAGCTATGGCAAGTTTCCTTTCCAGAAAAACTGGAGCAAACTGGAGCTAAATTAAGCTGAAAATAAAACTAAATGGTTTGTAGATAACAATGAGGTGCTAAAGAATTGCTAAAAAGGAATATCATTAAACAAGGTCAGAATTCAGTGTGATAACAGGGGAGATTTTATAATGGGACATTATCTCTCCTGATAGAGCTTATTAAAAAGAGAAAGAGAGAGTATTGATTTAAGCTAGTGCAGTTAGTGAAAGATCTGCTAGAGGTGAAATTTACTACACAGTCCATGTGAGAAGATTGGACTTTCATTGCTAAACTATTAAAGGGCAAATCCGTCAACTGTTACAAAGTACAACAACGTTTACTAAGCACATTACAGGAGAAATATTTCAAAATGGTTTCTCACTGTTTGTCAGTGAATAATTCATTGACACTAAGAAAAATGAATTGAAGGATAACTACAATCTGGTAATGGCAGTTAGACTTGAAGAAGAGGAAGACGCTCTATAGACATAGAATTTGCTAATGACTCTGGTAGAAATGTGGTGAAATGTAAACATCTGATCAATAGCACAGTGATGGGTAAACCCTTACATAGAACTGAAGTGATCAAGGAGTATTATGAGAAGTTGTTTGATGGCTCAGTTGAAGATTTGGTGTATAAAGTGCTAGCGACTAATTATGGAGATATTGTAGAGAAACCAAAACTGATTTAGCTAAAGGGTGTTTTCTACTATTCTTCTACTATTTATAGGAAGAAAACATTTCCTAATTCTTATCTTCATATTGACAGTTGTCACACTTACCACCAGAAAAAAATTGCTGGTTAAGGGACAAATGGTAAGAATATCTCACCTTGCTTCTGAGGATGAGATGTTTTTCCAAATGTTGCACCTCCTTTAGTGTTTATTTTTTGATAGGGGGGGTACCCTAAGCAATTTTTAAGTAAATTGCAAAAGGAAGTGGTAGATCATAAAAGGGATCAGTTTGCACCTATTTTGAAGTGGGGTACAATATGCAAGGGTAAGTGAATTGAATTGCACCCCAAGAAATACAGTTGCAAAAGTAACTTTGATTGTTCCAAAACTCTAATTCTCCTACCCTGTAGTGCCAACACTGGGTTATATATTGACATTGTTAAATAATTTTGCAATTTGATTTTTACTAATGAAATTAAGAAGTATTTAGGAGCCACCCCAGTTACAGTTTCTTTCTAACAGAAGGAATGTTTAGTCTTTATCAAAATTGGCTTCTAATAGGGTACAATTGTAGATACAGCCACGAAAGACCAGTTTTAGTGGAGAATGATTATGATAGGACATTGGGGTATCCAGGGAAGCATAATTGTAACTCTGTATATGTGGTGTATTTAGCTAGCTGTGGATCCTGCAATGCTTTTTAAGTGGGAAAAACTATTAGGAAGTTAAACAATTGGATTAGACAACATTATTATGATATTAAGACAAAGAATATGGCTAACACACTTTATAGGCACTCCATCCTTTGCTCTTTTTTTAAGAAATGTATATATTTTTGTTATAGATAGAATTATTATTTCCCCTTTGTGTGGTGATACTGACACCTAATTAGAGTTGCATGAATTAAGTTGGCAGTTAAGACTTACTGCTCTTGGGCTTAAGGATGTATCTATATATCTTCCTTGAATACTGTTCTTACATTTAGAGCAGCCTGTATTTAAATGCATGTTTCATATGTATTGTACATGCATTTCAACCTGGTGTTCTCTTTATCTTGCAATTTTAAATATGTTCGTAGGTTTTCATTCATGCCTTTTAATGGGTGTGACTTTGAAAAAAAGGATTTCTATTAGAAGACCAAAGATGCATTCTTTCTAATGTGTTTTGGTCGAACCTATAAGACTGAAATGGCAAAAAATCGAAGTGGCTTTTAAGCAAATTCTTTCCCTGGGAAAGAATTTGCTTGGCTGCTTTGTTACTTTGCCATTTTTGGCACTGTAGTGCGATCTCGGAGTTGATATATTTAAGTAGGGGGTGTGGAGGGTGAAGCCCCCCACTTAATGTAATGTTTAAAGTGTTTTATTTCTTATTTTTTTTTTGTTGAAACAGCGATTTTTTTTTTCCCCTTGGAAAAAAAAATCGCTGTTCTGACAGTTCGAGATTGTAAGCTTTCACTTACATAGGGTCGATTAATCACCATTCCCTTTTTTAAGCGTTCAGTGATCTAATATAGACCTGAAAAAAAATATGCATGACATCATAATTTATGCTGTTTGAGAATTTGTTCTTGGAAGGGGGAGTGGTTTTAAGTGCTGGTTTGTATATCAAGAAGTGTACTTAGATGAAGTCTCGTTATTAAAGACAAAAGCACTCAGTGCTGTTCAATAAACAGTAGTGGTGGTGTTTTCACAATGGTCCCAGTTTTCTTTTTTGGTTTTTAGATACTGTAGAGATACCAAAACTGAAAGAAGAGTAAGGAAACAGATGAGGTGCAAACAATGAATTAAACTGTCAGGACTGGGACGCAGGATAAGTAACTTTAAAAGGTAATAGTTTCAGTAATCTCTGAAGTAGGTAAAGACTAGTAGCAGGTTTTATAACACAGAGCAATATCAGTTACAAACCAGAATTGTTGATTGTATATAACTATTATTGCTTTCAGAGATTCCAGTCTCTTAACTTGTCTGAGAGGACTTGACCAACATGCGTTTACACTAAGGAGAAAAACATTAAGTAATCAAATCGCTTTTACTCATTCATGATACAAACAGAGTTGCAAAAATTTGTACTTAGATTTGACATAGAGAAAGTGCTTGATTGAGTTACCTGGCACTGTATGCTTCGATTATTTTATGTTAAGATTTTTATGTTGAATTTATAGAGTTTTTGAGTAGATATCTTCTGGCACTGCAGCTAAAATTAAGTTCCAAGTTAGCTGCTTTAACTCAGTTTGGGAATGAGTCATACTTGTTCCTGGTGATTGTTACCTCCTTTGTTTCTTTGTGTAACTAATAAGAAATGGATAAAGAACCCTTTGCATTAATAGCTATTTCCTTAGGGTTATTGAACAAAAGTTATTTCAGTATGCAGGTAACTTAACTGTTGTATTTGGAGAAACCAGCAAAGCACTTAAATATGGATTTGGAGGAATTCAAATGTTGGGTGATATTTCTGGATGTAAGATCAAGAGGACAAAAAGAAGATAAGGTGTAATCCCAAAGATAAATATATTATGAAATACCAGTTTCAATGCGCATACACTTATGGATAAGTTTGGCATAGTGGACTAGCTAACTTTGTATTTAGAAAAATAAAGAATTGTTAAAAATATGCAGCTTCCTTTATTTTATTAAATAATTTAGTTATTGAAATGTGTTGAACAACATAGTTGGTTGAGCATTAGGTGGCCCATTTCAGCTACAACCCAGGTGTTAATGTATAAGAAAAGAAAACTACAGTGGTGAAATACAATAGCATAAAAATAAGAAAAAAAATAATATATTATCATGAAAGAAGTACGTAAGCAGTCAATGAACATATTATGCCTTCAAGAGAAAATAGTATTAAGTAAGTAATTCATTTGATACAATCAGTATGACTATAGATGCTATTCAGTATAAAGATTAGGGTCAATTCTTACAAAATTATAACAGTTGAATATGAAGGAGTATTGAATGAGTGAAAACAGTGGAAAAAGAAATAATCAAAGGAGTCAAAGAGGAAGTAGAGAGAAGTACATGGGATGAGAAGACTACTAACAAGGCATGCCATTAAGACAGTAAAGAAAAATGTGGAATGATTCTTGTATACCTGGACTTAATGTGATGTAAGCACATCTAAAAAAACTCCATTAAGTGTATTTCTCCAAGAAGGAGAGTAATTGAGGTCTGAGTAGACTGAAGTCTGTAAATTGATTGGGAATGAGATCCATAGTTTGTGCACAAGTAGGGAAATAAATGTCAGATATAATTTGACAAGGATAAGTAAAGAGTTTAACCGACAAACGTGATGATGTCAGTAAGATTAAATGGTCTGATTAATACACATTAGGTGCTGAATGGCTTGGCTACAAGTCTATAATTGTTTTATAATATCATCACTTTTACTGTACAGTGATTTAGATATGTTGTTCTCTAGAAAACATTACTTTTGGAGGTTAGGTTGACTGACCGATATGTATAGAGTGAAATTTGTCAAAATAGGGAAAATATTTAATCAATAAGTTTACACTTATACTACAGAAAATCAGTATAGTAGTATTATGAAAATGTTTTACTCCAATGGAAATATCCATAGGGTGGTATATAGATGATAGAAGTTTAATCAGTGGTTAGAGATGTTTCAGAAAGTTATATTTTGAAAGGCGATGCTTAAGGAACAACACGGATAACCTGGAAAAAGTTCAAAGAAGCAATTGTATTTAATGGTGAAAAATGATATCAGATATAGGAAACTGATTGAACACTGCATTCTAAAAGTGGATGAGAAAAATAGGCTGCTGTCAGTTCAATGGATGCTGGATACAAGGAGACCTTGTGCTATGATGAAACATGCAATCCGTCAAATTATGTGCTGATTGGCAGACATATACACTACTGAATTTGAACAACTGAAAAGAACATGTATAAATATTACAGCAAGACTGGAATGAAATTTTGACATATTGTAGATATACTACTGAATCCAGAAGATGCAGATTTTTTGGATAGCAGTACTCCCATGGGCATTTTTTTGGATAGCAAATACCCCCATGGACATTTTTATATTCTGTCTAAAATGGTTTGTTTAAATCTTTCAGTGCATTCTGCATGTTAAATGGGAAATAATCACATCTTAACAAATATGCCAGAAAGGCTTGCCTTCAGATAACTTCACACAATTAAGGGTAAAATTTAGGAAGTTTCTGATACACAATGGCATTTTTTGATGCTATAATAGACCGGGATAGTTTCAAAGTGAGCTGATGCTCATAGGCTCATTTTTTTTTATTTATTGGAATGAAGGTGATAATAAAAATAGAAAATAAGCCATTTTATTTCCAGTTTGATTACCGGGGAGGTCCACTGGGCCCAGAGACCCTGTTTTCAGTGGAGGCCCAGGAAGAAAAGCTCCATGAAACAGATTACAGTAAAGACAGCAGTCCAATAAAAATAATGTGCAACTACAAATACATATCAAATAATTCAAAGTGTGAGCAGTGTATATATAATTAATAATACATCCCTAAACAAAAACAGAGATGTTATTTTTAATGAATGAGAGTTAAAAATTGAGCTAAGTCTGACGACTGGAATGATAAGGAGTAAATGGCCAATAAATATAAAGCATGGATGTTAGAATTTGTAACAGAAATGTAATTTAATGTAATTTAATTTATAGTGTGTGGCAGTATTCTGTGGCCTATTCTATGTGAGATAGTTAACATTTGTCACAAAGTGAACCAAATGAATCATAATTGACAGAACTGACTGTACAGGCCTTAGCATTTTTTGCCTGGCAATATATATTTCTTAACGTTTACCTATTTACTGCTATTAAAATGATTGGGTTTGATACTGTAATAAGGTGCAGTCTATTTAATTTTATTTTTATGATTTTGTTTTTATTTTTGATGAATGCTACAATTTCTACATTTGTTCTTTTTAATGGAAATTTCTAATATGTTATTTATTTATTTTTTCTTAATGTTAGTACTATGATAAGTTTTGTGTGTGTGTGTGTGTGTGTGTGTGTGTGTGTGTGTGTGTGAAAAATCATTTAGTCAATCAATCACTCAAGCCAGTACTTCTAGGTAAGGAGCAATACCTCTCTGAATTTGTCTCATGTGACAAAGTCAGTACTCCTGGCTAATGTGACAAATTAGTGTTATGCATAAAAGAGATTCTTTGATGTTGGCAAAGAGGTTATACCTACTTGAGATTAAAGCCTCTCTTGCATCTGCAGCTGATCTTGTTTTTTTTTAATGGTATATCTTGCAAGTTCTGGGGGTTATACTTTTTATCTAACATATACTTATTATTCAGGAGAAGTGCCCATAAAATATGAAAGCATTGAATTAGTTGAGCTTTTGAAAAGATTGCATGAACTCACAGTGGAGCTCAGAAAACCAAATTCATGTATGTAAACCTTTAGAATGAGAACATTCTTTATTATGTTTCACCTTTCACTTATTGATGTACATTTCTACTTAATTCACTAATAATTTTCTTCATTTCAGTCAGTAAAGTAGATATTACTGATAATTATAGTATATGAAATACTAATAATAATAAACTAAAATTATTCAATAATGCTTTAAATACCACAAACGAAACAAGGGGTCTTAACTATTTACATCTGAGTGATGCCTCTAGGTGTGTTGGCAGTTAAATCCTACTGACACCTCCAGATGTCAAATATTGCTTGTTCATATTTGCATCAATAATTCTAAGACCATGCTATGTACAATGTATTACAATATCTCTTCTTAAAGCTTACACAATAGCAAACTCAACTGCAGTAATATCTGACCTCTGCCTAGTGCTGGTAAATAGATATTACTTGTTTTTATTATATTAATTCATATAAATATAATTTTCATATTGTTTATCAACATAACACAGACAGAACTCCTTAGCCTCATATGAAAGCTCTCAGCTAGATGAACAAAATGCTTCTGACAGTATGCGTGCAACATGAATGGCTGCTGAGATATTGTAAGTTATTTACAAAATATTACAAGTATAACAGATACTCTCTGGGATTAAATAAACTACAAATTCTGTGCAGGGATAGTGTAGCTGTTCCTGCATAGAATATGGCCACCGAACGATCCAGTAAAGATGCCTGGGGATGTACACAAGCCTGCTAACACTATTCTGCCACGGACATGACTGGATTATGCTAATGACATCATTTGCTGGTGAAAACCATGCAAATGAGGTCAGTTAGCGATCTAGTAAGCAGGCAGGCATTCATGGCAGAATAGCATAGCATACAGAAATGTATCAAATACATTTCTGCAAAAATCAAAACAGAGGCATGACAGCTCAAACTAAAGCATGTCTTATAATTCTTAGGCATTCCAATGGCCAAATATATCACCACTGGCATGGAAAAGTGTTGCAAAATAGTAATAATCAAAGTTTAATTGTTAGCCGATCTGGGCTGTTTAAGCATAGGGCAATGGTGTGCAAATGGGATCATGCTGAAAAAAAAAAAAAAATGTGATAAGGCAATTTTAAGTGAAATCTGCATTTTGCCATTATAGTCTATTGCATGCAAAATCAAAACAACAGCAGTGAACAGTAGTTGCTAAGGGGAAAGGCTCTGGTGTAGTGCTGTAACTAGTGACTAAGGCAGTAGGGTATTTTAATGAGGGAAATTTACTGAATCACAAAATGAAAAGTGCCAAACTGCACCTAACCATGTAGGAGCTATAAGGCAGTGTTGTAAGCAGGAGAAGCAGCTGACATGAAAAGGGGTGTGTCATGCTTGGTATAAGCACATTGGAGCTCCACGGCTTACATTTGAACTTAGCTAAGCACAACTAAGCAAGAAGTGTGTGTCTGAGGCTGTATTGACTTCTTCCATGAAATGAAAAGCATGTTCATGTCCAGGGGAGGGCCATTTCTCATTATTTACTTTAGCTAAATGGGTATGGACAGCGCACACCGGGTCTAAAACAAACAACCCTCCCCCCTGCAAATAGCAGAACTGTTTACATTTGGGCACCGGGTTTGCACAGCAAGCCTCATGGTCTTAAAAGGAGCAGAAATAGGAAGGGGAAAAAAGAAAAAAAGGGAAATAGCAGAATAAAAGCAATCAAGATCAAATAACATAGCTGGCAGCTGGAATGCATCATAGTCAGCCAATCATACAGGTAGCATCTGCAGCACAACAGTATAAACTATGCACCTTCCAGTCTGGATTTTCCCACAAACTCTGCACCATTGGTGTACACATGCGGGGAAATTTTAACCAAAAATGTTAGGGGCTGCCATTGCTTTGATCCATCAGTATGTGCTTGAGGCTGAGGGCAGTGAGGAGAACAATGCTGACAACTGTCACAGACTGAGGAGGAGGAAGAAGAGTGTTCAGAACCAGGGTAACATATCAGTGGCTACATGATCTGGAGATAGTAGAGTACTAAAGGGTCGACAGAGACATCCTTCAGCAAATCATCAAGCTGTGCCAGCCTCAACTCAGACCCAGAGCCAACAGAGGGGAACCCATTCCAATGGATACCAAGGAATGTGTAGCCTTAAGAATAATAGCTACACATACTTTCCAAACACCTACTGGGGACATCATGGGGTCTCACAGGTATCTGCATCCAGGGTACTCCACCAATTCCTGGATGCCATCCTACCACATGCTGATGAGCACATTTACTTCCCCAACACCCGTGAGGAGAGGACCAGCAATATGCATCTCTTCCACCATATAGCAGAACACCCAAAGGTACTGGGTGCGATATATTGCACTCATATCCACATCAAAGCACCACCCAGTGAACAGGGTAGAGTCTACATAAACCGCAAGGGCTTCCACTCCATCAACTGCCAGGTCATGTGCAATGCCCAGGGCATTATCATGAATATGTGTGCTGGCAGCTCTAGAAGCTATGATGACTCCCATATCTGGCATTCATCGCAGCTGTACCAGGCATTTGCAAGTGGGGACATCCTGTATGGCCATCTAGTGGGGGATGCTGGCTATGCACTGGAGCCATGGGTGATGACACCCATCAGAAATGCACACACACCCACTCAAGAACACAATAATAAGGTACATGCACAAACCAGGATCACTATAGAGCATTTGTTTGGGATGCTCAAGTCACGGTTCTGCTGCCTTGACATATCTGGTGGAGCCTTGCAGTACTCTCCAGCCACATGTGCACACATGTTAATAGTATGTGCCATGTTACACAATATGATCCCGTGTAAACAGCTGCAGCAGGAACAGCACAGGAAAGGGCCACACACACTCCCCCACCATTGCCAAGGTCCCCACAGGCACAGAGGGACTTAGAGGAGGAAGCCCCTGAGCCTGGTCCTGTAGGCAGACGGAGGTGTGTCCAGTATGCCCAGGCTTGGCAAAGAGGCAATGCATGGCACACACACTGACACTGTAGGGACCCATGGATTGACACCTCTCTCTCTGACTCACACACACAGTAAAATGGATGATACACACATCACATTACCTGTAACTTAACATGTATAGGCAGTGTACTGTGTGCATCCAACATAGGCATCCCTAAAGCACCATCCTCACAACTGCCACGGGCACAAGTCAGTCTTCTCAACAATAAATTAATGGATTAGTATGTTTTGGTAGCATATCTATGGTAATGCTGCATGCATGCAGGGGGATGGGGTGGCCTACTGGGATAGCAGCAGGCAACAGACAATTATGTGAGACACCAAGAAATGTCTGCACAATGCTGGCTTCCCCATGCTATGTAGTATCATTTAAAGTGACAAATACCACTGCAGTGTATGTGGGGAGGCCAAATAAGGGGCAGTAAGTCACATGCATGGATGTTATTGTGGGGATCCCATAAATACCCCTCAGACTCATACAGCAAGTCAGCCATAAAAAACATAAAGGGATGTCTGGCAAAGGTCCACAAATTATGACAATGATGGTATACCCCCCTACAGACTTACACTGTGAAATCACAACAGGCCTTGCATTTGCAGTAAAGCTGTGAAGGGTAAGAAGTCTGAAACTCAATTGTATGGCATTACAATCTAACCTCTGGTCTCTAGTGATATGCTCTATTCTCCAAGACAGGGCACAATACTATGCTAAATGGAACCAAAATGTAAAGCCAATATCAGCACAGTCTGTGCAAATGTGTACCTTTGACAGGTGTGCCCCCCCTGCACCCATATTCCTATAGAAATGCAGTAACATGTACATTTGTAGGGTAATAGCAGCAGAGCACACATTGCCAGGGCTGTTCCAAATAGCATGATAACTTGCTGTATGTCCACAATATGCAGGAGTCAATGAGCTATGCATATCTATGGGGAATACTGTCAGGATGTGGCCAGCAACGTCTCATGGCTGTTGTGTCCTAGAGGTCTAGGTACAGTACTGTGGTAGACAGGGCCATGTTCCATGAAGTGTAGTGCTAACTATTTTGCATGTCAGCTACACCTAAGGTGGGAGTTATACACACTGTCCACATGTCAATATCCATAACTGCCAGGAAGCTGGACAGGTCATGTACAGGGGGCCACACATATGAACAGTACACATGTTGGAGTAACCTACACACTGCCTATCTTAGCTCCCAAATTTACAGACCTTTTGTAGAATGTAAAAAGGTTTGCATCATATTTGTGGTGTCTTCATTATGAAATAGTGGTGTTGTCTGGCAAATCATTGGCAAACCATGAAAGTCTAAAGTCAGAAAATAATGAAGGATTGGAGTGTCTCAGACCTCATGCCCTATAGAAAAATGCATGCCAATGCAAAATCTGTTATTGTATCACCCTTCCAGTTTTGAAAGGCCAATAGTTAGAATGGTCTGTATATTTAGGTCTTTGTCACCCAATTACTCATGACTTTGTCCAGATGTCTGGCTCACATACATAGAGAGGTATGTTGCCTAGTAGTACAACAGTGTGTTCTGTCACTTACCATTGTCACCCCAGGGGGTCCACTGCCTGGCAACCTGGGAACATATGAATGACAGAATGCACTGCCTTGCTATAGATGGCCTGCATCAGTCTCACATGGCCTACAGGCATCAGGCAAAGGCCCATGCCTCACCCATAGTGCCTTTGTTGGGAATGTCAAGGGGTCCATGCTACCAACATAACACAGTCCACAAAATGCAAATGTAAGGCCGTGCTGCTAAATGATAGTAGCATACCTCTCAACCTCATAGAGGAAGAAATATGGACAAAGCCATACATAATGGTGGGATAAAGGCACAACTATAGGGGCACATTTGAAATATTGCTCTCATAATGTTAGAAAGTTGATAGAATAACAGATGGGGTGTGTAGTAGCATGGATGTCATGAAGGGTGTGAAGTCTGAAACTCTAATGTTCTGTCATTATTCCCCGACTGCAACCCTGAGTGATTTGCAACAAATGTGCTAGAAAATCACAGTGTTAAGGGAAGCCAACCAGATATATGAGGCATGAATATGGATAATCTGTGAGAATCTGTACAGTTGACAGGCATGGCCAAACCTGGATATGACCTTTCAGGTAAGAAGAATGCTGCACAACCAGGGACTCCCCAGCTAGTATGTCACCAAGGTGTTGGACCTTTTACACAGCTTCATCAGTCAATCAGCTGTAGCCACACCTAATTGGCCGGATTATGCAAGAATGTCTAACCTTCACCTCATACTATACATCTGTGCATCATCCATCTTGTATTTCTCTGGTAAATAATTGTGATGATCTGATTATATCTGTCAGTAGGTAATGACACAATACAATACAGTGTCAAATATTACATATGTCAGAAAATGTCTGCTAAAACAAATTCTGTAACTCAAGCAACTCATACATTGATAAGAGCAATAGTTACAGTGCACCCCTTTGTTTGGCCCATTGTTTCCCCATACTGGAAGCCTATCTCCAGATATCTTGCACAAACATGTTGCAAGGCATGGCTGTAGTACCCAAAGCCTCAGATTGGAGTACAGCTATCTCTGGAATGGATTCCCACACTTACTATAGGTCATACTGAGCATGGTCCTACACTGAGAGAAATGAAGCCCATGTCTGAAACTACATTGGGCTATATATCTATGTATTGTGCAAATGTCTTTTCATACACACAGCTATGTACACCTAACTGCCTCCACACACACACACACACACACACACACACACACACACACACACACACACACACACACACACACACACACACACACACACACAGACTCTCATCAGACAGGATTACCTATAGCCAGCTTTAGGTGGCACATATGTGATATATCTGCATCTGTTGCATGTGATACACACACATATATATGGGCAGCATATTGCAATATGTCAAGAATACACACACATAGACACGGAAAAGAGAGGGACAGACAGTTAATACAGTGAGACAAACAGGGAGACACACAGAGAGTGAGTCATACACAGGGATACCTTGAATGGCAGAGAGTGATATCCTGCTGCAGACAGTTGCATACCAATTGTAACCACTGGCATGTGCTAGCATGAAGATGAGATTCATTGTCTGATGGTACTGAGGTGGGGGCTGGAATATCACATCACCTACCCGCGTGTGTGTGTGTGTGTGTGTGTGTGTGTGTGTGTGTGTGTGTGTGTGTGTGTGTGTGTGTGTGTGTGTGTGTGTGTGTGTGTGTGTGTGTGTGTGTGTGTGTGTGTGTGTGTCTTTAGGTCTAAGTATTATGATGCCTTACCCACCCAGTACACTTCCCATTTCCCTACTTTACAAGATCTGCTAGTGTCATTCATCTTAGAAGTACCTTTGGACTGGCTTCAGTCCTGTAATCTCTATAGCACATGTGATAACTGTGTAACAATATCATGTAAATTAACTAAATAAATAGGGGTACTAATCACAGTCCTGACATATGTAACAGTGGCTGTGTGTGTAGAAATAAGTGCTTTAGTCCATTCCCACCCATCACACCTCCCATTGCCTTACTTCACAAGATCTGCTGATGTCATTCACTGTAGAAGTACTGTTGGACTGGCATCTACCTTGTAAGCTCTGTGATGTGTGCAATAACTGCATAACACTAGAGTACAAATAATTATTTAGGTAGGGGCTCTAATCTCAGTCCTAGAAAATGTAAAAGTGTATGTTTGTGTGTGTCTGTAGGTTAAAGATTTTGTGCCTGTTCACACTGAGTACACATCCCAATCCCCTACTTTAACAGTCCTGCTGATGTCAGTTACCTTAGAAGTATCTTTGTGCAGCCAGCCTTACAAACTCTGTAGTGTGTGTGATAATTGCGTAACACTATAGTATGAATAACAAGTTAGGTAAGGGTACTAATCTCAGTCCTGGCAAATGTAAAAGTGTGTGTGTGTGTGTGTGTGTGTGTGTGTGTGTGTGTGTGTGTGTGTGTGTGTGTGTGTGTGTGTAGGTTAAAGATTGTGAGCCTGTTCAAACTCAGTACACTTTCCATTGCCCTACTTTAGCAGTCATGCTGATGTCTGTCACCTTAGATGTACCCTTGGCCAGCCTTCAATCCTATAAGCTCTGAGAGATGTGCAATAACTGTGTAACACTGTAGTACAAATAACTAGATAGGTCGGGGGGTCCAATCTCAGTCCTGGCAAATGTGTGTGTGACTGTATTTGTGTTTGTGTGTATATCTGTAGGTTAAAGTATTTTGTGTCCTTTCTCACCAAGTACATCACTCATTGCCATAATTTACAAGGGCTGGTGATGTTTCTCACCTTAGAAGTACCTTGGGAAACCTTTCTCCCTATAATCTCAGTGGTGCATGTGATAAATGCATAGCACTGTAGAAGCAATAAGTAGATAGGTAGGGGTGCTTATCTCAGTCCTAGCAAATGTGTGTGTGAGTATATTTGTGTTCGTAAGTGTGTATATCTGTCAGTTAAAGTATTTTGTAGCCTTTCTCACCAAGTACATCTTCCATTGCCATACTTTACAAGGACTGGTGATGTTCCTCACCTTAGAAGTACCTTTGGACACCCTACTCCCTGTAAGCTCTGTGGCACCTATGATAAATGCATAACTCTGTATCTCAGTCCTGGCAAATGTGTGTGTGTGTGAGTGTGTTTGCATTTGTAAGTGTGTATATCTGTCAATTAAGGTATTTTGTGGCCTTTCTCAGCAAGTACATCTCCCGTTGCCATACTTTACAAGTGCTGGTGATGTTCCTCACCTTAGAAGTACCTTGGGAAACCTTTCTCCCTATAATCTCCATAGTGCATGTGATAAATGCATAGCACTGTAGAAGCAATAACTAGATAGGTAGGGGGTTCTAATCTCAGTCCTAGCAAATGTGTGTGTGAGTGTATTTGTGTTTGTAAATGTGTATATCTGTCAGTTAAAGTATTTTGTGGTCTTTCTCACCAATTACATCTCCCATTGTCATACTTTACAAGGACTGATAATGTTTCTCACCTTAGAAATACCTTTGGACACCCTTATCCCTCTAAACTTTGTGGCGCATATGATAAATACATAACACTGTATCTCAGTCCTGGCAAGTGTGTGTGTGTGTGTTTGTGTGTGTGTGTGTGTGTGTGTGTGTGTGTGTGTGTGTGTGTGTGTGTGTGTGTGTGTGTGTGTGAGTGTGTTTGCATTTGTAAGTGTGCATATCTGTCAGTTAAAGTATGTTGTAGCCTTTCTCACCAAGGACATATCCCATTGCCATACTTTATAAGAGCTGGTGATGTTCTTCACCTTAGAAGTACCTTGGGACACCCTTCTCTCTATAAACTCCATGGCGTGTGTGATAAATGCATAACACTGTAGTAGCAATAACTAAATAGGTAAGGGTTTTAATCTTAGTCCTGGCAAATGTGTAGGTGTGTGTGTGTGCGAGAACAGTATCCTGTGTGGGTGGGTGGTGGTGTGTTGGGTGTTTGGCTGAGAACCATATTTTTTGCTGTGGTCCACCCAATACATGTCCCAATGTCCACTTTACAAGGCCCATTGTTGTCATCCACTGTAGAGGTAGCCGTAGACACTCTGAAGCCCTATAAGCTCTGTGCCATGTGCAATAACTATGTAACAGTATGGACTAAATAACAAGATAGGTGGCCGTTCTAATCCTTGGATACCATTCCCCACTCAGGAATTATAAGCAAACACACTCAGCCAGGCATCGACCCCTATATCACTAGGTGGCTTGCAAACTGGCCCACAGATAGAACTCATGGTGTGAAATCAGTGGTGTCCATGTCAGACTGCTGACCAGTCATGATTGGACCCCCCCCCCCCACAGGGTTTAGTTCTGCGTCTACTCGTGTTCGGTATCTATGCCTCTAAGTCCAGCCCAAAACAAAGGGACTCTCGCTGACAATGTTCGCAGATGACTACAAGGTGGGTGCTATTGTTACCTCCCCATGTTATGTTGACAGCCTGAAGAAAGACCTCACTGAGACCTACGAGTAGTGTCAGAACCCTGGAATTTAGCTCAATGCCAGAAAATGTGCCAACATCCCTTTTGAGAACAACATGGTTCCCATGAATCACCACATCGATGATAGTCCACTGAACACTGAAGTCATTATAAGAGAACTGGGAATACAGGTTGACAGCAGTCGCTCTGTTGACCATCACAGTGCCACTGTGTTCAGAAAGTCCTTCTATGTTTCCAGATCTCTTATAATGACTTCAGTGTTCAGTGGACTACCATCGATGTGGTGATTCATGGGAACCATGTTGTTCCCAAAGGGGATGTTGGCACATTTTCTGGCATTGAGCAGCTATTTCATAGGTTCATAGGTTGGTACTAGGCTATCAGCCCTAGGGCCTATACAAGCCTAGCCATAACAATTCCCTGGCTATTTCTTCCCACATTATTTACTTTCCTGGACCCCTGTCTAGCAGGGTGACTGACGTGATCCCTGGGGTGAATTTCCTTTCTCCCATCCAATCGTCAAGGTTCCTCTTGAAGAGGTCCAAAGAGGCACTCTGCTTGACATGTATGGGCAATCTATTCCAGAGTCTGGGGAGTCTCTGGGTCAGGAACCTATCCCTCCAGCATGTTTTGTTTATTGTGATGACAAGGTTTAGATCCCTGGAGCGTGTAGCTCTGAGGGATTGGGATTTCTTTAACTGTAACATGTCCAACAGCTCTGGGTTTGACATGGCCTTGTATGTTAAGCAGAGATCACCTCTGAGTAGACGATATGCGACAGAGTATAGCTGGAATTTTTTTAAGGCGGTCAGTGTAGGGCATCTGCTTTAGGCCTGTGATTCTTTTAGTGAGGTATTTCTGAGGCCTTTCCAGTTGTTGCAGATGTCTTGAGAGGGACATACCAAATGGGGCGTTGTATTCTATAATGGGTCTAATGAGGGATGAGTACAGTGGGACAATGACCTCCTTTTTTCTGGATGAAAAGCCCTTCGTGATGAGGTGTGCCACATAGAAGGATTTCCTGACTGTTGTAGCGATGTGGTTATCGAAGGTGAGACCACTGTCCACCTGTGTCCCTAAGTCTCATGTTTTTTCCCAAAGGGGATAACAAAACATTTCTTGGCATTGAGCTTGAGCTCATGGCTCTGGCACCAAGCATCTGTTTCTGTAAGGCCCTTTTGTAGAGTATCCACATCATTTGCGGATTCAATAATGGCTCCCAGTTTGCAGTCATCTGCAAACTTTGTTAGCCAGAGTCCCTTAGTGTTGACCTGTACTTCAGAGAAGTAGATGCCAAACAAAAGCGGCCCCAGGACTGAACCCTGAGGTACTCCACTTGTCACTTGTCTGGAGCTGGATTTGGAGTCGGCTACTTTTACAGTGTGGGTTCTATCAGTAAGCCATTTAGCAACCCATTGGGTGACATAGGGATTAATGCCCAACTTAGTAAGTTTATCTATGATTCCAGAGTGGGGGATGGTGTCAAAGGCCTTGGAGGAGTGGTTCCAGCCCAGAAGTTAGTAGTTTATAGGCCATTTTGGGCTAATTTCTATTGCTGTCATTTCCCTGCTGTAAAACCATGTTTGCATTGTTTTGCACAAACCGGGCAGCGCCAGTTAGCTAAGGCTAAATTATTCCTGGCTCCACCTTTCCATTGAAAGTAGTCTAACTCTCAACCTAAGCACTTAAAAAGCATCCTACAGTCCAGCACTTGCTCAGACCTAATAACAAGCACTAATATACCCCAACACTTGATTGCCCAGCAGGGCAAGGCTCATTATTCACCCCTCACCAACCAAGCAACTAAGCAGCTTATCCTACTATTCAGACATGACCAAAGGGCAACTTCAGGTATACTCTCCAGTCCAGCTGGTGAACCTGGGTATCCTGAGGCAATGTTACAACTGCCTCATGTACACAGACATCCCTCTCCTCCTACCACAAAACATTAACATATGCGAGAAATGCAATTATATAGCTAAATTGGCGGCTAAGCTCTCTCCACCCAAAACTGGAGCAGGCAGTCATGAGGAGAAGGTTAATCCTTGCAGCACACCTCCAACCTCACATAGACATACTAAACCAGAACTGGCAAAAAATACACATAAATGCACTAAATCATACATGGAGGCTCTGAATAAAATCCTGCAAAAGCATCAGAGACCTTCAAAGCAGACACCCAAAAAACCTGCACCTCCCATCACCAACCAGACAACACATAAAATACAAAATCAGTGTGCCGCACAATCACAGCCCTTAAGGCGAAATAACATACCTAACACACTAGTAATATGCAGGCTGTATAGTCAGGCATACTGATGTCTCATTCACTAGGCTGGACAAGGAGAAAGTTACTGTTAGCTGCCTGTCGGGAGCCAGAATCCACCACATAACACAAGCAATCAGGTCACTCCAGAACAAGTACAAATATGACTCTGTCATTGTTCATGTTGGTGTGAATGACCTGAGATGTATCTCCCTGGACTACATGAAAAGAGACATGGAAGAGCTCTCTGATCATGTAGCCCAGGTGGGTATGACCCAGACCCTGAGTAGCATCCTGCCCTCACCAAGAATGATACCGCAGTATAAAGAAAAAATTATCATTTTCAACAATTGGCTAAGCTTCTGGTGTCATTCAAAGGGGATCCAGTGTCTGCCAGCCTGGGACCACATGCTTGACAAGCCTTGTTGCTTCACAAGAGATGGCTTGCACCTGTCACCCCTAGGTTTTCGAATACTGGCCAAGGCTCTTGCTGCCCCCATAGTGCCTTTTTTAGGCAAGGCTCAAAAGTCAAACCCACCTCTGTAAACAGCACAAATAAAAAAAATGAGGGTTATGCTACTCAACACCAGGAGTTTAAATCTCAAAATGCACATGCTCGAAGCACTCCTCAGTATGGAGAACATCGACATCTGTGCAGTAACTGAAACCTGGTTCAAGGCTCCACAGAGCACCCCAGCACTACCAGGCTACAACTCATACCACACATTTCAGCCACAGAACATGGACCAAAACACAAAAGGAGTGGGTGTATCCATATTCATCAAGGATGCCTACACCTCCAGGTTAGTGGCACAGCATGATACCTCTGAGATCATCCATGTTCAACTAACATCGGGCAAATCTGCAATGCAAATTGTGGCCTGCTACAGATCACCCTCCATGACCCAGGACCACCACTCTGCCTTTCTAGAGACACTGGAAAAAATGAAGGCCCTAGCGAACACCCTGATATTGGGCGATTTCAATTACCCTACCATTAACTGAGAAAACTACTCAAGTACAAACTCCCAGGTCCAGTGCTTCCTGGAATTTATCAACTCAAATGCCCTGGATCAGCTGGTAAACTCCCATACCAGAGCTGAAAACATATAGGACCTGGTCATCACCAACATGGGCGACAGGTGTTCCGCACCCGAGGTCAACCCATCACTGGTTAGATCAGACCATAAACTAATCACTCTGGATGTCCACACCACACCACCACCCCCAACCAAGGAAACCACAGTGAAAAACTTTTCTATAGCAAACTTCACCTTACTTAAGACAGAGGTGGTAAATTTCACAGCCCCTACGCTAAAAGATAACAGTTTCCAAGATGCAGGAACCTTTACAAATGTACTCTATGAGCACCTACAAGGATGCATGGATTGTGCTATCCCTAGCAAAACCAAGAATCACTCCCCTAAGAGAAGTAAACCAGTCTGGTGGACCCATGCCATAAACAGGCTATACAATAGAAGGAGGAAACTAGTTCAGAAGAAAGCAAATCCCTAGAAGGAAAGACATCCCTGATCAGTATCAGTAAGAAACTAAGGTCCTTCATAAAATCATCCAAGGCTAACTTCGAAAAAAAAATAGCCAAGGATTCAAAAGATAACCACAAAACCTTCTTTAACTATGTCAAGAATCTAAGGGGCAACTTGCAGATATGCTCTGAGCTAGTGCAAAATAGCACAAAATATACTGAACCTACTGATATTGTCAACATCCTGGCAGATAGATTCAGTACAAACTTCATCCCCCTCTCACCCCCAAAAGGGCCCACAACAATACCGGAAAAGTGTAGTGTCCTGGAAATCACAGACGCACAGGTGAAAACAGTCCTTTCAAAAGCCAAAAGCACAGCGTCAATGGGGCCAGATGGTGTCCCAGGCTGTGTCTTGCATGAACTACAGAACAAACTACCCCCCCACCTAAACACACTGTTCAACCTCATTCTCTCCACAGGCTATGTGCCCATAGAATGGAGTACAGCAACGGTTATTCCGCTCCACAAAGGAGGGGCCACATCTGACCCTGGTAACTTTCACCCCATAAGCCTGATTAGCCTAGTCTGCAAGGCTATGCAGCACATCATCATGGAACTCATTAACAAAGACATTGGGAACCTCCAAACACTTGACCCAGCCCAGTTCGACTTTGTTAAGGGCAGATCATGCCTACTAAACCTGGTTGATTTCTTTGAGACAATCACCAAGACCATAGATGAGGGGAAGGTGGTTCACACAGCCTACCTTGACCTTGCCAAGGCTTTTGACACCATTCCCCACTTGGGAATTATAGAAAAGCTCACCAACCTGAACATAAACCCCTATGTCACGAGATGGGTTGCCAACTGGCTTACAGATAAAACTCACACGGTAAGAATAGCAGGCCCCAGGTCCGACTCTAAGCCAGTCACAAGTGGTGTCCCACAAGGCTCGATCCTGGGACCCCTACTGTTTGGCATATACTTCTCAGAAGTGCAGGCAAACACAGGATGACTATGGCTAACCAAGTTCGCCGATGACTGCAAACTGGGAGCCATAATTGACTCTCCAGCTGACACGGACATTCTCCAAAAGGACCTTACTGAGATGGACACCTGGTGTCAAAGTCATGGTTTCAAGCTAAATGCCAAAAAATGCATAGTCATCCCATTTGGGAAAACCCATGAATTACCACATAGGTGGCAGCCCCCTTAATACAGAAGAGTTAATAAGAGATCTGGGGACCCAGGTAGATAGTAATCTCTCCTTTGACAATCATATTGCCAAAGTAGTTAGGAAATCCTTCTATGTAGCCCATCTAATTACTAAATGGTTCGCATCTAGAAATAAAGCTGTTATAGTGCCCATCTACTTATCACTCATCAGACCCATCATAGAGTACAATGCCCCATTTGGGATGTACCTCACAAGACACTTCCAACAGCTGGAAAGACCACAAAAGTACTTAAGCAAGAGGATTACTGGCTTCAAACATATGTCCTTTGCAGCCCGACTGGAAAAACTCTGGCAGTACTCAGTGGCATATTGCTTATTCAAAGGTGATCTCTGTCTGACTTACAAAGCCATGTCCATCTCAGAATTGATGGACATGCTCCACCTAAAGAAATCCAAGTCACTGCGAACCACTTTCTCTAATGAGCTAAACCTCGCCACCACAATAAATAGAACTTGCTGGAGAATAGATTCTTGTCACAGAGACTCCCCATGTTTGGGAACAAAATTCCTAACTACATTAGGCAGAGCCGCTCACTAACACTCTTCAAGAGAAACCATTGACGAGTGGATGGGTAACAGAAAATACACCCCTGGGATCACTTCTTTGGCTCTTCTTGACAGAGGCTCAGTTAATTAATGAATGGGGCGGTGAAAACTGTCACACTCTGGCTAGGCTTATAAATGCCCTCGGGCAGATAGCCTAGTACCTACCTATGAACCTATGAACCTATCTCATTACTAAGGGTGCTGAATCCAGGAAGTAAGAGGTAATGTTCACCCTCTACTCTCCCCTCATTTGGCAAGTCAATGAGTACAATGGGCCATTTGGCATTTACCTCACTGGGCAACTGCAACAACTGGAGAGGCTGCAAAGGTATCTCACAAAGAGGGTCCCAGGCCTTAAACATGTCCTATATGGACAGACCCCAAGAACTCCAACTATTTTCTGTCTCATATTGGCTCCATAGAGGTGATCTCTCCTTGACTTACAAAGCCATGTCTGACCCAGCCATGTCAGGAATGCTACATCAAAAGAACACAATCTGTCTGCACTACATGCCCCAGAGAACTCAACCCCATTTCCACTATCAACAGAACATGCTGGAGGGACAGTTTCATAACCCAGAGACTGCCTATGCTATGGAATAGACTTCACATACATATAAAGCAGAGCATCTCACTGGCAGTCTTCAGGAGAAATCTGGATGATTGGATGGGGAATAGAAATCTCACCCTGGGGATCACTCCAGTGGCTATACTTGTTAGACACACTGGTGACTATTGTCAGGTGGCACAATGCCAGGGTAATCCTATAGGCTATGCTTGTAAAGGCTCCATGGCCATTCACCTAGTACACACCTATGAACCTATAGATCTTAGTACTGGCAAATGTGTGTGTTTCTGCAGTAGTGAGAATAAAACTGTTTGTGAGTGTGTAAACATGTGGGTGAAAGTAGTTTGAGGCCCTTCTCACCCAGTACACCTACCATTGCCATACTTTACAAGCGCTGGTGATGTTATTCACTATATAGGTACCTTGGGACACTCTTCACCCTATATGCTCGGTTGTGCATGTGGTAACTGTATAATGCTATAGTACCAATGACTACATAGATAGAGGTTCTAATATGATTGCTAGCAAGTGTGTATGTGTGTGTGTGCGTGTGTGCGTGTGTGTGTGTGTGTGCGTGTGTGTGTGTGTGTGTGTGTGTGTGTGTGTGTGTGTGTGCATGAACTGTATCCTGTGTACTGTATGTGTTTGAGTGAGAACTATATTCATTGGGGGGTGGTTTTTACATTTTCAATCCATGGTACTCCCAGTACATGTCCCAAAGTCCACTTTACAAAGGCCACTGTTCACATCCACCTTAAAGGTATTTGTGGACAATCTTCAGCCCTATAAGCCCCGTGCCATGTGCAACAGCTATGTAACAGTATGGAATGAATAACATGATAGACAGGGCTGCTAATGTTAGTACTGGCAATTGTGTGTGCATTGGTGTATATAGCAGTGTTTGTGAGGTTGTAAACTTGTAGGTGACAGTCTAATGAGTCCTTCCACACCCAGTACACCCCCCATTGCCATACCTCACAAGGGCATGTGATGTTATTCACTTTACAGGTACCTTGGAACAGTCATCACACTATTAGTGCTGTGCCACCTGTGATAACTGCATAACACTACAGTATCACTAATTAGATGGGTAGGGGTTCCAAACCCCACAGTGTCAACTGTGATCATGTGCATGCGCACACGCGCGTGTGTGTGTGTGTGTGTGTGTGTGTGTGTGTGTGTGTGTGTGTGTGTGTGTGTGTGTGTGTGTGTGACTGTGTGTGTGTAGGAACAGTACTCTGAGTGTGCTTGGTCAACACAATATCCTCTGAGGGTGCAGGTTTTACCAATCTGAGGTGTGTTCCACCCACTAAACTTACCATTGTCCACTTTACAGGGGCTGCTGATGTCAACCACCATGGACTTACCTGTATACACCCCTCAGCCCTGTAAGCTCTGTGGCACATGAAATAATTGTTACGCAGACCTGGTAAATGTGTACACATATAGCTGTACCTCGGCTTTGACATGATTGATGTGTTACCACTCTGCCATACCCCTCGTTGGCAATGTCTGCAGGGCCACGTCCTGCTGACACACAGATATCTGGAACACAAAAAGAATACAGCATGTGAGACTACATTCAGTCAGTTTTACTAACATCAATAATGCATCATGGCTGAAAAGGTACATGCATTCTGAAGTATACCCATTACAAATGCCAGCTGACAGCACCTTACACAGCATTACATAGCTAAACTGTTCCTAATTCATCCTGTGCATCAGAACCATATCAGCATGTCCCTGCATCAGTGGTATGGATGACTCATAGGCACAGAGTGTTGTGTGGTTTTGCCAGAGGCCTAGGCTGGGCCATATGGTTTACATCATGTGTGTGCGTTTGAATGGATGTTCTATGAATGGGCTGTGCAGAGGTGGTGTGTGTGTCTGGAAGAGACTAGGCTGTGACAGTGATGTGTGTGTGGTTGTATGCACACAGTCATGCCATGTGGCTGCCCTACACAGGGGTATGTTGGACAGCTGTTGTACAGTTCACCGTCTCCGGTCATGGACATGGGAACTTGTCCTGCCAGGGTTCTCACTGACACCACCAGGCCTAAGGCCAGATCCAGTACTGCTTCTCAATGGTGACTGCAGTCTGTTGGATCTGTGTCCCTGACGGGACCTGCCAGGACCACGTGCCCATGGCCTGCTCTGTTGTGGTGTGGACAGCACCCCCCCTTCAGTAGTGCTGGTGGTACTGCCACTACACGAGTGTGAAGGTGCACAACCTTGTAGACTCTCAGCTGATGTCGGTGCTGATCTATGTCCATGTGGCCGATGCCTATCTCCCACCACACACTCTAGCACATACATGCCACAGTCGAGGATTGCCAAGGTCTCACCCTACCATCTACTCATGACCTCAGTATTCTGACATGTGGCCTCAACAAGGTCATGCATGTCACCACATAACTCAAGAAGAGTTGCATCGAAGACCCTGAGTATTTGTCTGGAGTTGCATTCACTACATGCCTGTGCATCCATGACAGCATGAAACATGCATCTGATGACACCTGCTGTGGCTCTTGTGACAGCGGCTTGATGAGCAGCAGTCCTCTTATGAGCATCCCTGTCCATCCACATTTGTGGGACCTCGCCTGCACTCTGGCTATGGCTAGTGTCTACACTCACACTTGTCATAGTCACCAAAATAGCCTGTTCCATGCCACCACCTGCCAACTGTCCATTATCTGTGGCTTCTGGGGACAGGGTATGTGTGGGCATTGCAACTGTGTGTGGGAACATTGTGGATGACTGTGGGATGCCAACCGATGGCACAGATTCAGCCCCTGACAACCCCACCTGTGCCCGGCTATGACCACCATCATTGACAGAGTCTTCAGAGACAATGACATCAGAGTCTGAGAGGAAGGGACCATGACCACCATGTCCACATGTGAGGGGAAGATGACATATGTAAATGAATACCTGCACTATAAGGTTTGCTGGTATACATATATATATATATATATATATATATATATATATATATATATATATATATATATATATACACACACACACACACACACACACACACACACACACACACACACACACACACACACACACACACACACACACACACACACACACACACACACACACACACAGACACACACATTGACAAACACAAACAAGCATGGACACACACACACAGACACATACAGGTGAGGTTGCACAAAGGCATTACACAAAACTCACAAAAGCCAACTGGTGACATTCACGACACAGTCAGACCACACTCTGGCAGGCCCTCAACATCATGCAGTGCAGCCCTTTCCACTCAGTGTTACTACTAATATACACCTCTGGTATATGTGAGTAGTGTTAGTAGGTGATGGGCCTTCTACTAGCACACACTGCAGCCATGTACAGATTATTGCTTTTCACCTATATAGCACAGTGACAACCCCTACAGAACATACCTCTCAACTGTACTGTACAGAGTTTTGCTGAATGTCTAGATGTGTGGCTCATATTTTTGGAGTGTCCCTCATAAATCCTGTGTTTGTCTGACACATTACTGGGATGATCTGAGGATTTTCTCACTAATTAATGACGTAATCTGAGTTTCACTCTTCAAAACCTGCAGTAAATGTATATTAAAATAAAACCGGTCATTCTAACAACCTTCTAACCTTACAGTGGATATAAGAAGTGTACACACCCCCATTAACATGCCAGAGTTTTCTGATATATAACATGAGCCCACACAAATCATGTCATAACATTTCCCACCTTCAATGTGACCTATAACCTGTGCAATCCAATTGATGAACAAACACACTAATTAGGGGTAACATATAAAATGTGCAATACTTACAATTGGCTGGCTGCACGAGTGTGCACACCCTTAAACTAATACTTTGTTAAAGCACATTTTGATTTATTAGAGCAGTCAGTCCTCTTGAGAAGGTGTCTATCAGCATGGCACATCTTGACTTAACAATATTTGCAAACTCTCCCTTGCAGAAGCTTTCCAACTCTGTCAGATTGTGAGGGCATCTCTAGTGCACAGCCCATTGACAGGGCACCGACAGATTTTCTATTGTATGTAGGTGCAGACTCTGACTGGCCCATTCCAAAACATTGACTGTCTTCTGGTGAAACCATTCTTTTTTTGATTTGGATGTATGGTTTGTGTCATCGTCGTGTGAAAAGGTGAAATTCCTCTTCATCTACAGCTTTCTATCAGACACCTGACGATTTTGGGCCAAAAGGGACTGGTATTTTGAACTGTTCATAATCCCCTCCACCTTGGCTAAAGGTCCACTTCCAGCTTATGAACAGCAACCTCAAAGCAGGACACTGCCATCACCATGCATCACCATGGGGATGGTGTTCTTTTGGTGATGCATGGTGTTGCTACTGTGGCAAACAAACCTTTTGGAATTATAACCAAAAAGTGCAACCCTTGTCATATTACACTATAATACATTTTCCTACATGCTTTTGGGGGACCTGATGTATTGTTCCTGAGAATTCAGCCAGACCTGGATGTTGTTCTGTGTGAGATAAGGCTTCCATCTTCCAAACCTAACCCATAGGCCAGATATGTGGTGAATACTGGAGATTGTTGTCACAAGTACACAACCAGTACTTGCAAGAGATTCCTGAAACTCCTTTACTGTTGCTGTAGGTCTCCTGGCAGCCTCCCTGACCAGTTTTGGTCTTGTCTTTTCATCACATTTGGAGGGATGTCCACTTCTTTGCAATGTCACTGTTGCCTGATATTTTCACCACCTTTTGCTGACTGTCTTCAATATGTTCCATGGTATATGCACTGCTGTGGAAATGTTTTTGTACCCTTCTCCGTGCTGATACCTTTCAACAATGGGATCCTGATGATGCTTTGTAAGCTTTATGTGAACTATGGCTGTTGCTGTAGCAGGCAACTGAGTAAATGTTAGGAAAATCCAAGTAGGACAGTTGACTTGGACAGCTGAACATTATTTGGTGTTAATCAAAGAGTCTCTGTAATTGATGCCAGGTGTGTACCCAAAAAATCATAATGCTGTAATTATATCAAAAGCTGCTTTAACATAGTATTAGCTTCAGCCTGTGCATACTTATGCATCTAGCTTATTGTATGTTTTGTTTTTTTCATAATTGTTCCCATAACAGATTTGTTTGTTTGCCAATTGAATTGTACAGGTTATAGGTCACATTTAAGGTTGAAAGAATTTGGAAATGTTTTATTGTGGTCTCATTTTTGTATATCACAAATACCTGGCATTTTAACAGGGGTGTGTATAGCTTTTATCCACTATATAAGACTACTTTTTAAAATATGTCCCTAGTTTTGGGCCTCCCCCCCCCCCCATTTTGCCAGTCTTTTCCCAGATGTCTTGCAATGACGTGAGGTAAGCTACAGATATATTACATCTCCTGCAAATAGGCCACTGTGATGACCACTGTGATGCAATGCAGTTAACCCCACTACAAGTGTACATGCACATATCGCAATATGGCTAAGAGTGACAGTTGTGTGCATGGTAAAATGCATGACCTTAACATGCCTGGGGTACTGGTGAGCCACAACAGGACAATCCCATACTCACTGGCTTCAGGCTGCTGTCCCACATCCAGACCAGAAGCACCTATGTAGTTGTGGGGGAGAGGTATTTTCAGCAGACTCACATGTGGCATTGGTACAAGATGAATGCTACTTTTTCTGCACATGTGCAGTACAAGCTCTGATACTACACAATTTGCTGTCCTTCATCATAGATGTGCACTTGTGTGCATTAAAAAATCCCACCCACAAATGCAGTTTGACCTGACATATACATCTAGATACTCTACAGAAGCCAGTATGACATGACTGCTACAGTATTCACTTGATGGGCACTGGAGCCTTACCTGGATACTACTCACCTGTTGCCTGGGTGCCACCCACCTCCACAACTTGTGTTTGTTGGCTTTCTGGATGTGTGGTGACCACCCCAAGGTTGGCAAGGAGCTCCTCTGTTGGTGTAAGAGGGGCCTGTGTGGCAGGACCCCCACCTGTAGCAGTATGGTCCCTGGCCATGGCAGAAGCCCTTTTGCATGGCTGGTGTATCAGGTCAGTCACCCGATGCCTGACCTGATCATACTGTGTCCATGGTGGCCCAAGTTGTTAACCCTGTGGACAAGGTCAATCCCACAGGGCATTCCGCTCTGCAGAATTGTGTTGGCTATGGCCAAACATCACCTCATGGTGCTGGATGATGGTATCTGTGATGGCTGTAGTTTCATCTGCAGCATATGCTGGCTGTCTTGGCCACTGCATGTCACCTGGAAGACATAAACAGGGAAACACATCACAGGACCTCATACATTGGTCAAAGTTATTTACAGAACCTGCACATCAACAGTGACTATCATTAATCACTACTTGCAATCACATCATACCCCTGTCATTTAGCAGCACAGCATGAACTTGCATTGCACTCCCGGTCCTGATGTGTCATGTTCCCCCCATTGAGGGCCAGTAAATTGCATAATCTACCACTCATCATTCACCTTTGCATAGAGGGATGACAGTGGCCATCTTCCATGCACATGGGATGTCAATGGTGCTCAGGCTTTGCTTGCGTACAGTGTGTAAAGGAGCTAGGAGCATATGCCTGAGTTCATGTAGGATGCAGACGGGGATGTTATTAGGTTCCATGGAGACTTACTTTTGTTGACTTTGATTAGGCATTTATGGACCTGCTCCCTGATGATGAGGGGAGAGGTGTGGGTGCTATGCATATTCACCTATACTGATGGTGGGATATGTTGGGTGATGTTTTCACTTAACTAGTGGTTTTGCTATAGCTGTGGTGTGTGTGTGTATATGTGGTGTAATTGACCACCATTACAGGGTGGGTTGGGTTGTTGCCTCTGAGATTGAAGACATATGTGAAGACGGCCTTGCGACTGGCCTTGGTGGATGTGTCCAATTTGTACTCATAGTTAGCCTTACAGTAATTCACCTGTGACCTTATATGCTCATTCAGACAAAGGTTTTGTTTGCTTCCAAGTAAGTACCTGTTCCTGCTTGGCCCTGTACAGCCAATATAGCAACCAATTATGTGGTTTATGTATTGCTGCTGTCCAGCAAAGGGGATTACTCTACCTTAGTGGAGGCAGGTTTTACGAGTAAAGTATTGCTGAGTTCAGACAGCTATGTAGGTGCACATGTAGCTGTTTGTAGTAGGCATGGACACTAAGTCATGACACAGTTGGCCACCTCTCCAATTTCAACCTGATAATCATGCTTATTCTAGAACCTATAAATGTGTCAGGGCAATGCAACAACCAGTAGCTGTAGAAATTTATGTCTGTTGGATGCACACAAACTAAGATTAACATGTACAGCTTATTTACCTGACATTTTGCATCAAATGTCTGTTGTTATGAGGCTTCCAGGTACACCTACTAATACAAACATATGCACAGGTACCACCTGATATGCATATCTGTTCTATGTCAGTATGGCACACTGTATTTACACTCTTGCTGCTCAATCATACCTCTCAACCTGTTAGAGCAGGACATCTGGGGGACACCACACATAAATGGGAGGCAATGGTCCAACATTAGTGACACTTTATTAATATTTGTGTAACACACTTAAGTCAGTTGATAGTACAGTAGGCTTTGCATTCACAGAAATACCCCGGAGAATGTCCCACACTCATATGTATGCTATACACACTGAGCAGAGTGGAGGTGGGGCATTGACTACAACTCAGAGCTGAGATATATAAGTATCCTGTTTTTTTGGATTATTTATACTGATTATTGTTTCTAGAAATTTATATATAGCACTTTTTATTGCCTGCTGCATAGTTTTCAGTGTATTTTATTGCTATTAACTAATCTGCACGGGTAACTGATTTGTTTGCAGTTAAAAGCATTCTGTAGAGTCTCTTTGCTCCTTTATCTGTTTAAAAACTTTCATTTTGTGGCTTTCTGTAGTGTCTACTGTCTGTAGGCTAATAGCTTTAGTATTATCTCCACCCTCCCTCCCTGTTCGTGTCTGCTTGTTATACTTGGTGGCTTTGCAGTTGCCTGCCCCTACTGTAAATCTGATCTGGGACACTCCTCCCAGTCTAGTGTCATTAGCTCATTCTACCTAATACAGAGAGAACATCTGAGAAGGCCTTCTGTTTCTCCCTTTTCCCTTTCAAAAAAAAAAAAATGCCTGAATCTCCTTGTGTTCTGACTGTGTTTCTCAAACATTTTGGAAATATAGAGTATATTTTAGAGCATTTATTATAACTGTAATTGCCTTAATATTGCTACAACTCAAGTGCTCTAGGTTGCACTGTATCTTAATTGTTTGTGTGTTTTAGCTGCTTTTCTGTATATATATAGACTTCTCTGTACATGTAGACTAGCTACTTATTCTGCTGTATTACTGCCTCAAATCGTTTTTCAGTTGTGCACTTGCCTTGCTTCATTTAAAAAGTTTTAAATTGCTAATTTTGTAGAGTTTTAATTGCATTTACTGTTTAGGACTACACACTCAAGTGGGTTAGCCTTTTCTGTGTTTATTTAATGTATTATTGCATTGTTTAGCCTGTTTCAACAAAAAAAAATACTATCTTGTTTGCTCGTTTCCCACTTTTCCTAGCCAGTCCATGTCTCAGGCTTTGCTTGTCTTAGGACTTTATTTTCTGTGTTGAGAGCTATCCAGACCTTGCTGTGGTAGAGTGGTGAGCATTGTACTGCCTATCTAACACTAGAGGAGTGGCTTCCAGCTCTGAAATTGTAATTTTATTAGCCTTTTTGGGCTGATTTCTATCCCTTTCAACTTTCTGGCTTAAAAATGTGTGTGTTTGCACATTTTTTCGCATCGTGCATCACTGCGAGGCTACAGTTAAACTATTCCAGGTGCCAGAAAGTCCGGTCTTCAAATTTTCCCTTAGAACTAGCTGGTTTCTCAGTAGTAGTAGCACTAAAATCTGAACCCCTGTGACTAGCACTTGCTCTAGAAGCTGCTGGAAAGCACTAGGAAGTCAGAAACTGATACAAGCACTCAACTCTCCTAGTCAATAAGGAGAAATTAATTGTAGGCACTAAACAGCCTATAATTGCAAAGTACCTTGCAAAGGTAAGGGAAAACAGTTCTTAAACTTTACAAAAAAAGCACCTAAACAGGCAAGTCCAAGGGTCAGCTTCTGGTGATTTCTCCTGTCCACATGGTGAATCTGGGCATACTCGGGCAATGTGGCAACTGCCTCATGTACACAGACAATCCTCTCCTCCTACCACCCAACACTACAACCTGCGAGAGATGCACTTACATAGCCAAACTGGAAGCAAAGCTCTCTCCGGTCAAGATTGTGCTAGACAGCCAAGAGGAGAAGGTTAACACCTGCACTACACCTCTATCAACTCATAGCCCTTCAAAACCTACACCATCAGCACCCACACATAGCAACACTAAACCCACATATGCGGAGGCCCTTAACATTAACCTGCCCAAGCAACAAGGACCTCAGAAGCTGAAACGCAAACAAACCAGTAACAACCAAAGTGACACATAGCTCACAACACCAGTGTGCCACCCAACAACAGCCCCTAAGGCAATACAATGTACCGAACACTTTAGTCATAGATGACTCTATAGTCAATCACACTGATGCCCCGCTCACCAGGCTGAACAAGGAGAAAATTACAGTCAGCTGCCTGTCGGGTGCCAGGATCCACCACATAACGCATGCACTCAAGTCACCCCACAACAAGTACAAACACGACTCTGTCATTGTCCATGCTGGAGTGAATGACTTGAGATGTACCTCCCTGGACTACTTGAAAAGAGACATGGAAGAACTCTTGGATCATGTGGCCCAGGCAGGTATGACCCTAGCCCTGAGTAGCATCCTGCCTTCACTCAGAATGATACCACAGTATAAGGACAAATTGATTGACTTCAACAATTGGCTACGCTTCTGGTGTCAATCAAAGGGGATCCAGTATTTGTCTGCCTGGGAAGACATGATTGACAAACCACAATGATTTGCCAGAGATGGTCTGCACCTGTCACCCCTGGGATTCAGATTACTGGCTAAAGTTCTTGCCACCCCTATAGTGCCTTTCTTAGGCAAGGTTCAAGGATAAAACCACCACTATAACAGATACAAGCATGCAAAATCTGAAGGTAATGCTACTCAATGCTAGAAGTCTTAACCTCAAAATGCACTCTCTCGAGGCACTCCTAAACATGGAGAACATCGATATCTGTGCAGTAATTGAGACCTGGTTCAAGGCTCCAGAGAGCACCTCTGCAATACCAGGCTACAACTCTTACCACACTTTTCGGCCACAAAACCAAGACTGAAACACTAAAAGTGGAGGAGTGTCCATATTCACCAAGGATATTCACACCTTCAGTCTAGTTGCCCAACACAATGCATCTGAAATTCTCCAGGTGCAACTAACACTAGGTAAGACTGCAATCCAAATTGTAGCTTGTTACAGATCCCCCACCATGCCCCAAGATTCTCACTTCACCTTTCTAAACATACTGGAAAATATTAAGATACAACCAAATACCCTAATACTGGGTGATTTCAACTACCCTGCCATTAACTGGGAAAACTCCTTAGGTACCAACTCCTTTTCCTAACAGTTCTTGGAATTTATAAATTCCAACGCACTGGATCAACTAATCCATTGTCCCACCAGGGGCTCCAATATCCTAGACCTGGTCATTACCAACATGGGAGATAGATGCTCCACACCAGTGGTCACCCCCTTATTGGTCAGGTCTGACCATAAGCAAATCACCCTTGACATCCACATCACACCCCCACCCCCAGTAAGGAAACCTCCTTAAAAAACTTCTCCAAAGCCAAGTTCATGCTACTGAAGTCAGAAGTGACAAACTTCACGACACCCATGCAGATGGGATCTGAAAGTTTGACTGCAGAATCCTACACTAAGGCACTGTATGAGCACATCCACTTGTGCATGAATCGTGCCATCCCAAATAGAACCAAGATGCTCTTCTCCAAAAAAAGGAAGCCAATCTGGTGGTCCCCTGCTATAAACAAACTATACAACAGAAGGAAGAAACTGTTGCAGAAAAGAGGAAAATCCCATGATGCAAAAAACTCCCTCACCAGCCGCCTCAGTAAGAAGCTGAGATCCCTCATAAAATCCTCAAAAGCTAGTTACGAAAATAAAATTGCCAAAGATTCCAAAGACAACCACAAGGCATTCTATAGTTATGTCAAGAATCTAAATGGCAATGTTCAGATCTGTTCTGAGCTACAACAGAATGACATTAAATATACTGATCCCAGGGATATTGCCAATATCCTGGCAGATTGATTTAGTGCAAACTTCATCCCCCTCTCACCCCCTAAAGGGCCCATCTCAATAACAAAAGATTGCCAAATTCTGGTAATCATGGCCACACAGGTAGAAACCGTACTCTCCAAAGCTAAGAATATAGCATCCATGGGACCAGATGACATCCCAGGCTGTGCACTACATGAACTACAAAAATAAATGGCACCCCACCTAAGTGTCATGTTTAATCATAGCCACACCTCAGGCTTTGTGCCCACTGAGTGGCACACAGCTACAGTTATCCCACTCCACAAGGGGGGATTCGCCTTGGATCCCGGGAACTACCATCCCATCAGTCTGACAAGCCTGATCTGCAAGGGCATGGAACGCATTATCATGGAACTTATAAACAATGACATTGGCAACCTTCAAACACTGGACCCCACCCAGTTTGGGTTTGTGAAGGGCCAATCTTGTCTCCTGAATCTGATTGACTTCTTTGAATCAGTCTCCAGAGCTGTGGACGAGGGTAAGGCAGTCCACACAACCTATCTGGACCTTGCCAAGGCCTTCGACACCATCCCCCACTCTGGAATCATAGATAAACTTACTATGCTGGGCATAAATCCCTATGTCACTCGATGGGTTGCCAACTGGCTTATTGACAGAACCCAGACTGTAAAAGTAGCTGACCCCAAATCCAGCTCCAGACATGTGACAAGTGGAGTACCTCAGGGTTCAGTCCTGGAACCACTCTTGTTCGGCATCTACTTCTCGGAAGTACAGGCCAACACTAAGGGACTCTGGCTAACAAAGTTTGCAGATCACTGCAAACTGGGAGCCACTATTGAATCCCCAAATGATGTGGATATTCTACAAAAGGCCATTACAGAAACAGATGCCTGGTGCCAGAGCCATGGGCTCAAGCTTAATGCCAAGAAATGTATAGTTATCCCCTTTGGAAAAAAACATGTACCCATGAATTACTACATAGGTGGCAGGACACTAAACACTGAAAGTGTGATGAGAGACTTAGGGACACAGGTGGACAGTGGTCTCACTTTCGATAACCACATCACCACAACAGTCAGGAAATCCTTCTATGAGGCACACCTCATCACTAAGGGCTTTTCATCCAGAAAAAAGGAGGTCATTGTCCCACTCTACTCATCCCTCATTAGATGCATTATAGAGTATAATGCCCCGTTTAGTATGTACCTCACAAGACATCTGCAACAGCTGGAAAGGTCACAGAAATACCTCACTAAAAGAATCACAGGCCTAAAGCAGATGCCATATGCTGACCGTCTAAAAAACTCCATCTATACTCTGTGGCATATCGTCTACTCAGAGGCGATCTCTGCTTAACATACAAGGCCATGTCAAACCCTGAGCTGTTGGACATGCTCCACTTAAAGAAATCCCAATCCCTCAGAGCCACACACTCCAGGGATCTAAACCTTGTCATCACAATGAACAAACCATGCTGGAGGGATAGGTTTCTGACCCAGAGATTACCCATACTCTGGAATAGAATACCCATACATGTCAAGCAGAGTGCCTCATTGCCTCTCTTCAAAAGGAACCTTGATGATTGGATGGGAGATAGGAAACTCATCCTGGGGATCATGTCAGTCACCCTGCTAGACAGGGGTCCAGGGAAGTAAATATTGTGGGAAGAAATATCCAGGGAATTGTTATGGCTAGGCTTGCATAGGTCCTAGGGCTGATAGCCTAGTGCCAACCTATGACCCTATGAACCAATTATGTTCTAATGTCAGTCTTCATAGATTTGCCACAGATTTGCCAGACATAACACACCTCTATGAGTAAATGACTACAGATATGAGGCACACATTTGGTCAGTGTGCATAACACTGGACAGTTGAATGGTATGAGCTCAGTATATCACATGCAGTTCAACACACACATCCCCAACAGTGGTTTACTATGCACATACCCTGTATAGGTCTCTTAGATTTGTGAGACAAACATGTGTATCATAGTTGTATCCACAAGTAACATATGGATATTTACGACATCCCACTAGCTGGCCTAGCAATGTCACAGGCAGTAATGTTCAACAGACACTCCAGTAGTAGTCATATGTGAGCCATCCTTTACTGGGGTGACTCAGGGGCCTGAGCTGTGATCTATGTCACTGCAAACAGACCCAGGTGCTATAACCATTGGTGCTGATCATCACTATATCAGTAGAGCAAGTCTTTTTGAGACATATTTGTGACACTTCCTATTTCCCATTATTACATACCCCCTACTGCATTCCATTACATGCTTACTTGATTGACATACCTTTTTATTTTTTCCAAGTATACTTGGTTTGCTTCCAACTTCTGTTTGTTTTTGTTTGTCTGCCTGTCTCTCTGTCTCTCTCTCTCTCTCTCTCTCCCTCTCTCTTGCTCTCAGAGATGTCAGGAATACATCTGTTTTGCATAGGCAGCAGCTTGCCTTTTGTAGGTAATGTTTATGAGCAGCTGATGGCTTGTGCACCAACTGGTGTACCCACTTGGTAATTACATGCAGAACAGCTATGTTGTTATTCCTATAGCCAATGGCATGGCAACACACTCTTATAATTGAATACTTCATGTGGGCATTGAACCTTTTCCTTGCCAGAGAGGAGGACGTCATGGAGGTGTGTGAACAACAGCATCACACAGGGTAGTTGGAAATACCACTTAGAACATAAAATGTGGAGACACCCCAACAAAATGGGTGAGAAGGTTCCTGACCTAGGGACAGAATGTAAGTATTTCTGTTATGTAGTTGGATTAATGCTAGTTGAACAGGGTTAGTGTGGACATGGATTTTCTGCATAATATTAAGTGTGACAGTGTTATGTGGTTGACATAACTCACAACTGTAGGGCTATCTGCAGAATGGCCAGAGGTTTGACTCCTATGTTTGGTCTGTTCCTCAGACAGTTTATGTCCTTGGCAAATCAGTAGCATACTCTAGGGATTGAAGTCAGTAAATGCTAACATCCATATGTATTTCTGACTTCATATCCCTCAGAAAGGATATGTTACAACAAACCCTGCAACACCAGCAACTTTCTCATTTTCTAACAGCAATATTTTAAATATGCCCCTGTTTTTGGGCCTCTGTCCCCCAATTATGTCAGGCTTTGTCCAGATATCTTGCAGCAAGAGGGTCAGAGGTATGTGATATAATTATTTAGTGACTGTACTCAAGCTATCATCCCATTAACTTAGCGGACTCCTGGAAGTGGTGTGCGTTAGTGGCAAGGAATATGGTCTCACACCCTGGACATTCTGTGGAAATCTGTACATATGAAAGTTATGTATGACTGGCCATTGTGAAGCGACTGCCAAGATTATGTAGCAGTGTTGTGTGTAGATGTTTGGATGAGTAGG
Organism: Protopterus annectens; assembly: GCF_019279795.1. Taxonomy (NCBI): domain Eukaryota; kingdom Metazoa; phylum Chordata; order Ceratodontiformes; family Protopteridae; genus Protopterus; species Protopterus annectens. Next base: position 1,940,818,249 of record NC_056735.1, on the reverse strand, counting down.
GAGAGTAGCAGATGTGAGTGCCTCAGATCTTTTTTCTATCTGGCTACGCATACTGCTACAGCTGCTGGTGGTCTATCAGGTGTGTATGTTTGCAGGAGGAAATGAGATATGTCATCTAACACCTCAGGATTCCCAGTACACTGTGTGTTGGGCCAATATATGTCAGTGTAGTGTGTGACTGGGAATCAGGGTATGTTCATTCAGTCGTTCTACTCTAGAGTTAATTTAGGGTACTGGTATGTTACTGTGACTGTGGTGCAAATGGTTGTGGGTGGATATTTATGCACCACTATCTGCTTTTTCCTACAGTTCCATCCCTGTAGTGCGTGATATAGTTGGATGTACATGGGTAATTGCCCAGAGTTGATTTGGGTTAGTGCTGTGTTTATCCTACTGTAGTTCAGAAGGTGCTGGGTGACATGGTTGGCAGCTGTCATGGGATTTTCCATTCTGTTAAATTACTGCTATCACACCTCTCCACTGTCCAAATGCCTAGACACTGTCCTGCTGTGTGGATCATATGCTTTGTCTGTTGGCCACAACAGTTGTGGGTTTCTGATAAATCACTGGGATGATGTGAGCATTGACATCAGTAAATAATGACATTCATTTGTGTTTCAGACTTGGACTCTATCTGGCATTGTATTTTAAAGCATGCCATGCCACTCTAGCAGACTTCCATGTGTATGACAGCCATATTTCAAAGATGTCACAATTGTTTGCCCTTTATCCCCCCAGTTTGTTGGTCTTTTTGCAGATGTGTTGCAGTAAGAGATTGGTTTTATATATATATATATATATATATATATATATATATATATATATATATACACACACATATATATATATATATATAAATATATATATATATATATTTATATATATATATGCATGAATATATATATATATATATATATATATATATGTATATATATATATATATATATATATATATATATATATATATATATATATTTAAAGCACTATATACATATATATATATATATATATATATATATAGCTCATACATATATATGTTTATCAAAGTACTACAGATATATAATTCTCCCTTATGTTGAATGACTGTTGTGCATGATATGTTTGTAAAAACATTACACATGCATTCAGCTGAGATGGTGTAGAGGCATGTTGGTGTGATTGTTATGCACAGGGTCCAGGATTCCAGACTAGGAAGTGATTACTTTTTCTTTAATGTTAAATAACCAAAATGAATGATATGTTTGTAAAAGCATTGCAGATTCCCACAGTGCAGATGTTGTAGTGGTATATTGCTGTGATTGTAATGCACAGCCTCCTGGGTTTGAGACTTGGCAGTGCTGATTATTTTGTTGCCGGGCAGAACAAGGGCTGATGGAGACAGAGTGATTAAGGCAGTTTTAAGCAGTTGTAAGTGGATCTGCATGGTTTGCGCAGAGCTAAGTGATGCTAACAGATGTTTAAGCCCTGTTAGTTTCCCTTAGCACCTCTTACTCCAGCTTGCACCCACACTCATTTTCTTTAAAGAAAAGAAAAAAGGGTGATAGAAAAGTGGTGAAATGAGGGCAAGCAGAGGGTAAAACATTATGAAAAGCAGCTAGGGATGTGTAGGATGGGTACAGGTAAGGACCATAGCTCTACATTTCTTTGGCAGCAGCAGCTGTGAATAAACTGTGTAGAATTTGGAATTTATAGCCTCACACCCCACAGGGAGGGGTGCTGAGAACAGACATTTGTGGATTGATTGATTACTTTCAGTGTACATGGGGGAAAATGTAGAGCTATGTATGGGGCAATGTTTTTTGGGGGGACAGATGCCCCTTTTTCTAAGGTGAGAGTAGGATGTTGGGGAAGGGTTGTAGGCATGTTTGGGGAGGTAGGCTGGGTGGGATAGGTTGCATTTGCAGACAGACAACACAGACAAGACACCAGACAGGGGTGGTATATGACACATGAAGGGGTAAACACATTTGATGGGGAGGGTGGTTGTGAGTCCAAAGCCCATGAGCCCCCAAATGGATATAGTGGGACTGAGGTCCCCACCCATGGGCAGTCACCACTGTTCCTTCATGGCCCCAAAGGTGTCAGCGCTGGGTGCTGGACAGGAGGGGCAGTCTGCCCTTCCAGCTGCACCAGACAGCCCTCATTCTGTTGCAGCTTCCCACCCAACTCTGCTCTGATGACACTGCGCACCAAACCCTGGAACTGACTGCGAGTGACACGCTCCTATCCAGTCCTGCTCCCAGGGAGGCCCATACCCTGAGATGGTCCCACCTGAAGGTGGTGCAGAACCAGCAGGCAAGGAAGTCCCAGGTTGGGTTCCAGATGTACTGTGGCCCGATGCCACAGCCAAATGAGGCAGGATATGCATATCCATTGGGATCTGCCTTCCCAAATGTGCTATGGTGTTGAGGTTTTAAAAAAATATGTTGGTTAGTCATGAACAACACATGTCAAGATTAGCTATGACAGCATGCGTGAGTGTTCCAATTAACCCCATAAAACAGATTTGAAACAGTTGTATAGCAAAACAAACACATGCATAAGTGGAACAACAGTATGCATCGTAACAGCATGCCAGTAACATTGACAGCAACAGGTTACCAGCAATGGTATTTGAACAAGGTATGTTAACATGCAACCAATCAAATATATGAACAATAATAGAACACAAGTCCCAACATTAGGTTTGGAGAAAAACATACCCGTAGAATATGAGTTATAGTATTTTTTCCAGATGAGGGGTTGGGGGGAGAGACAAGAAGTCCATTAACAACTGTTTATGCTTCTATTTTCAACAACAGTACTGCTCAATAGTCTATGGGTCTGCCCTCACATTACATCTGCCTATGGCCCATAGCTTCTGTAACACAAACATACCTATTAAACTGTCAGTCTGGAATGGTATGGAGCAAACTGTGACAGCTCTGAGTACATGACTAGAGGGGACTCGTACATGTCAGGGTTATATATCTGGCACAGGAAGGGTACCCTGAACTTCTGTTATGTGAGTGTGCTACTGGCATACTTCAACTGGTTTCCTATCTGTGTCAAAGGTTATTGGCAGCAGTGACCACTAGCTGTGACAGCATGACACTTGAGAGACATGTATTGGGAAGAGTGCATGTTGTATGTACATATCCTGCTGTCATTTGCAAGCATGTGGTGGGACAGTTGAACAGTTGTGCAGAGTTTATTAGTATACCTTAAATGCACTACCAACATTTCCTTACCTGTAAAATCTGTGGAGACAATATATGTTAACACTACCTGACTGTTTTTACATTTATTCCTGATTCCTTGTATGTAGATATGCATACATCTTACTACCAGTCCCTGGATTTGAACCATGTCTGTGTGTGCAAAATTAACAATGAAGTGATTTCTCATCACACTGAGCTACTGGGGAACTGCTGATTCGTATTTCACTGGTTTCTGCCTAATAGTCTCTTGGTTATACATTCTGAACATGTAATCCTGTGATGCATGCATGGCAGATAGTTACTGTACTGTGCATTAATTCTTTGGATTACTACAGTCTGGAAATCAAAGGTCAACACAAGGCAATTCTGGATGGAACACACGTTGAAACTGTACACATTACTGTTCAGGGTTAAGAGCTTAGTGCAGTATATAATTCACATTTCAGTTGTATGTTGTTTTACAGCTCCACCATCAACAGTTTTTCTTAACAGCTGGTTCACAGAGCAACCTCAGTTAATGTATTTTGTCACAGCCATGTTTGCTGTGAAGAACCTGTATACATTCTGTATGTCTACAACAGCATACCAGAATAAACACAACTGTTTTTTTTTTGTAGGGATCTTTATTACACAACAATGTTATTCAGTCAAAATTTTTATTTATTCAGGTCACACAGTAACTGTATACCTGCTAGCAGCAAGCAATGTACTTCTTTTTAGCTATTTAAACAATCATCATCTTCTTTCGGCTGTTCCCGTTAGGGGTCACCACAGCGGATCACCTGTTTCCATTTCTTCCTGTCCGCTGCATCTTGCTCTGTCACACCAACCACCTGCATGTCCTCTCTCACTACATCCATAAACCTTATCTTAGGCCTTCCTCTTTTCCTGTTACCTGGTAGCTTCATCCTTAGCATCTTTTTCCCAATATACTCTGCATCCCTTCTCAACACACGTCCAAACCAATGTAATCTTGCCTCTCTGACTTTGTCTCCAAACCATACAACCTGGGCTGACCCTCTAATATACTTATTCCTAATCCTGTCCACCCTCATCACACCCAGTGTAAATCTTAACATCTTTAACTCTGCCACATCCAGCTCAAACTCCTGCCTTTTTGTTAATGCCACTGTCTCCAACCCACATAACATAGCTGGTCTCACTACCCTCTCATAGACCTTCCCTTTCACTCTTACAGGTACTCGTCTGTCACAAATCACTGCTGACACACTTCTCTACCCACTCCATCCTGCCTGTACTCTCTTCTTCACCTCTCTTCCACACTCACCGTTACTCTGAACTATTGACCCCAAATATTTAAACTCATCCACCTTTGCCATCTCTACTCCTTGCATCCTCACCATTCCTCTATCCTCCCTCTCATTCATACACATATATTCTGTCTTAGTCCTGCTGACCTTCATTCCTTGTCTCTCTAGAGCATATCTCCATCTCTCCAGGGTCTCCTCCACCTGTTCTCTACTCTCACTACAGATCACAATGTCATCTGCAAACATCATAGTCCATGGGGACTCCTGTCTGATCTCGTCTGTCAACCTGTCCATCACCATTGCAAATAAGAAAGGGCTCAGAGCTGATCCTTGATGTAACCCCACCTCCACCTTAAACACATCTGTCACTCCCACCGCAGACCTCACCACTGTCACACTACCCTTGTACATATCCTGTACCACTCTTGCATACTTCTCTGACACTCCTGACTTCCTCATGCAATACCACAAATCCTCTCTAGGCACCCTGTCATATGCTTTCTCCAAGTCTACAAGAACACAATGCATCTCCTTCTGACATTGTCTGTACTTCTCCATCAACACTCTCAGAGCAAACATCGCATCTGTAGTGCTCTTTCCCGGAATGAAACCATACTGCTGTTCACTAATAATCACACCCCTTCTTAACCTAGCTTCCACTACTCTTTCCCATAACTTCATGCTGTGACTGATCAATTTAATCCCTCTGTAGTTACTACAGTTCTGCACATCACCCTTATTCTTAAAAATCGGTACCAAAACACTTTTTCTCCATTCCTCAGGCATCCTCTCACTTTCCAAGATTTCATTAAAAAATCTGGTTAAAAACTCCACTGCCATTTCACCTAAACACCTCCATGCTTCCACAGGTATGTCATCTGGGCCAACAGCCTTTCCATTCTTCATTCTCTTCATAGCTATCCTTACTTTCTCCTTGCTAATCCATTGTACATCATGATTCACTATCCCTACATCATCCAACCTTCTCTCCCTCTCATTCTCTTCATTCATCAACCCCTCAAAGTACTCTTTCCATTTCCTCAAAACACTCTCCTCACGTGAGTATCTTTCCCTCATTATCGTTTATCACCTTTACCTGCTGCACATATTTCCTAGCCCGGTCCCTCTGTCTAGCCAATTGGTACAGGTCCTTTTCTCCCTCCATAGTGTCCAACCTTTCATACAACTCTTCATATGCCTTATCCTTAGCCTTCACCACCTCTCTCTTTGCCATGCACCTCATCTCCTTATACTCCTGTCTACTTTCTTCATCTCTCTGACAATCCTACTTCTTCTTTGCCAACCTCTTTGCCTGTATACTCTTATGTAATTCCTCATTCCACCACCATGTCTCCTTGTCATCCTTCCTCTGTCCTTATGCGACACCAAGCACCATTCTAGCCGTCTTCCTTACTAGCTCTGCTGTAGTTACCCAGCTATTTGGTAACTCTTCACTGCCACCCAGTGTCTGTCTTAACTCATCCCTGAACTCCACCTCACAATTACCCTTTTTCAATTTCCACCATTTGATCCTTGGTGCTGCCCTCACACTCCTCCTCCTCTTCTTGATCACCAGTGTCATCCTACAAACCACCATCCTATGCTGCCTAACTACACTTTCTCCGGCCACCACTTTACAGTCTCCGATCTCCATCAAACTGGCCCTCCTACATAAGATATAATTCACCTGTGTGCATCTTCCCCCACTGTTGTATGTCACCCTATGCTCCTCCCTCTTGTTAAAATCCAAATTCGGGATGCACAAGCCAGTGCATTTCTTTGTGATGGTTCCAAGCCTGGATAAATGGGGAGGGTTGTTTCAGGAAGAGCATCCGGCGTAAAACTTCGCCAAATCTTTTCATGCAGTCACCAGTTAATATTTTAGCTATTTAAACAATATACTGCAAAATAGATTTGTACTCACCAGCCAGTCAGTGCAGCCTCAGCAGTCTGTCAGCATGGGTTTCTATATTACTAACCCTCTCTGCTGCAGCAGTGGGGGAGAAATATAAACATTATGCATACCTGTCTATCACATTATCAGGCTAGTATTTACTACAAAGTACTTGATAGTGATACGTACTCACTACTGGAGCATTCTGTGCCCATGCATCTTGGATCCACTGGGCCAAGACCTCCCCCTTCCTCTGCTTCAGGTCAGCATAGTGGTGCCATATTGCTCACCAGTCCGGGTGATATCAGAAGCACTGGTGAGATTATGTGCGAGATGGTCCCAGGCCTCTGCTTTGTATTGTGAGCCCTGGTACTGGCCCAACAGCAGTCTCTCCTCATGGTTTTCTACAAGGAATCCAGCCATGAGCCTGGACTCCTGAATGCACCAGCACTGCACCCAAAAGCTCACTCCTTCACCTACACCAGCCATAGTACCTGCACAGATGAACTATAACAGATTCTGACTGTATTCCCACCTGTGCCATTTAAATAAGGTGATATTACCATCCTTTGCTGCCATTAGACCATTTTGAACATGTTAAGCTCCACTAAGCAGTGCGCAAATTTGCTAAGCTGAGTTAAACTTAAACCTGCTAAGCATAGCTGAGCATTGCTAACGATTGCTCACTTTTCATTTTTTTTTAAATTACCAGAATAATTACTTCATTTAATGTGTATATGATTTACTTTATATGACATCCCTCTATATGCTTTCATTAAATTAGCAAGGGATGTGACTATACTGTATGGAACATTTGTGCACACATGGGTGGTTTCACATGTTATATGCACTCACACTTCCATTTTCCACTAGCTACACTACCCTGGTTGAGAAAAATCATTTACTACATGCTTTAAGATGAAAATAACGATTTTAACACTGTCTTCTCATGTAAAACTAAATAGTTCTTTTTTGGTACTCGAACTAAAGAAACGCATCTATAACCACACGTATGAAATCAGGAAAGCAATATTGACCAATGCTTTAGCAAAACATGTAAATGATTACCATGATCATAAATTCTATTTTCGGGTAATAGATGTGGTTAGAAGAATAAAAAGAGGAGGGGATACCATGGTACATTTAGAGAACATTGAACTCGAATGGATCCTGAGACTTAGAGCACATATACCTCCGGGACTTAATAGTATGGTTAGTTTGAAATCTGTACTAGCCTCGAGGTAGTTTAAACAACATCTGATTTCCTAAGAAATTTAACCTTCCTATTTTTATAAAAGAAGTCTGGTATTTCTATACCAGCAGTTTGTTTTGTTTGTGAATATTCTATAAACTACATTAGCATGAAGCTATTAAGTCAATATTAATATATTTTTAGACTTATTTGATACCACCTTTAAAATAATATATATTTTAAAAAAGAAAAAATGTTTAGTGATCTGGAAGAGCTACATTCTTAGTTGATCATGGTCATCATAACATGTTTTAATGGTTGGCTCACATGTATAACTTATACATTTTTTACGTTTTTCATATACGTATATATTTATATATATTTTTGATATAATAAATATATTTATTCATATTATATATTTTATATATTTCATATGACATATATCATTATATTTAGTGTATATATTTATTTATTTATTTATACCTTTATATAAATATGGCACATTTTTAGTGTATTCAGTGCCATCTATATACATAGACATACGTTGCTATACAGGTCTTTGTATATATATTTTTTGTACTCTATAAGTACTAACTTTTATGCATTTGTTGTCTGTTTTGTTTTGTTTTTGGAATGTTCCATATTCTGATTAAGTACTTATTTATTTATACTTATGTTGAGCACTTATACATTCTCTTTTTTATAAGTGAGCCAAAGCATTGGTATATATGTGTTTTAGCAAGAAGTTTTTAAAAGGCAAGTTCTGAAGCTAATGCTGTTTAAATAAGTTGATGTTTAATGAATTATTGGTCAACTAAATGATCAATTAATCAATTGAATGAAGAAAGAGTGGGAAATTATGTGATGATTTTTACTATATAAGCATTTGATCCCTTAGGAAGCATACAGTCGGTATGCGAAAGCGCTTGTTATTTATAATAAAATCTTGATATATTTTTTACATCGTGGTGATCTTCATTTGGTGTTCCTGGAATGTCACTTTTCATTTTTTTTCAAAATTACCAGAATAATGACTTCATTTAATGTGTATATGATTTACTTTATATGACATCCCTCTGTGTGCTTTCATTAAATTAGCAAGGGATGTGACTATACTGTATGGAACATTTGTGCATACATGGCCGGTTTCACATGTTATATGCACTCACACTTCCATTTTCCACTAGCTACACTACCCCGGTTGAGAAAAATCAATTACTACATGCTTTAAGATAAAAATAACGATTTTAACACTGCCTTCTCATGTAAAACTAAATAGTTCTTTTTTGGTACTCGAACTGTGGACGTCTGCATGTAAAACCGGGACTCTAACCACTACACTATGTCAGCTTGGGAATTTTAGCTCTAAATTTTTATTTATCTCCTCTGGGGTGTTTAAGCAATGCTAAGTGGAGAGCCATAATGCATACACCTATTCAGCTTCACTTAAACATTCCTTAGTATGGAAAAAAAAATATTATATTATTTCTGGCCATCCACAGCTTTCTTGCTCTAGGAGGTTGACAGGTATGTGAGGCAGGCATCTGGGCATTCTGCATAAACCTGTTGAGTTGACAGCTATGACTGTACGGCACTTTCAGATGGCAGACATTTCTGTTTGTCTTCATACCCTGCAGGAAGTCATTCCTACTTCAAAACATTTATTCTGCCTGCTTTCAGGTTTGTCAGTACAATATTTAACATATACCTATTTTTGTGGTTTTGTCCCCTCATTGTTTATGGCTTTCTCCTGCATTATTGCTCTAAGATGGTGAGAAGTGTGTGAGGCAGGTATCTGGGCATTCTGCAGACACCTGTACAGTTAATAGCTATGGCTGTACAGTGCTTTTACATGGCAGACATTTCTGTTTCAATCTTCATACCCTGCAAGAAGTCTGTGTTACTGCAAACCTTTTATTTTATCAACTTTCAGTTTTGTCTGTGCACCATTTGGGATGTTTCCCTATTTTTGTGGCTTTGTTCTCCCATTATTTATGGCTTTGTACTGCTTTATTGCTCTAGGAAGGTGAAACATATGTGAGGCGGGCATCTGGGCATTCTGCAGACACCTGTACAGTTAATGGCTATGGCTGTACGACACTTTAGCAAAGCAAGAGGTGTGTAACAGAACCTGTCACACACCCACTGCATTTCCTTGAAGATCTACAGGCTGTGTTAGTGTCCACAGATACTGACATAGCTATTTTATTAGCTGTCAATGTCCACAGACACTGACAGCACTTGCAAAGTGATGTACGGCACTTTTGCAATGCAGGAGGTATGCAACAGAACCTGTCACCCACCCCCCTGCATAGTTTCTTGTTCCCTTAGCTATTTCAGTGTCCATGGACACTGAAATAATTTTGAAACTGATGTGCAGCCCATTCTGAGTGCAGGGAGAGTGTTTGTAGCCCGTGCACTACTTAAACACGCTGCCTGCACTCATTCACAGTTCATGTCCATTTAGCCTTAACAGCAGCACGGCTTCATGACTATGCAAGGTGCACTACTGTGGCTACACGTACATGAACCACTCAGTACAGGAATAGTACTATCCCTGCAAAGAGTTTATTGAATCCCAGGGACTGTGTTTACTGTGATTTATAAAATTCAGCTTAAGACCAGCAACCTAAAGAATACTACCACTATAAAAATAGTTTGTGCTGATGGGTTTGCCATTTATATTTCTTTCATAACCCCAAGATATGAACATTTGTTTGAAATGTGAGGACATAATTTGATTCTGTCAAAAGGTTTAGGCTCTGCTCATTGGAAGTTACAGTGCAAATTTCCTGAGCTCCACTGGAGTGAATGAGTTATAAAACCTTCTCAGTTGAATAGATATTACTGGTGATATCCAAATGGCATTGGATCTGGGATTGTTCATCTTTAAGCTAGTCATTCATTAGAAAGCAGGCTGAAATGCAAACTTGATGAAAACTGAACCAGCTGGTGAATTAAAAATATATATTCTATTTCGATGTAAAACTGTAGCACCAACCAAATAAATTTCCATTTTCTGCTTTCTGCTGTACAGTATAACAAATACTGAAGTCATCTTTCCTCAGAAGCAAAGGAAACAAATCTTAAAAGGTTTTACAACTGGTTTAGTCTCTTAAATCAGTACATGTATTTGTCTGCATTTCATTCTGGCCACTGGTCTACTCCCAGAACTGGCATTCTTCAACATATTTACTAGTGATATTGTAAAGGGTCTGGAGAGAAATGTTTCCCTTTAGATGAGACTGTGCGATAAACTAATTGACCATAACACAATGAAAATATGAGAAGAAGTTCCCTAGATGTAAAAAGTTGTACTAAAAATTAAAACAAAGACGTGCTACGAAGACGTGTCTGGAGCATTTCTCCCCAGGTATCCACTGAAATTTGGCTTCCTTCCAAGTTGGACTTTCCCGGTAAACAAATGTTAAATAAATAATAGCAGCATGCATCGACACCAAACAAGAAGGCAAAACAATGAGTCTCAGATGAAAAAAGAAATAAATAAAAGACAGTATAATACTGGTGAAAATGTTTTAGGAACACCAGTTGAGGAAATGGACCACATCACAAGAAAGGAGCTCTGAATAGTGTCAGAATTTATCATCCATATTTTCAAGTAGAATGAACTAACACATCTAAGTTTTTCAGTGAACTACTGACACCGTAATACCATTAGCAGAAATAATTGGAAGCTATCGCCAACCTGCTAGCTGACAGATTTGGAACAAACTTCAACCCCTATCCCCACCTACCATATCCCAAAGAATACCTGACACCAGCCCTCTGCCTAGTATCTGTAGAGAACAGGTCATCTCTGCATGTGCCAATGCCAAAAATATGGCCTCAATGTGACCAAATAATATCCCAGGTTGTTTACTAAATAAATTAATACAAGCTTAGTAGACCCACTTGGTGTTTTCTATAATCATAGTTTATGAACTGGTTATATTCCTGCAGAATGGAGAACAGCAACATTAATCCCCCTGCACAAAGAGGGGCTATGAACTGACCGTGGGAATTACAGACCCATAAGTCTAATCAGCCTCATCTGCAAGGCCATGGAAAGAATTATCATGGACCTTATCAAGAAGGACATAGGTGACCTCCAAATACTGGTTCAAAGCCATGGATGAAGGTAAGACAGTGCACACTGCCTATCTCAACCTTGCCAAGGCTTTCAACACAATTCCTAGCCCTGACATCATTGAGAAACTCTCCCAGATAGGGATTTACCCTTACATTACTAGATGGATAACCAATTGGCTCACTGATAGAAAACACTTTCAAAATTGATGATTCCACGTCCAAGAGTAGACCCGTCACCAGTGGAGTACCATAGAGATCAGTGCTGGGCCCCTTATTGTTTGTCATCTATTTCTCAGAAGTCCAGGCCATAGTAGATGGCTCTTGGTTCACCAAGTTCACTGATGATTGCAAAGTGGAAGCAATCGAGTCTCCCAACAATGTCAACATATTGCAAGAAGGGCTAATACAAACAAATAATTGGTGCCAAAGCCATGGTCTAAAACTTAATGCAAAAATGTATTATTATTCCCTTTGGCAAGATGGAGTTCCCTACAAATTGCAGTTTTGACAGCATCTCCCTGAGTTCCAACCCAGTGGTGTGAGACTTGGGAACACAGGTTGATAGCAGTCTTAACTTTTACCACCTTATAAGCAAGGGCATAGCATCCAGGTAAGGGGATGTTATACCTCCACTATACTCAACACTTATCAGGCCACTCATAGAGTATAATGCACCCTTTTGTATGTACCTCATTAGACACCTGCAGTAGCTTCAGAGACCTCCAGAGATTTCTCAATAAGAAAATACAGGGACTCCAAGTCATGACATATGTGGACAGGCTGAAAGACCTGTCACTTTACTCTGTATCTTATAGGCTGCTGAGAGGTGACTTGTGTCTGGCCTACAGGGCAATCTCCAACCCTGCACTAATGGAAATGCTGCATATCCGCAAGTAAAATAGCATAAAAGTCACTCACTCTATGGATCTCAACCTAGCTTGTGGCATTAATAGAACATGCTGAAGTGACAGATATGCCTCCAAGAGACTGCTGCTTCTCTGGAATAGACTTCTTATTCATGTAAAACAGAGCTCCTCACTGATCCTATTCAAATGCAACCAAGATAATTGGATGGGAGACCACAAATTAACTGCTGGAGTGGCACCCATGTCTCTCGTGGACTGAGTATCTGGTGTTGATCACAGACTGTTCTGTTCATAAATTTGTTCTGCGAACTACCCAAAAAGGACAAAGGGGATACATGGGATTAATATAGTTAGGCTTATAAAGGGTCTAGGTTCGCTAGTCTGGAAACCCCCTCTGAACCTGTGAACCTATACAAAATTAAGTTCAAGAAAAGTGTTAGAGTATCTGCCCTAAAAGTCATATAATATTTGTCTATTTGAGAGTAACATAATATGCAAAGTATAGAAGTTACTTCTGATCAATTATGAACCCGAGATGCATCCACAGGCAAAGTTTATACGTGTTTTCAGGAAAGACATGTTTCAAAACAACATTATGATATCTAAAGATAAACAGTAGGTGATTCTCAGGTGAGAAAATGGAAAAACAATTTCAGTTAAAGGCAGTGATTATCCTGAATACTCTTCATGGTCACTGAAGGCTTAATATAATAAAAGAACTCCATAATTAGTCAGAAAAATATAATTGAAATGTGAGCTATTTCTTAAGCAAGAACAACTCATCATTCAGTAAGTGACCAGACTATTTCTTATATACTGCCTTAATTTATGCTTCCTTATTTCAAAGTGATTTGCATAATTATCTCAACCACCTCCTCCATTTTCTGAACTGTAAGCCATAGAACTGTGTGCATTAATTGCTGTAAATAATTGTGACAAAATATCAGTATTCTTATTTTCATTGTTTAGATATTTTCAGATGAATAAATAGTACACTCATTGATCAGTATCAGTTTTAAAATACCACACATACTAACTAAAGAGGTTACTATCTATTTTCATAAGTATTTTCTTTTTGTGTGTGTGTGTGTGTGGCTTGTGCACTGCCAACATTTGCATATCTGCTATTAATATGTTGGAGCTGTGTATGGGACTGAGCAGAGTATGCAGGTTTGTCTTTCAGAAAGATTCCTTTTACATGAACAATGAGCTGAAAGTTTCTCCCTCTGGATAACTGTTCCTCATTCACTAGACTGGAAACATGTAAACTCTACCATAATACTGTGGGAATCCTCCACATTTCAGTCATCAAAAACATACAAAATACTTTCTCAATTTCAACTCAAGCACATTCTCTTTCTCCTTGGCAAGACATTGAACACAAGATGGCATAGAGAAAAATCACTTACCCATAATTCCAGCAATGGGGATTCATTACTGACCTACAAAACATTTCTGTACAGAGTTTTGCATGACATTTCTGTATCTTCATGGACATTATCTAAGTAGTATTATTTCTTTTAATTATTCAGTTAGCGCAGGTGTTTGTTTCTATGTATGAGGTTCTTTGGAAGGGTGTAGCTAGGAATACTCATTCTACTCTTCTGTACTGAGTACACTTTTCTATACATTACTAGAGAAACCATGATTTTCTTAGGCCATACTATGTCCACAAATGTCTAAATCAATGCCTCCAATGCGAGTTTCATAGATTGGAAAGATATCTACATAATGGTGTTACTGGGCAAGTGATGAAAAATTTGTAAAGTGACTTGGGGGATATTTCTACTTTTTAACTGACAGGTGGGTTTGGGGGGGCAGCAATAAGAATACATGAGTACAAAATTATATTATTTGGCTACACCCATGACTTTCAATACAAATTGTACATAAATGGTAAAAATGTTGTCTATTAAGCTACACATACTATTTAGGCTGCCACTGAATAAAGGAGTATGTTGTCATGAGAAAAATATCTGGAGAATTTAAGTATTTATTCATCTTACCATTCAAATTCCTGCCACAGTTTGCCTAAATACATCTACTTACCCCTCTTTATGTGTATCAGTTTGTTCGAGCAGCTCATATTCCATGGTAATGTTCAGATCTAGATCAACAACATAACATGAAAGAATTGTAAATGAAGATTTGGCCCTAGAAAACATAGCCCTTGTTGGAATAAAATGAAAAGTATTATACATACTTCTATAACCTGCCAAATAAATATAAGCATGAAAGCTTTAAGATGCTGTACATTAACACTGCCATGAAGCAAATATCTTTATTTGCTTCATAATGATGAAAATGCATCCCTTTGCATTTCCTGGGCTAAACGTCCATGTACTAAATGAGCATAATTAGATTGGAAAAAAGACTTGAAAAGACAACTTATAACCCACTATTTTGAAACCCAGTTGAGACACAACAAATCAGTTGTAGTGCTGGTCCTGTGCTATTCAATGTATATTCTTGTTTAAAAAAACACGCTATACATAAGCAGTGCATTCTATGATTTATTTCTAAATAGGTGAGCAAGTGTATGGGCTTGTACATGTAAGTCCACTTCAGAGCATGTGTCCTCTGTCATGCTCAGTATAAGGAACCTATAGAGCTGCTTACACAGCATCATTTTTGCTCAGCGAGCTAGATATGCTCCTCAAAGCCACTGAGAAGAGCACAACTATATCTAATTAAGATTTTATGTACTAAGTTGCAACCAAAAATTAAAAATGTTTATAACCTAATCACATCTATATACTTTTTAGCTAAGGTTACTGCAAATGAAAACACAGGTTATATGGATTTCAGTTTTCATTTCTCATATTACTGTTCTATATTACATTACAACTTTAGTGACCATCAAAGCCCTAACTTTCAGAAATATTTCCTATGAATTATTAAAAATTACCTAAGGCATTTACAGTCTATAAATATAAATACTCCCATGATTATAAACAGTACAGAAGGACAGATTTAAGATAAATTCTTTTATATGCACCCAGCAAAACTACAAACATTTCCATTTATTTGTAATTGGTTGAAACCGGTTGATTTTGCTAAGGCAAATATTATGAAAGGACTACTGCTTTTGTGATGCACAGGATGTGGGTGGGAGTGCGAATGACTTCCATTTACCCGTTAGTCTTATACAAAGTGATAAAAACAGAAATTTATTTGTCATATTTGAATTGTAATGTGAAATGTTTACCGTAACCTCACAGTCTTTTCCAGTATTTAATTCCAATTTTAGTAATATATAAGTAATTGGTTAAGGGAAGGCTTTGCCCCTTATGTGAAAAATTTAATTAAATTACATTAAAATTAAAAACATGACAAGCAAGTTTGATATGTTGCATCCTCGCTGCAGACTATTAGTCCATTTCGGTATTTTATTTAAGGTGCTGAGAAGTGTAGAAACCTCAGAACTGATATAAACGAGCTGCACTGATCTTGGCATCTTTCAGGCATTCCAGCAGTTTTCATCATATAGGGAAGAAAAAAAGCTGTTATTCAAATTTGTCTTGTTGAGTACTGTTGCTCTTCTAGTTCTTTTAAGAAGCTACTAGTTGTAATGCTTGCCTGGTCTGCTGCCACAGTCTGGTTATGTTATACACAGTAATCACATTATTGTGATGTACTGTAGGATCTGTGCCTCATTTATGCACTTACACATCTTTTAGAGATTTTTTTTTGAATAATGCCATCCATTTGTAATTTGTAACACATTCTGGTAACATAGTCATCCAGTTCTAGTCACAGCAGCGGCAATATTGTGATATTTGTGTAGGAATTGTATTCATTCAAGTTTTATATGCAATTCTCTTACAAATATTAGTTGTTCAGTTTATTATAATGTAGGAAGTATTTCATGCTGTCTGATGATCACTTATTATGCAAACAACACAAGGCACTGTGAGAGAAATGTGCATATATGCCATTGGAGGTAAAAATCTCACACACAGAAAACTGACACATCAAAATTGTCAGAAGTACATCACACACCACACCTCACTATGACCAACATAAAACACATGACCCATCTTATGCTGAGGCTACAAAGATTAACTTGCTTAACTCTGAAAGCCCTCTGGAATGCAATGCAGCACTAAGCACCCTTGGGAACACTCTCAGCCTGCTAAACCTACCATGACACATTGCACAAGATGTCCCAAATTTATGGATGCTGAGCCCATAAGGCTGGAATCTACTCAGCCAAACATTCTAGATATCAGTGTCTCCATTTTAAAACATACAAGATGTACTGCTTACCAGGACGAGTAAGGAAAGAGAGACAGTTAGATGTTTGTTTGGTCCCAGGATGCAACAGAGTGCACATGCACTCAAGTCTCTAAACAACATGTACAGGTATGACTCTGTCATTGTACATGTAGGTGTCAATGGCTTGAGTCATACCTTATTGGAATATATAAATATAGACATGATGGATCTCTTGGACTATGTGTCCTAGGCAGGGATGAGCCTAGCACTGAGAAGCATTCTACCTTCTCCAAGAATGAAGCTGCAATGTGAGCAAAAATTAATTGACTTTACGATCTGGCTTAGTTTTTAGCATTATTCAAAGGGGATCCAATATCTGGAAGGATATAATTGACAGGCCATGCTCTTTCACCAGGAGTGGCCTGCAGTTGTGCCTTCTGTGTTTTCTAATATTGGCAAAGGCATTCTCTACTGCCTTTTTTTAGGCAATGCCAAACAGATAACCCTACTAACATACCAAGCAAAAGAAAATATAAAGATGTTACTAATAAATGCTAGGAGCCTAAACAAGAAACTCCATTCCCAAAAAGGCCTTCTCACCCTAAAGGATATATAACTCTGTGTAGTGATTGAAACATGGTATACCGGATGTGCAGAGCTATAGCCACTGCACAGGAGGGGCAAAAAAGTGACAGTGTCTCAGCTTCATTTATGAGTGAATCACATCAAGGCTAGCAAAGTTCATAGATTAGCTATCTATAGAACTCTCTCAATGACCAAAAAATTCACAACTGCTATCTAAAGAACTAGAGTCTTTCAGTATTAAACCCAATATCATTTTCCTAGGCGATTTTAAACTACTTAACTAGAGACTGAAAAACCAAGACTACTACTAATACACAAGTACAAAGCGAACTTAGTTAAAAGAAATGCCCTGAAACAGTTAATCAGATTACCCGCTAGCAGGAAAAACTTCTGAGACTTTGTCATTGCTAATATGGGAGTATCTTGCACAATCCCTTGTGTATCATTGTCCCTTGGTAGCTCTGATCATAAAGCCATCTCCTTCAAAATAAAATTGAATTCAGAGCTCCATTTTACCCTGGTTTCTTTAGAAATTTCTGAAAGACAAACTAATTCCTAACTGACAAATTAGCAAGCTTTAAATCCACAACAAACCCAGAGAACTCTGCTGCATATGTGAAAATGCACATTACCAAACTGTGCTAGCATGTAACAGCTGCATAGATGTAGCTGTTCCCTGCACAAACAATCCCAGGGCAAACCTTAGAAACAAACCTCCCTATATAACTATAATATCAACTGACTATACAATACAAGCAAGAGAGTCTTGGCCCTAAGTAAGATGTGGAATACCAAGAATGTATTTATTATTTATTTATTAGTTTTTATTGACTGGGAAATTCTGACAGGGAAGATCCAATTTTCAGCTGAGGACCTGGGGAAAAAGCTCCACAACAGTACATGTATATTAACAAGTGAATTTCAAAGAGTTCTCAGAAAAGCAAAATTTACATTTCCCATACAACAACAAACATAATTGCAAGACAAGTATATACAAGAAAAGTATATCAACATTTAAAGGTTTTTACAGTTTTTTACAGCTGTAAAATATTGAAGAAGTAAATGGACTGATAACGCAAAAGGGAAAACATTATTGTAAAGAAGTTGTGTTCTTGCACCGGTAAAAAAGGCTTGCAAAGAGTTCAATATATGTAATGAAGTAAGTTATAAAATTACATAGGAAGTAAGATTTTAGTATTGCATATGTTTGTAAAAAGTTCAAGAGATATAATGAAGTTATAAAATTATGTAAAAGGGGAGGGTCAATATTAGCAGTGTATAGGAGCATAGTGGTAATAGCATGACTGACAGAGCAGGCATAGGATTAGTTCTGTTTAGGCTGCTTGTTCCAAATCAGTGTACCTAGAAGGTTTATAACTTAGGCATACAGGGGATGCATGAGAGGGGTAGAGCAGTGGATGGGAGCAGTTAAAAATGAGCAAGAGGAGAACTGTTGTTTAAGGGGGTGTTGAAATGAATGCATTGATTCAAGTGCGGAAGGGGAAGTTGTTAGGGGTGTACTGCTTTAGGTAGAGGAGAGCAAAAGGTTATTGATAAGCAATAAGAAGTTTGTGCTTTCACTAGAGGTCTCAACCTTGTGATGAATACGAGCATAACCAGGATTGGTAAGGCATTGTTTCTTAGGTTTTATAACTTAGCAGTTTGTTAATCATTTTTACTTGTGTAGGGATGGTGTTCCAGAGTTTTGAGATGTAACAGGAGTACAGTGAGTCCTTCAGTAAATTATTTGCTTTAGTAGTACTTAGTAGAAATTTATCATCAGAATGGAGGTCCCTTGTGAGGTGTAGAGCAACAATATGTTTTTTAATGCAGGAAATTGTCCAGGATAATGTGTCAGTTTGCATGCTATAATGAGCTGAGATTATGTTATGTAGCTGGTAGGCTCTAGCCAGGTTAGCCACTTTAAGGCTTAGCAGTGGTGAGCTCAGTGTGCAGACATGGTAGCAAATTTGCCTACTTTTGTTGTAACAGGAAGATAGTTTGGATTTTAGTGTAGAGCTTTGGTTTGTCAAGACTGGTGAAGCATATAAGAGGGTTGGAAGCAAATAAGATATGGATAGGATTTATCTTGGTGGGTCTGTAAGGTACTGGTTTGCCCTGTAAAGGGAGCCAAGTTCCTGGTAGATCATTTTAATTGTTTACAATCTTAAATTTAGTCAACATAGTTTTCAGTCTATTGCGATGCCAATTAAATTAGTCTTTGGTACTACCTCAATTTTAGTATTATTTGCAGATGTAACCAAGAATGATTGCTTGTGATGAATATAATATCTTGGAGTAAAAAGCATCAATTGTGTTTTATTGGGATTAAGGAGTAGATTTGAATTTTTCAGCCAGGTTTCAATTAACGAAAAATAAATGTGGGTGATTTCTTGCAGACTGGACATTATGGGGGCTGTGTATATTAAAGTTGAATCATCTGCATATTGTACTATATTTTCTTGGTGCATGGCAGTGTGAAGCTTGTTTATAAAAATATTAAAGAGCAGAGGTCCTAGTATATTGTCCTGAGGGACACCTATGTTAACTGGAAGAGAGGAAAAGAAGCCCCATTGCCATTTGACTGCTTATTCCCTTCCAGATAGATAACTAAGGAAGTATTCAGAGGAGGATTGAGGGGTACCTATAGAACAGAGTTCATCAAGTAAATACCAATGTGATATAGTGTCAAAATCTTTGGATAATTATAGGAACACAGTTGACACTAGGTTACCATTGTTCCTATGCTGGTTTATAGTATTGGTGAAGTGAAGCAGAGTAGTGGTTGAACTGTGGTGGGGTCTGAAACCATGCTGTGTTTCCAACAGCAGATTATTTGAATTTAGGTGATGTAGAAACTGAGCATGAATGCAGTTCTCAAGTATTATTGATGGGGTGAGGGGGATTGCAATGGGCCTGTCATTATTAAACTCTGTACATGTACCACCTTTGTATAAAGGAATAACAATAATGGATTTTTTCAAGATGGAAAGAATGTATTTTTCGTATATAGATCTATTTATCAATATACAGACTGGAAAAGTAATCACATCTGCAACCATTTTTAAGTAGTCTGGGGGGAGTTGGTCAACAGCTAAGATTGTTGGTTTTAGCTTATGTAGACATTTTTTTAATGGTGGAGGTAAGTACTGGGCTGAAGTCACCTGAGGATATTTAACAGAGGTTGCTGCTACTGAGAAGGTAGTGGATGATTTATTGTTTGTGAGGGATGATATAGTCTGTATAAAATAGTTGCCAACCTGTGTGGGAATTGAATCAGTATTATTGTTGGATGTAGGGGTGGGGTTGATAATTTGACCCGGATGTAAAAGTTTGTGCATGGATGTCCAGAAGAGTTTTGGGTGGCTTTGGTGTTTATTTTGGAGGATGTTATAATATGTTTGCTTGTCATGTTTTATATAGTATTTTATCATATTCTTTAGTTGAGTAAAATGTTGAAATGTACTTTATGTTCTATTTTTGAACCACTCTTTCTGGGCTTTGTCATGCTATAGCATCAATTTCTTAGTTTCTTTTCTAAGCCATGGTGCAGGATTGGAGTTGACAATTTTAGAAGCTACTGGGACAAGATTACTGACAATTTTTAGGAATAACTCATTGAATAGAGAGACAGCCAAGTCAAAGGGCATAGGTTTTTAGTATTTCCAAGTTATATTCTCTTGCAGATTTGATAAAAGTGGGTCTCTCAACATTTGTTATGTTACAAGCTTTGTTGCAAATTATAAATTTATCTTGGATACTGCAACTTCTGAGATTGTAAGTATATTGATGGTAACTTAGGCTGTCTAGAAGGCTACCAGCTGCCCTGATTTTGTTAACTCTATTAGTAAGAATCTATTCTAAGGTCGATCGCCTAGCAGTACTTTTGAGGACTCTGTTAACTGATGTAATTAATTGCGTAAATTTGTACATATTATTGGAATCATTATGGAGTGTTGCTTTTAATAAGCAGCCAGTCTATACTTAGGTCTCCTTCATTATTAATTCAAGTTGCATATGGTGGGATATCCAGTATAGGATATTTTCTACAGTGGTAATGTTTTTACCTGGTGGGATACATATGCCTGCTATTCCTATTATTGGTTTTGAGATGTGATATATGTAGTTTTGCTTTATTAAAGTGTGCTATCTCCTGTGTGTAAGAGGATATATTTAGGGAATTCTTGTAGAGAACAGGTATTCCACCTGTCTGCTTATTTTTCATGTCAGGCCTAATTATATTCAAGTCACGTGGGGTAACTTCCTTGTCATTTATGTCTTTTTTTCTGCCATGTTTCTGTAGCTATGATTATGTCTGGGGAATATGTGGTAATTCAAGCATGTATGTCCTGGATTTTATTGCAGATGCTTATAAGATTGATATTTAGGAAAAGAAGGCTGGAATTGGGGAATGGGAGAGGAAAAGATAATGGTTAATTTAATACTATGTTGTTAGTGTGGGGGTTGTGCTGTTCTGTGAGGCCAGGGTTTGGGTAAATGTCTCCACTGATTTTTTGTGTGGATATTTTATAAAGGAAAGTAAGTAGCCAAATGCATTTTTGCTTTATTTTTACTAGATTTTCTATAGTAACATACATAGATTTAAGATACGTGTAACTGAAAAAAATCTAAGAAGTTTGCTGGTACAGTGTGAGTGCTATGGTGATTTACACTTGGTATTTCATGATGTAATGAGTATGGGTTTGTAGGATTATTCATTCAATTTATGTCGGAGGTATGGTAGTTGTTAAAGAGTGTAAATATGTACACTAGTAGGGTCTGAGTCAGACTCATTTTGGATAACATGTAAAATAGATGTTGAACATATTAGTTTGCACTGCAAAAAGCTATTAGGCAAGGGTAGTTATAGTTATAGCAGTAAAACGTCTGAAGGGCAAGCAGGGTAGCAGCAGTTTAAGGAAATGAGTCAGAGATGCTAATTGTAGGACAAGTGTGACTGTGTTATGTTCTGATTGTTTTGATGCAGAAATAGGCTGGAAGAAGTGTAGGGGTGGAGTTTGGATATTTTAAATGTATTGTAGGAATAAGTGTGTGGAAACTGGTGTAGGGCAGGCAAGAGGAGTGAGCTTGATCATAGTAATGGCGAATGGAGTGGGACCCATAGTGTAAAACAGAAGATGAGAAGAGAGAAAAGGAGATTTACAGGAACAGTACACAGGCCCAGGAGGACTAAGCAGAGATTTACATGTGAGGTGAAGTATTTGGAGAGTTAACTGCAGGATACTGTAGTAAAGGAAGAAGGAGCAGCCTGAAAATGAAAGCAAAGCAAATAGTTTGTCCTGTTTCAGCTAGTTTCTCAAGCTATATATTACCAGTTATTTTGGACTACAAAAACAACAGTTAAATTGATTATCCATTAATATGGGTTGTACTGTATATCAATGGTATAGGTATTATTGGGGTCCTATGAGCCATGTCCTCAAGTGCATAGCAATACAGCTACCTTCTTCAGGTGAGTGTTCATGGACACCCAGTCGTCCCTGTAGTCTGATTCTACAATCTGTAAGTCTTAGCTTATGTTAAAGTTATAGCATTACACATGCATATTTACTTTGACTGTGCACTCTCGGTCCTTTCAAGGATGAACTTCGGGCATGGATGATAGTTGCTGGACAGTGACAGCTCCTATGCAGCCTGTGCAGTATATTAGCTGGAACTGTTTCCTCAGGTCAACAGAGGAGGAGTAGCTGCAGACATCTACTTTGACTGCTCAGACTAGCTCCTAAAAACACTATCAAAAGCAAAAAACACTGCATCACTGAGTCCTTTCAATATCCCTGGATGCATCCTGAATAACAAGAAGCATGATTTATCCATGCCCATAACAGAACTGTTCAACCTCAGCCTCCTTACAGGTTTTGTATTAAGTGAATGGAGAGCAGCAACGGTCACCCTCCGGTACAAGGGGAGGAGTTTTTCACAGACCAAGGCAATTAGAGACCCATAAGTATGACCAACCTCATATACAAAGCTATGTAGACTTATTATGAAATTAATAAGGAGATAGGGAACATCCAAACACTGGGGCCATCTCACTTTAGGTTTATAAAATGGAGGTCATGCTTACTTGATCTGGTGGACTTTTTTGAAAAAGATACCAAAGCAATGGACAAAGCTAAAATAGTTTATACTGCCTACCTCAAGCTGGTCAAAGCTTTTGATACAATCACCCACTCAGGCATAGTAGAAAAGCTAAGTACACCATAAATAAACCCCTCTGTCACCCACTGGATTGCCAAATGGTTACAGGCAAAAAACAGGAAGTCAATATAGGGGATGCTGCCTCAGCAAAATTAAGAGTCCCAGTAGAGTCCCCCAGGGCTTGGAGCTTGGACCTCTCCTATTTGGTATCTGCTAAGCTGAAGTAACAGCCAATATCAAAGGACTTTGGATGATTAAGTCTGCAGATGCCTTAAAGTTAGGAGCAGTTATGAAATACTCAAAAGTATTACTCATCCTGCAGAAAGTTTTTTCCCAAGCAAAAAGTGGATGCCAGGATCATGGATGAAAGCTAAAAGCCAAAAATACATTATCTTATTCTTTACAAAGTCAGAGTGTCAAGCAGTCACAGCCCTTAAGGCCAAACACAATGCCAGACACACTAGTCATTGGTGACTCCATAGTCAGACACACTGATGTCCCGCTCACCAGACTGAGTAAGGAGAAGGTCACAGTAAGCTGCCTGTCGGGTGCTAGAATCCGCCACATAACGCATGCACTCAGGTCTCTCAACAGCAGGTACAAGTACGACTCAATCATTGTCCACGCTGGTGTTAACGACCTGAGACGTACCTCCTTGGACTACATGAAAAGGGACATGGAGGAGCTCTCTGATTTTGTAGCCCAAGCAGGTATGACCCTGACCTTGAGCAGTATCCTACCTTCACCAAGAATGATGCCACAATACAAAGACAAGATGATCAGCTTTAACAATTGGCTTAAACTCTGGTGTCATTCAAAGGGGATCCAATGTCTGTCTGCCTGGGATGACATGCTGGACAAGCCACGCTGCTTCGCAAGGGACGGCTTGCACTTGTCACCCCTGGGATTCCGGATATTGGCAAAGGCTCTTGCCACCCCCATAGTGCCTTTTTTAGGCAAGGCTCAAATTCTAAACCTACCACCCTAGAACACAACAAAGAAAAAAACTAAGGGTAATGCTGCTCAATGCCAGAAGTCTCAACCTCAAGATGCACGCACTCGAGGCCCTTCTCAGTATGGAGAACATCGATGTCTGTGCTGTGACAGAAACCTGGTTCAAGGCTCCTGAGAGCACCCCAGCACTATTAGGTTTTACCTCATATCATGCGTTCCAGCCCCAAAACCCGGACAATACCAAGAAAGGAGGAGGGGTATCCATATTCATCAAGGACACCCACACCTCAAGATTGGTGGCAACGCACGATGCATCGGAAACCATCCAGGTGCAATTAACCATAGGCAAGACTGCTCTGCAATTTGTAGCATGTTACAGGCCACCCTCGCAAACTCAGGAACCTCATATGGCCTTCCTGAAAACACTGGAGGGGATAAATGTATCTCCGAACACCATCATACTAGGTGACTTCAACTACCCTAATATAGACTGGGAACAGTACTCAAGCCCAAACACCCTAGCCCAAAAGTTCCTGGAATTCATAAACTCAAATGCCATGGAACAACTAGTCACCATCCCCACAAGAGGAGAAAACATACTTGATCTCATCATCACGAACATGGGAGCACAATGTTCAACGCCAGAAGTATACCCCTCACTGGTGAGATTAGATCACAAACTAATCTCGCTGGAGGTCCTCATCCCGCCCCCACCCGAAATGAAAAAGACCACAGTAAAGAACTTCTCGAAAGCCGACTTCACACTTCTAAAGACTAGTGTGGTCTCCTTTAAGGCCCCTGAGCCAGCGGTAAACATTACTCAAACCGCTGAATCACTTACAAATGCCTTCTACCAGCACCTGCAGGGCTGCATGGATCAGGCAATCCCAAGCAAAACAAAGACTCTTTGTACCAAAGGCAAGCGTCCAGTCTGGTGGACCCCAGCCATAAACAAACTCTACAACAAAAGGAGAAAGCTACTACAAGATAGAGCAAAATCCTTAAAAGGTAAGACACCGCTGATCACTATAAGTAAAAAGCTAAGAGCTCTCATAAAAACACCCAAAGCTAATTTTGAGAAAAAAATAGCTAAGGACTCTAAAGACAACCATAAGGCATTTTTTATCTATGTCAGAAACCTAGGAGGAAACTCCCAAATATGCTCAGAATTAGTTCAAAATGATGTGAAGATTACTGATCCTACAGACATTGCCAACATACTGGCTGACAGGTTCAGTGCAAACTTCTCCCCTCCCCCCCTAAAGGAAAGATATCTATACCAAATGATTGTAGCCCCCCAAACATCTCTAACGCCCAGGTGAGAACTGCTCTCTCCAAGGCAAAGAACACTGCATCCATGGGACCTGATGGTGTCCCCGGCTGTGTGCTCCATTACCTCAATGACGAATTAAACCAACAGTTAGGACAGCTGTTTAATCTTAGTCTCACCTCCGGATACGTACCCAGGGAGTGGCGCACAGCGACTGTGGTCCCACTCCACAAAGGCGGTGCCTCCACCGACCCTGGAAATTACCGTCCCATTAGCTTGACAAGCCTTATCTGCAAAGCCATGGAGAGGATCATAATGGATCTCATAAATAAAGACATAGGGAATTTGCAGACCTTGGATCCAACCCAGTTTGGCTTTGTCAAAGGCAGATCATGCCTTTTAAACTTGGTTTACTTTTTCAAAACAGTCACCAAGGCCATTGACTAGGGTAAGGCAGTCCATACAGCCTACCTAGACCTGGCAAAGGCTTTCGATACAATACCCCACTCGGGTATCATTGAAAAACTCATCGACTTAAATGTAAACCCATACATTACAAGATGGGTTGCAAACTGGCTGAGTGACAGAACCCACAGGGTCAGAGTTGCTGGCGCCATGTCAGACTCAAAGCCTGTCACAAGTGGTGTCCCACAGGGCTCAGTCCTGGGCCCACTCTTGTTTGGCATCTACTTTTCTGAAGTACAAGCAACCACAGGAGGGTTATGGCTGACAAAGTTTGCAGATGACTGCAAATTGGGCGCCGTAGTTGAAAACACATCCGACACAGATATCCTTCAGAAGGGTCTCACAGAAACGGATAACTGGTGCCAGAGCCATGGCCTAAAGTTAAATGCCAAGAAATGCATAGTCATACCCTTCGGGAAAAATAAGGTTACCCCTAGCTACCATATAGGTGGCAATCCCCTGATCACAGAAGAAGTTATCAGGGACCTGGGAACCCAGGTTGACAGTAGCCTTTCATTCGACACTCATATTGCTAAAGTAGTTAGGAAGACCTTCTACATTGCCCACCTTATCATGAAGGGATTCACATCTAGATCAAGGGAAGTCATAGTCTCCCTATACTCAACACTCATCAGACCAATGATCGAGTACAATGCCCCATTCGGAATGTATCTGACCCGACACTTGCAGCAGCTGGAGAAGCCACAAAAGTTCCTCACCAAAAGGATAAAGGGTCTCAAAAATCTGTCTTATGCTGCCCAACTGAAAGAACTCCAGCTATATTCAGTTGCTTACCGCTTGCTCAGAGGTGACCTATGCCTGACATACAAGGCCATGTCAAACCCAGATTTGATGAACATGCTTCATCTCAAAAAATCTAGATCCCTCAGAGCCACAAGGGTGGGAGACTTAAACCTCAACATGGTTATTAATAGGACGTGCTGGAGGGATAGATTCATCACCCAAAGACTCTCTATGCTATGGAACAAAATCCCAGTTTATGTGAGGCAGAGCACCTCGCTGGCCTTGTTCAAGAGGAATCTTGACCAATGGATGGGAGACTGCAGATACACCCCAGGGGTTACCTCAGTGTCACTGCTTGACAGAGGCACAGTAAAATAATGGGCATAGTTTCTCCAAACTAAAGGGGTGGCATAAGCCACAAAACTATGGGCTAGGCTTATAAATGCCCTCGGGCAGATAGCCTAGTATGAACCTATGAACCTATGTACCTCAGGGAACTACCACATTGATAGTATGCCCCTAAGAGTAGACCCAGTTGCTTGAGATTTAGGAACATATGTGGACAAGTACCTAACCTTCAGTCAACATGTGTTCACCATGCTAAGGAGATCCTTCTCTATTGCACAGCTCATGAAAAGGGATTCTAGGTCCAGGGACATCATTGTCCTCCTTTACTCATCTCTCATAAGGTTGGTCATTGATTATAAGGTTTCTTTTGGTATGTATCTCTCCAGGGATTTACTGTAGAAGCTCAAAATACTGAAATATCGAAATTCAGTATTTCGAGCCCATAAAGTGGAATCCTGAAAAAAGCGAAACCTCAGAAGCACAAATTTCAAAACCTCGAATACCGGAGGTTTTGAATTAGCACTTCTGGTGTTTTGCTGTAGTTATGGATTCAGGTAAGTGTGTATATGATAATGGTTTTGGGTAGGGGCTGTGGTGTGTGTTAGTGTGTTTTGTTGCTGTGATGTGTATGTGTGAGGAGAATGTAGCTTGTGTGGTGGTGTTCTGTGTGTGTTTGTATGTAGTGCAACCTCGGAGTTCGAATACTTAAGTAGGGGGGTGTGAGGGGCGCAGTAGTAGAGAACTTGTGTTTGTGTGTGGAGAGGAAGGTGTGTGTGTGTGTGTGTGTGTGTGTGTGTGTGTGTGTGTGTGTGTGTGTGTGTGTGTGTGTGTGTGTGTGTGTGGAGTAGAAGCAGTAATTCAAAATCTCCGGTGTGCGAGATTTTTAATTTCGCGCTTCTGAGTTTTCATTGTTTTAAGTTTTGACTTTATAGCCTCAAACTACTGAATTTTGACATTTCAGTATTTTGAGGATATAAAGTGAATCCCTCTGCAGACACAGGCAACAACTGAAATGACCATAGAGATACTTTCCAAAAAGGACAAAAGGCTTAAACAATTTGTTCTACATTGGCTGCCTACAATCTCCTACATTATATTTGGTCTCTTACAAACTACTAAGAATTGACCTATGTCTGGTATAAAAGGCATCATCTGACCCAAAACATATGGACCTAGTACATGTCAGAATAAAAAGGCATCAGAAATGCTCACACCAGGGGTCTATACCTTTCCTGCACATTAACAGAATAGTCTGGAGGGAGAGATGTATCATGCAGAGAAAAACTTTGCATGAGAACAGACTTCCCATTAACATAAAACAAAGCATATCCCTGTCTATATTGAAGCATAACTTGGCTCTATGGATAGGCATTAGGAAATGTACCACAGAGCTGTCCCCTGTACAAAGGCAGCTGTTATGATCTTTTCCATCCTTGGGGCTATTTTAAATATCTATAGCATAATCACATTTTTTATCACTGGAGTTAATATTAATATAGACTTTTGAATGGGCAAGATTAATCTAAACACCAAAAGACATTGGTTAACCCAATAACTAAATGAGAAAATTGGCTACTCTTAAAATGACCCATAAGGGCAGTTAGCCTAACACTAACCTATTACTCTTTGAACTGTTCAATAATTCAGTTTGTGCACCAGTACAAGGGCAAAACTGCAATCAAATCAGATGTTAAATGAACTTTTAAATAATCTGCTTTTTAATTTTATTGCCTTCCATTTCTGTTCATGCTATTCTCATAGAGAACTGCAGGGAGGAAAGCTATGTCTGCAGTTGTTTTACTGTTGTCACAGTAAGGACTCATTTTGGTAAATAACTTACAGGAGACATAATGTTCACTTTTAGGACATACAAAACTGAGAGATCAATGAAGGAAAATGGGCTGCAATGGTTACTGCACAGTCTGTTTGCTAGAACAGTAGCCTGTTCGTTAATATTCACTATTGTTGTAGTCAAGCAGCTTGTAATGCTCTCTGCTATAGCTTATGTAACTTCATGGAGGTATATTAGTAGGAATTCTATGAAAAAAAATGAAATAAAAAGGTTTCATATACCGTACTCTCCCAGCAGCATAAACTGTGGGATTTCAAACAAAGAGAAGGTAGTATTGTGCAGATCTTCCTCCAAAGACCAGTGTTACTCTGATAATGAATATCATACTTGGGGATGAAGTCTGCTTAAAGATGTCTGATGATATTCCAACACCACACCAGTATAAAAGAAAAGACAATAGCATTCTGAAAGGTTATATGTAAAGAATCCCATTATCTATTCTTGGGATAGCGTGACCCTGGACAAACCAAATTCACATTTACTGAAATCCTGTGAAGCCATCCATCCATACAGTTACACCTGTATGTCATAATTGGTAATGAATGTGTGACAGGCAAAACTACATTGTACAAACCAGGAGCGGCCTTAGGTCAACTGGTGCCCTAGGCAAAAGGGCTCAACGGCGCCCCCCACCACACCACCCGGTGCCCCCATTCTGATCCACCTACACCAAATTAATACTGGAAAAACGGCCCTGTTAGAGTGGCACCCTAGACGGCTGCCTAGCTGGCCTATGCCTAAGGCTGGCCATGATACAAACTATGTGGGTTTGTTAATGAAGCAGAGCCCAAAATGATCCAATAGAGCTGTTCTGAGTTATCTTCTGTGTCCAGAGGTGATGGATTGCAAAAATCAAAGAATGAGCAGGTGAGCAGCCCTCACCTGACACCTTACCTGCAATCTACTTGCTGATACAGTACAGTTCCTCCTGCACATCACTTTTAGTAATGTAGGCATTTGGATGTTTTTACCATGTAATGCCTTCATTAGTATACCAATTTACAGGTAGGACAGCACTAATGCCAAGAAGGGACATTCATTTGTATGGCTTGCACTGTCATTTTGCCATTTTACATAGGTGTTAAATTCCATTGTAACATTTCTAGCTTTATGTCACTATGAGTTCAGTTTACCAAGCTTTGGGCTTAAGGCTGTTTGATAACTATTATCCTCATCAACTTGAGGAATTCTGGAACCTTTTCCTTGGAACTGAATGTTGCCTGACTTCTTTTTAGAGTAGAGTTCTACCTGATGAAATATAACATGTTTTGGAATCTAGCTCATTAACTTCAATTATTTACTCAACAAACATGATACGGAATAGCACAAGAATTATAACTGATGACCCTATAGTAATTAAGATGGTCTATCTTTGCTGAAAAAATTGAACAACTGTATTTTCATTACTTATTGCTAATGAGTTTTATCTGAATGCAGACCTTAGTAATCCAAAGCTTATTTAGATGTGATATCCTTTTTTATCATGTTAACAAATTTTAGAGTGCTTTTATAATTAGCATTTATTTGTTTAATAAGTTACATATATTGCTTAAAAAAAGAATCTGCCTGTTTATCTCTCTGTGTATCTACCTGTCCATCTATATATATATATATATATATATATATATATGTGTGTGTGTGTGTGTGTGTGTGTGTGTGTGTGTGTGTGTGTGTGTGTGTGTGTGTGTGTGTGTGTGCGCGCAATAGAGAAAACATTATCTGGCTGATAAAACTAGAAAGTTGATGAGAATAATATGATTATATTTATAACACAGTATTTGAATTACAGTGAAGTTAAGTTAGAAATATAAGCAAATCATTTACCATTCCACTGCCACCAAACATCTGTTGTAAATGGAGTCACAGCATTAAAGACTCCTTTGTTCCACCATATACAATTGTATTAAATAGCATTTGTATCTGAATGAATATTACCCTGCAATAATAACATACAGCTTGCCTCTTCATTACTGTCCTTATAATATTGCTCCAATCTGAGACTGCCGATTTGTTTATAATAGTGCATCCACAGCAGTAATATTTTTAGATAAAACAAGCAAAAGGATGGCAATGGTTATGCCAGCAAGTAACTTTACTGTGCTATTCATTTTGTTTGTGTCATCTTTCCCTTTGTGCTTTGAAATAAAGAATATGATTATCAAGAGTTATAAGTAGCATCTGAAAAAATGTTTTGCATTGAAAATCCTGTCAAAATGAGTATAGGCAAAATGAAATGAAATAAATAAATACTCATTCACTTCATACAGAAATAGCTACCTTGCACGTTTTGCATGGCAGATCATGTTGTAACTCAAGAATGATATCCAGATATAACTTTTCCTTTGAAACCAGATTCTACATCTAGCATCTGCTGTTGTGAATACTATACTCTAATGCAATATGCTGAAAGCATAAGGCCGATGATCCTCTGAGATGACTTGGGCAAATTATGCATAGGGCGGCATTCCACAGATGCTGTATAAGACGTCTCTTAGAAAGCAAAATAAAATGCAATATTTAACTCCTCTCATATTATTTCTTCCTTGGCAATCCTGCATAACAACATTGGGTTATTTTCCTCAGAGCTCTTTTAGTGCACACCTGCCTCAATTGCTTACTTCCTGTCTCAGTTTATAATGCAGTCTTTCAGTGTCATAGCCACTTGCCAAAGAATATCTGTGATGTCACAGCAGGAATCCCCAATGACAAATAAAAAATAAATCACTATGAAAAGCCAACATGCTGAGAAAAAAGAAGTTGTATTTTAATGTAAAATATAAATCACAAAATAGCATGCAGTTGCTGATCTGGTCCTGAATATTTTTCTTGATTCAAGTTTCAGTGAGCATTCATTGTCTGTGTTATCATTTTTGTGAAATCTGATTATGACTCAGATGACATATGTTTGAAAACCAATGCTGCAATTAGAATAGTGAGTTGGTATGGAGACTAAGCAGATAATGTGGATTGCTGATCTGGTGGATAAAGCGCTAACTCTGGTTGACTGATTTCAACAAAGTAATCAAAACCAGCAAGTGTCTGAAGTGACCATGGCTAGAAACATTGTGTGACACTAACAATCTAGTAATTGCAGTCCTCGTTAGAATGTATATGGAGACGTGCACAAGCATAGGAGGGGCCATATGAATGCTGATGTGATGTATGTGGTCACATCAGCCACCAGGGGAGGAGTTAGAACCTAAATAAAAATACTGTCATTGCTAGCTTAGAAACAAATCACCTTATACGTTACCTAACTGACACCCCCTTTATGTCTCACTTTCATGCTGGGGAATCCCTAGTAGAAGGGACATGACACAGATGGGATCAAACAGTAGCATGACATAAATATATAAATCTCTGAGCAAGCTACAAATGTTAGATGGCATACCATACAGAAAAACATTTTGTATTAAACATAGTGGACACAACTTTCAAAAATGATAACATTTGATAGTGTTTTCTTATGACTTCTTTATTCAGGTTGTGTGGGTCTGTAGAAATTCTTTTTTTTTTTCAAAACAAGTTTATTGTTTTAACATATAAGAGAAATATCATAACAATTTTATACAAATAATTAAAAATAGGTATTATTATAATATTCAACAAAACAACTAAAGTATTTACAAAGACATCCACAACAATCAGATCAATTAATTAAACTAAAATACTGTGTTATTGAAATTAGAATTTTTTTGACAAATTTTGTAAATTATCCCATACAATAAAATGTGATGGTTTCTAGTTGTTCTCATTCTAATTGTGCTTATTTCCATATGACACATTATATTCATAACATTTTTAAATTCATTGAACGAAGGAGGTGTATCTGAAATCCAATTTCTAGTTATTATTTTCCTAGCCACTGCTAGGATAGACCATAACAAGGGAAGCTTAATCTTTTTAACACATTGAGGTACAGGTGTGTTGAATAATATAAGAGACTTAGAAATAATGAAATTATCTGTAAAAAGAGCCTGCAAAAATTCATTAATTGACTTCCAGTATTCTTTCAACTTCATACAGTCATAAAACATATGAGCCCAGTCAGCATTAATTTCTACATTACATCTCTTACATAGATTATCTTTATTATTAATTTTATTCATCATCAAAGGTGTATAAAAGATCTATGTAAAATTTCCATGTATAAAGTCTCCAGACAATGGAAGATGTAGTTCTATAAGCAGATTCCAATATATATTGTTTATCTTGTTGAGTTGGTGGGTCCCCATTAATAGAGGTGAAATAATTCCAGTATGAATCTACATTGTAAAAGTTTCTTGTCTGATAATTTTATGTATATATGAAAGTTTACCTTTATCAGAAACTTTATGCTGTAAATTTATTATCAAGTAATCAATCAGTTTTGGAATAGATTGTTTAACTGTTATAGACATTAGATCTATTCTATCAATGAGATGTTGTCTAAAGATCTGAACCTCTAACCAGCAAGTTTCTCTTAGATCAAATTCTTGTTTTAAGAAATCTAGATTTTTAACTTTATTATCAGATATCAGCTGATACCAGTACTTTAGATTATTATCTATAGCTAAATGAGCTCCTTCAGAAGTAGATGACATAAGCATACCCTGAGTATAAATTATAGGGAATACAATAAAATTCCATTCCCTATACTTAGGGTGCATGAATATAAAGTTACGATAACTAATAATAATATTTAATGGGTAACAGACCATATGTTTAGGTGTAATAGGTGAAGTACAAAATTCCTTTAGCAACCACACCATGGAGTTATTTATAATCATATTTTTATGTGTTAAGGAGATTTTCATGAAGTGCATACTAATTAGCTCCCAATAATCTTTCCATTTTGCGACATATGACCGATCTATTAATAAAGTAATAACTTTTATAATAGAAGAGATAATATATAAATTAAAGTCTGGAAAAGAAATAGCCCCTTGAGACCAGCTATTAGTATGTTTCTTTAATGCAATCCTAGGTCTATTAGGTGCCCATAAGAAATTTAACATTAGTGTATTCAGTTTCTTGATAGTTATTTTTGTAGGTGAAAGTATTATTGATTGTATTAAGCATAAAATCTTGGGGAATATTATCATTTTAATAATTGTAAGTCTCTCCTCCATAGTAAAAAACATATTATTCCAGGTATTAAAAAGATTTTGTATATTAAGAAAACAGGTATTATAGTTATTATATATAATCGATTTAATATCTTTAGATAGTATTATACCTAAATAAGTTATCTGACCTGAGTTGGGTACATATTTAGTAAAACCACTAATGAGAGTATTTTTTCGTGTATACCTAGGTAGTATTTTAGTTCTTTCTTCATTGAATATTAAACCAGAAATACTTTTAAAATTCATCATTTTATCAAATAAAGACTGCATAGAAGAATTAGATCCTGCTGATGTAATTAGAACATCATCTACAAAAAGTTGAATTTTTGATGTTGTATTTTCTTCTATTTCAAAACCCTCTATGTCAGTACTGTTTCTAATCAAATTAGCCCAAGGCTCCATTACTAAAGTGAATAATAGTGGAGAAAGTGGACATCCTTGCTTTGTACCTTTAAGAATGGGTATTTTTTGTGAAACATATGTTCCTACCTTAATATAAGCCAGCGTTCCTTTGTATAAATGCTCGATTAAATTTACAAATGCATCAGAGAAATTTGTGCATTTCAGTAAGGTAAACAAATAGTCCCAACTTACTGAATCAAATGCTGAACCTATATCAAGACTAATAAGTGTTAAATCTTTCTTTTTCCTATTTGCAAAATCAATTAATGTTAAAGTTCTTCTTATATTATCAAAAGTATTTCTATTTACAATGAAGCCCGTCTGATCTATGTCTATAATGCCGGCAATAATTGTCTTCAATCTATCAGCAAAAATACTCATAAACATTTTATAATCAACATTAAGTAATGAGATGGGTCGATATGAAGAACATCTAGTTGGATCTTTATTAGGTTTTAAAATTGGTGAAATAAATGTATATTGCCAAGATGGGGGTTATTAACTCAGTTTGGGCCAGAATAAAAACCTTATGTATTAATGAATATGTAGTTTTAGAAAGGATTTTATATATCTCTGGTATAATACCATCATTACCCGGTGCTTTGTTTGATTTAAGCTTATTTATTTGTGTAATAACTTCTGTATATGAAATACTCTTGTCCAATAGTTTAATCTGTTGTTTATTAAGCTTTTTATTCATGTTTGTGGTTATAAACTCCTTTATTTTATCTTTAGGTTCCATGTTAATGTTGTTATGGTTAATCTTGTGAAAGTGATTTCTAAATTCGTCCAGTATTTCTGGTATACTAGAAACATTCTTCTTTTTCCTTACAGAAAAGATTTCTTTGATATGGTTTTGTTTATTCAATCTTTTGTTTTATTTTTAAGTCTATGTAAATATTTGGGGCTTATTGAATAAGACAAAACTTGTATTTCTCTAAAGTTATTTTAACTTTATGAGTTAAAATTTCTTTGTATTTCTCATTTAGTTTGTTTATTTCTTCAATAACTTTCTTGTCCATAATATTTTCTTTATTATTATGTTTATAAGAGTCCAGTTTACTTTGAATATCTAGCAATTCCTTATCCCAAGATTTCCTTTTGTTATTATACCATCTGATACTTTGTCCATATAGATATGATTTTAAGGCATCCCAAACATAGACAATGGAGACTTCAGGAGTATTATTTATGTCTAGAAAATGTTGTACTTCTGAAAGTATATATTCTTTATAGTCTTTTAGCTGAGTTAAGTATGCTGGTATCCTTTTGATCTGAACATTATGAGTATTTTTTATCATGAATTCAAAACAATTGAGTTATGATCAGATATAGGACATGAAATGATTTTGGAATTAATTAAATCTGTTACCATCTGGTTAGAAATAAAGACCCTATCTATTTTTGAATAAGTTTTGTATCTGTTAGAAAAAAAGGTGTATGGTAATGATTTTGACTCTATTTGATTATTAATATCATTCAAATGATAAGAATTAGCAAAATCATTTAAATGTTTTGCATTAGATGTAATTCTTCTTTTCTTTATAGTGGTAGTATCACTTTCATGTAGTATACAATTAAAATCACCAGCTAAAATAATATCCCCTATAGAGAATGATATGATCTTATCAATATGTTTCACTGTATTAATACCAATTCCAGGTATCCAATATACATTAATTAAAGTGTAAGTCTTCCCATTAATTTGTATTGTAACCATACAAAACATTCCTTTGTCATCCTGATAAGACTTAATGGTTTTAGGAATGGGCATACTTTTATTCCATAAAATAGCCACTCCTCTTTTTCTGAGTGTGCTCTGAACTAACCAATACTGTATACTTATTAGTGGCTAGTTTATCAATATCTTTTTCAAGAGATGGGTTTCTTGCAGGAAGACTAGATTGGCCTTGTGTAGATTAATGTATCTTATTAGGCTTGCCCTTTTACACGGATTATTCAATCCATTAATGTTTAAAGAAATTCCTTTTAAAGATGTCATTTGGCATTTTTAAAACTCAAGAATCTTATGATCGAAATAACAAATAACAAGATAAATAATGTTACATCTCCTCTTTTAGGTGTACCTTTAAATATAGCTGTATTTATTAAATCTCTTATGGGATTTTGTATAGGATTCAATTTTGTTTGTAGTGACAATGAGTGTACAAAATATATTGTGGATGTCAAAACTATATACATATAACAATGAACAAGTGAAAATAATGTAAGGATTAAACCTTGCATCCCGCCTGGAGTTGAAAACTCCAACTTAGAGCAGTATTTACTACTCAAGTTAACCCCTACCCTAAGCAGCAGTACCTCAGCTACCACCTTATCAATTTAATACTAGTTATATTTAACTGAGGTTAACAGTTTTCAATTCAATTATCTATCAAGACAAAACTACACATTTGGTAAAACAGCATCATATAAACTAAAATAAACTTTTTTTTTTTTTTCTTTTAAAAACTGTTCATACTATTATATAGATCTATGTAATATA
Organism: Protopterus annectens; assembly: GCF_019279795.1. Lineage (NCBI taxonomy): Eukaryota > Metazoa > Chordata > Ceratodontiformes > Protopteridae > Protopterus > Protopterus annectens. The sequence continues at coordinate 1,940,781,123 of NC_056735.1, read as the reverse complement.
TAACACTTGTATTCTAATAGCAGTCAAATAATCTTAATGTTAGAAATCAAGAGGAGAGAAAATTATGTTCTAACATTCATTTAAATCAAAAACTTTGGCTAATATGATTCAGACATTACATGCATTAAGATGCATCTATTTTCTGTCATGTGAATTCTATCAACAGCTTCCAAAAAATCTTGAATTGTTTGTATATGAGCATTTACTTAAACTCATTATTGTCAATAGAGTAAAATATTGTATTCATAAAAATTATTATAAATCATATTGCATAGTTATGCAGATTCTCAGAAACACCTGCCTTATTACCTAAAAAAAAAAAAGCCATCACACACATAAACACAGACACACACACATACATATACACACACACATATACACACACACACATACACACACACACACATACATATACACATACACATATATACATACATACATACACACACACACACACACACATATATATATATATATATATATATATATATATATATATAAATATATATATATATTTATCTGATCTCACTGAGTTGTGTCTTTGTAGAGCACAATCCTACTTACTGTCCCTAGAATAAATCTGTCTGCTTTATACAAAATAATGCACAGCAAACACATATTAGTAACCAGATTTTACAATCATGCTAACCTACTGCTTTAAAATATATCACATGACATTTCTTCCAGAATAGAGTTATAAGATTATTTATGCTTGTCAATCAGATGAATTAAATGATTTATAGTAAAGTATATGTTTGGGACACAAGTTTTAACACAGATTATTATGCTACTGTTAAGTAGATTTTCAAAAACATTTAAATAAATGTTTCATTTTCTATGCCTTCTAAAATAAGATATTTACTTGCTACAAGAAACTACATCATCTAAACTCATCATAACTGACATATTTTATGAATAGAGTATTTTTCCTGAATCTGTGGTGTGTCAGTGTGATAACCTTGTCAATGTTTATACTAACTGCTTTCAGTTTCTCTGTGAAAATTCTGTGAGTGAAGCTTCTGAGGAAACTCATGGACACTATGCATGAGACAGCCCACATCCCAGATTGTCTCCCTTAACATTTTGGCGGGAAACTTATTAAAACTTGTGGCAAACATTCATTTTGTCAATAGAGTAAAATATTGTATTCATAGAAATTATTATAAATCATATTAGATAGTTATGCAGATTCTCAGAAAAAAAAAAGCCATCACACTCACACACACACACACATACATACACACACACACACACACACACACACACACACACACACACACACACACACACATATATATATATATATGATCTCACTGAGTTGTGTTTTTGTAGAGCACTGTCCTACTTGCTGTCTCTAGAATAAATCTGTCTGCTTTATACAAAATAATGCACAGCAAACACATATTGGCAACCAGATTTTACAATCATGCTAACCTACTGCTTTAAAATATATCACATGACATTTCTTCCAGAATAGAGTTATAAGATTATTTATGTTTGTCAATCAGATGAATTAAATGAGTTATAGTAAAGTATATGTTTGGAACACAAATTTTTAACACAGATTATTATGCTGCTGTTAAGTAGATTTTCAAAAACATTTAAATAAATGTTTCATTTTTTATGCCTTCTAAAATAAGACATTTACTTACTACAAGAAACTACATCATTTAAACTCATTATAACTGACATATTTTATGAACAGAATATTTTTCCTGAATCTGTGGTGTGTCAGTGTGATAACCTTGTCAATGTTTATACTAACTGCTTTCAGTTTCTCTGTGAGAATTCTGTGATTTGAAGATTCTGAGGTAACTCAAGGACATTGTGCATAAGACAGCCCACATCCCAGATTGTCTCTCTTAACATTTTGGCGGAAACTTATTAAAAACTAGTGACAAACATTCATTTAGCAGTGTAAATGCATCTAAACATGACAGAACCTCCACAATGTATTCCACAGATCATCACAGCCTCTATGCAAGTGAAATTAAACTCAAAATTACCAACAAGTAATAAAACTCAGCATTCTTCTCCCAACTCAATTTTCATACAAATCCTATTATTCACTGTGCCCACACAGTCAAAAGCATTTCTATATATTAATAAAGAAAAGAAAAGAGAGTAGAAAATAAAAGGGAGTGAGGCAGAAATAAAAATGTAAGAGAAAGCTGTAAGAAGTATATACAATGGAATGTTACTTACTGTTTATATTAATAGAGTTAAAAATAAAACATATTATTTACTCTTATTTAGTTCTGATTATTATTAGTTAAAGCATGACAGATTATTTACAAACAAGCATAAGCAGTATAATCAAGAAAGTATAATTAGAAATAGCATTTGAAGAACTTATAAACTTTTACAAGAAAGAAATATGTTATTATTCTATTAATGATATTTTCATTACTGTTCTCTACCTGCCCTCCACCACCCTTTACCCACTACATAATCTAAATAGAATGTCATTGTTTAAACAAAGAAAATAATAAAAGAAGAAGGAAAAAAAAAGGTAAAGATAAAAAATGTATCAAATTACTAACCTTACTTTTTCAGAAAGAAAAACAAATCGAGTCACAGCCTGCCATTAAATCCTCAGGCATTTTGACTGGTTATGAAACAAAACATTTCTTTGCACATAGAGAATAACTTTGATTAAATCTTTTCCAAAATATTTGTGGCTTTCTGGAAATGCAGGAACTATATTCAAAAGATTAATAATGAACTAAAATGATGAGAGAGAAAAAAACATATAACAAATCATTTGTTTTTAGTCTCTTCTTCTTCTCTGAAGTCTTCCAGGAAGCTTCAGTTGCCAATCTCTTTAATGAAGAACTAGCCCATTCCATTTCTTCTATTTTATCCAAAATCCTTTTTTCTTTGACAAACAGTAAAGCAGAGTCTAAATCATCGAAGACCTTAGGACCATCAGGAAGGAAGATTTTAAGCTTGGCAGGAAACAGAAGGTATGTTTTAAACTGTGCTTTTTTAAGCTCCCTTATTAGTGGCAGAAAAACTTTTCTTTTAGCAATTACCATGGAAGAATTGTCATTGTCAAAACGCACAGTTGTCTCATTAAACTTAACAGGAGCTTTAGCCCAAGCAGATTTAAGAACCATCTCTTTATCAAAAGATGATAGAAATCTAACTATAACTGATCTAGGATAGTTTTTGTTAGAGTTAGCATTAGCTATAGATCTATGTGCTCTTTCGATACCAAAATTGAATGCTTCTGGTAAATCTAAAGTTTTAGGGAGCCATGTTGTTAAAAAAGAAGTAATATTGTTACCTTCAATATTTTCTGGCAGTCCAAAAATCCTAATGTTATTGCGCCTAGATCTATTTTCCAGGTCATCCAGCTTTGTTTGTAAATGTGTATTTTGTTTCAGCAGAAACTCAACGTTGATTTCCTGTTCTTGTATTTTATTTTCCATGTCATTCACAGCTTCTTCTATGCCTGTCATCTGGATCTTCTGTTGTTGCAGGTCCATATGTAACAAGTCTATTTGTTTTGTAGTTTTTTCTATGAAAGTGTCTATTTTAGTATCCATTTTATCCATCTTAGCAGTAAGTTGCTGGACTATAATTATCAGAGACTGAAGTTCTTTCTTGATGCTGGAGTCTTGAGAATTTGTCTTACTGGAACTCATTTCAGACTGATAAACTGACAGGAAAATTTCCAAAGTAATTTCTGACAGGAATATTATTAAGATTTCCTTTCTTTTTTAGATATAGTTCAAGAACTATATAAAACAAACATATTTAGAAAGAAAATTACTTCAAGAATTAATTTTTTAAGTAATTAATTCCTGTCAATGTAATGAAATTGGTGGAGCTGAAGAAATCTGCTGCTATCCTGTGTTCATCCTTGGCCACGCCCCGGTCTGTAGAAATTCTGAGGCACTTTGTTTACTTAGAATTACCGTACTGCTGAATCCAGTCTATAATCGTGTAATGCTTTGCCATCACACTCAGGCATTCCATACTTTTGAGTTCCAATTCTGTTCTTTTGTAGAGGTATAGATGACCTTCTGGTAGCATGGTTATAGCAGTTGGAGATATTTTAGTACAGTACTCTCCCATGAGTAGCCTAGCCCTTAATTAAGTCAAAATACTGCTATAAAATGTAATTGCCTAAATACATCACTGTATTTTTCTGACTATATGATTTAGTTTTTTTGCACTGCAGTTTAACAACTAGGGTCTGGAGTAATGAATGCATCATTCAAACTGAACTGTCTATCTTTTCTAAATGCTTGGGCAATATCTGTGAGGCCCTTCAGAGCAATCTCCTAAGTATACATTTTAACAGTTATCTTCTAAACATTCAAGCCCACTTCAAGAAAATAAATATGTCTGTGTTGAAATGTAATATAGACATTTTAGTATGCTTCCCATATGATAAGTGATGCAATATATTTGTTTGAATCAAAGTCTGATCTCATGATAAAAGTTGAATTAAAACTATTGCTCTCTTACCTTTGGATTCACATGGCAGTAATATCTAACCCAACACAGTTCACCTTATGTGACATTAAAGTAAGCAAAAGTTCATTGATTCACATTACCTGCTAATTTCAAAGCTTTGAGAACATATTCTTTCAAATAGGTATCTGTATGTAATTATTATGCACAAGAAAGCATAAATTTGTCTGGAATACATAAATGCATTTGTATACAAATGAGACATGTTTATGTATTGACATCTTTTGTATAAATATAAACGTATATGTATGAGTGAATGAATATATATATATATATATATATATATATATATATATATATATATATATACACGTGTATATATATATATATATATATATATATATATATATATATATATATATATATATATATATATATATATATATATATACACACACACACACACACACACACACACACACACATATATATATATATATATATATATATATATATATATATATATATAGATAGATATATATATATATATGTCTGCTAAATGCAGATGTATATCTCAATGCATAAAAATGCATGAATTTATATACAAACAATAAATACAAAACATATTTTCATTCCAACAGACTTTCATATGCAGTAGGTACTAGCTTTAGTTAAAACTTGCACTATATACAGACAATTTTTGTAAAGAAAGAATTTTGTTTGTATAGGCCAGAAAATATTTTTTACTGCAATAGTTGCATATGATAGTAATTTCTTCCACAATATTAACTCATGTACAAGATATTGGAACTCAGTCAGGTACCACACCGTACTCAAAGTGGAAGTTGGTGGAAGGGGTGTGGTTAAAGTATTAAATCAATGACCCGCACATAGTTTAATGAGAGATGAGCAATCATATTACTTCTGTATATGTTTCTACACAATCCTATATATGCTTACACTTATTAATTAACAAATGATCAAAGCACAAATTGCCATGAAGTACATGCACTGCATGCATCGGTAACAGTAAATATGTTCTGTTTAATGAAGATTGATCTGGAAGGAAATTAGAACTTCTTTCAATTTTTGCATTTTTATGTGTATATAGCTTCTATCCTTGAGGATAAGGTAAAACTGTGTTGCCTAAAGAAAAATCACAGCATATATCTAAAAGCTGCAACTAAGTATGAAAAATATACTAGAAAGTAAAACTTACACTGAAAGTATAAGGTAAGATTCCAGAACACACAGACCATCTGTGCATACATACAAAAGTGAATCAAATTGAATGAAGATGCTCTCCTACTATTTTGTCTTGCATTAAAGGAAATATTAGCACAGATGGATTATTGTAATGCCCGTATGGCAGTCTGTGCTTTACTGTTTCCATGCATAGTAAATGAGTGCATAAAAATTAAAGTAAATATTTAAAGAAACAGGCACATATACAAAGCAAGTGATACAATAACTTCAGTGCCTTGCTGAATAGTATTAGTAATCACATCAGAAATATTAAGGTACAAACATCAGAGACAGATAGATAGACAACGGTGCAAACATCAGAGATGGATAGACGACATTGTTGTTCTGTGTTCTCTATGCAGCTGATGAGGAAATAGAATGTCATTCAGCTCAACAGAGGAGGATAAAGGCACGGTCGACTGAGGGTGCGTGTAAGTGTGAATAAAAAAAACATATTTCCATTTAAAAAAAGAAATGCCAATAAATGCTGTTTTCTCCAACTGATTTGTTACTAGAACTGCAAGAGTAATTTATATACAAAGATAAAGAAAGAGTAAGGGGTAAGGGGGCCTTTAGTACAGTATTGCAACTCAAACCATATCAGATATTTAAAATTGTATTACCATTTGTCTTGTTAAACAAAACGTATCTCATTAGAATCATACACTGCAGTTCTAAAAATCATCAACACTTGAAAACATAATGATTGTTCATACATATGCATACGCATTTTACAGAAATTGTTTTACTTTTAATAAAGACTGGAATTATGAAAACACTATTTTGAATTTATTGTTTGCATTTCTTCTTTGGCTCCCACCTATTTTCTCTTTTTTTTTTTTCCTTATCTTCATTTCACATCTTATCTCTCTTTTTCTTATCTTCATTATATATTCCTTTGCCCATCTTTATTTTCTTTTTCTCCCATATCTGTTCTTTTTTCTACAGGTCCACAATCCTTATAAGCAGCTCAGCCATGTGCCACCCACTTCAAGGGATGTTCACGTCTGCCCATCCAGAGATTTCCTCACAAGGTTGTGGTGGTGGCACTGGTCCTGTAGGTTTCCTGGCATGTGGCAACCTGGTAAGTCTCACTTACCATGATTTTCAGGACTTGGTAAGAAGATATGTTGGAGCAGATAGTAAAGAGATGCCTTCAACCAGTCCAAGATTTTCTTCAGAGGGTTGAAGTCTCATTGCCCTTGTTGGTGCTGACCACTGCATGGACCCAACCATCTCAACTTCAGGATCTTCTACTGCAACAACATCAGGCAATGGAAACATTTGAGGTCCTGTGGAGGAAGAATTCTTTGTGAGCTGATTTACTCATCAATCCACTTCCCTTAACCTCTCTGCTATACCCTCTTCCTTACTTCCCACCCAAACTATCCTCTTATATAAAAAAAAAAAAAAACCTTCAAACAATAGGGGTATTTTTCCTCCAAAAGCATAGTTCCCCTCTTCTTCTGCCTCCACCAACAAAACACTCTTGACGTATTCTCCTGTTTGTTATGTCTGCCTATTTCCCCCTTTCCCTTCTCTAAATAAAAAATCAGGATGCCTACATAAGGATACTTATATACAAAACATATTAAACCTCTTTATTTGTTTTTTAAATATTACTAATAAAAACTGAGCTGCCTGCCATTTGTCTTAACTCTTACAAGTATGACTATGCATAGTCACATTCAAGCTCAGTATCTGACTATGCATGAGATTATATGAAGCCTAAGGTTTTCACATAGTACTTCACACATACTTAAGGATTAATTTGATCTACTTTACACTTTTGCTGCAAGTGACATGAGTGTTAAAATGCCTTTGAATTTATGTAGTTATCTAGAATTACTTGTACTTAGTGAATTTGCATATAAGCTTAATGGTGCTCTTTGTAGATAATTGCTACATGTGTGTGAATCTCAGGACTTTGAATACCACCCAGAATCTCTAAGCTCTGACCTTTATCTTTGACTGGTCATAAGATTATTTTCTTAATGGGTGATTTCACAGAATGCAAAATATGACCTGTTAAGGTTCTTCCAAGTACAAAACAGCCAATAATAATCTCACTCTGTAGTATTTCATTCTTGCTCTGCTTTGCATTGTGTGTAAAATAAACAGCTACTTAACATACATCTTAGCAAATTTTACTTTAATAATCTAGATGTCTGTGACATCATACAATGCTGGTTAAAACTTTTTTCATAATTCACATTTCACATGGCTACCACCTTCAAATTTATCAGTTGTGATATGTCTGGCAAATCCTCACTTGGTGGTTCAGTGTTCTTTTTTTTTTAATAGAATATTACTTTTTTTATCTACTTAAGATCATTGCTAACTTTACCGTGCAATATATCAGAATGGTAAAAACGACCTTCATGTTAGGTGAAACTATTGATTTCCATAATAGTTTTGTTAACATTCCACTCCATCCACACACCAACTGTAAGCAGATGTCCCTGAGGACACAACATAATAATAGACAGAAATAATATAACGTTGAACATGGTTTTCATAACAATATTTTAATGGAACACATAAAGTGGACAGTTGATACAGAAACAAAAAAGAAAAAAAAATAGAAACACACAAATTCCAAGTAACTTTGCAAATAAATAATAATAATAATAATAAAAAACACAATGCAACTCTGTTTCCTTAACTTCTGTGCCTTAGCAGAAGAAAGGATGTGGACCTTATATTCAGTAGCAAAACCTTACTCCACTGGTAAGTTGTATAGTAAATTAAAACTACACAGTGCAAATAAGAACATTTACTTCTATGTTTAGTGATTGCTGACATTACTGCAATGAAATTAGCTTTATTTCTTAATTCATACATATTCAGACATATACACACATGCAAACACACACACACACACACACACACACACACACACACACACACACACACACACACACACACACACAGATCTACTTTGAAAGGACAAATCTCATATAATCAAAATCCATTTTCACGAGACGAAAAATCATTGTTGTTGTTGTTGTATCTTTTGGCTTTTCCCAGTTAGGGGTCGCCACAGCGGAACTCCGGTCCGCTAATGATCGGCAGTAGATTTTTATGTGCCGAGTTGCCAGCACTGATGCACAACCTTCAACGAAGGTACACCCATTCACGCATGTCTCCACACAGAAGACGCTCGAGCTGAGAATCGAACAGGACAACGTCTTACTCTGAGGCAACAATGCTACAGCAGCACCATCACCGCAGTATAGAAAAATTTGCCATTCGGGTATTTAAGCTTTTACGATTTTTACGAGACGAAAAATCGCAAAAGCTTAAATACCCGAATGGCGAATTTTTCCAAGGGTAAGTAAGCACTTGCCCAATATGCCCTTTTCTCCATTTTAGTGTGATCCTGGAGTTGATAAAGGGGTTGGGGGTTGGGGGGGGGGGGGATGCAGCCTAGGTGTGGTTTACTTACTTTGGTGTGTGTTTTGTTTAAGTTCGGGCAAGTGTTTACTTTTTACTTACCCTGGGAAAAAATCTGCCATTCTGATATTTCAGCTTCCATTATTTTCATTTTTTGAAAATGGATTTCGATTATTTGAGGTTCAACCTTTTCAAAGTAGATCCCTCACACATATACACATTCATGTTATTTTATATATATATATATATATATATATATATATATATATATATATATATATATATATATATAAATATATATGTACACACATATATTTTATAATGCTAATGTGTATATGTGTGTGTACATTTATGCAAAATGGTTGAACTTAACTATGGCTTGATAAAACTATTTCATTGACTACAACTCAGCAACACAGGTACAGGTTTTATCAGGGGTCCTCCATGTGGGCAAGTGTACCATTCTCCCACTCCTAGCTATGTGTGGATTGGAAGTCAGTTAAATATTTTTATTTACCTGTGGTTTGCTGAACAGCAGTTTAATGAAATTAAAGAGACCCATGTCCTGGATAGCTATATAGCAATGCATATGCAAGCATATATAGATGTAGATGCAAGTGTGTCTATAAAATGATACTACACACATGCACACTCACACACACAACATACCTAAAGAGAATCCCGGATAACAAGTGGTAATTAAATGGCTTTCACCTTTCTTAAACACATCATGAATCTTAAAGACTGAACAGAGTCCAAATGGCACATCTGTGGAGTAAATGCTTCTATCAATTTATAAAAAACAGAAAATCTAGTAGTCTTAAATCATAGTTGATGAGCTCATTCACAATAATTTCCAAAAATCATGAAACCTAGGTCGTGTTCCAAAGCAAAACATCCTTATTCATCACAGACAAGCAATCCTCAGTAACAAAAAATAAGAAATACTTTACAATGTTCAACATATCCGCTTTTATACACTTTGAAGTAGGTGTGGAAAATATATGCATTGTTTAATTTTTAAACCAGCCTATTCCAGGCAAACAACATAGAGAGGACCGGAAAAGTGCATTTAAGAACAGCAAGTACTCCCCTCCGCACACTACTACTGATTAGAGCAAACTAAATCCTAGTTAAGGAAAACACTACCTATCTGCAACCCACATTCCAAAATCAGGTATTAAGAAAAACATAACATGCATACAAAAAGACTGACTTTAACTAAAATTGCTTTTTGCTAACTAATGCAATAAAGCCTTCATCTGGTCTGTGACAAGAACTAAAATCATATACATAAGCAGATAAGTAAAAAGAGCTAACTAGATAGATAATAAACACACATAGCTATCTAACCATAAACATTATCTAATTAGGAAACTGTAAATATATATATATAAATATATATATATATATATATATATATATATATATATATATATATTTGTGTAATAATGTCTAATAAGCATCCATCCATATGTATTAGTGTACATAAAATATAAATGACTTACAGCTCAGAAAAATATCAGTGCTTTGCAGTCAAGGGGAAAAAAACTGTCATAACAATTTTCATGTTTATAGCCCCCCAGAAATGTTTATACAATGAAAATGAGTGGTAAAAAAAACACACAAAAGTACAGAAAACATTGGATGAAGTAAACTAGTAATGTATAAAAGTGTGCAGGTGTGTGCATGGGTGTGCATGAGCATGCACCAGTATGATAAATAAGAAAATTATACCAAAACCTAATGGTAATTGCAGCATAAAAAATGTGTGTTTAAATCTATTGTTTAAATCTCTGGTGTGATGCGAGTGTCTGAAATCTAATCAAACAAGAATTGAGGTTAAAGTAACTAAACATATGTACCCATTCTACACATCATTATTTTTAGTACGTTTGGTACCTTTAGTACATAAAAATATTTCCTCACAAATTTCCTAAAAAATCTTTACAGATTGTGTGACAGCTTACATACATAAAAAACAATATGCAATAATCCATTTTTATTTTTTATTACTCATAATTGCTACTGTTGCCATACCTTGCCTTTTTTGGGGGGTACATAAATATATATATACCTACCTGTGTCTGATGAGCAAGTTTTATAAACTAGTGATTGGTTTGAGGTGACAAGGTGTGTCAGATGTTGTTAGATGGGCAGAGATTATATTGTGTAGACGTACAAACTGTAACACATATGACTGCATTTTGTTTTTCTGAATATCTTCATATTTGTGCATATCTGATCATATCTATCCACTCCTTCTGTCCACAGTTGCATCACATGGATCCAAAGACCAAGTTCATGAATACCCAAAAGGGGATATGTCCATAAGTGGCCACACAAATTTGTGTATTACTGCAGTTCATAGATATAAATGTAAAATGCACTAATTTGCATATAAAACAGTAAATGGACTTGAATTCAAATTAGAAAAAGGATGGAAAACATCATATTAACTTTTGATTACCCGAGTTAGGCAGCAGAAGTCTAATAAAACTGCATACTTCTTAAATGTAAGTAAATAATAATAAAAGTATCAATATATAACATGAAACCACTGAAACATTGTGTAAAATTTGTGAGTTCCATTTAAGAAATGTTTATTTTGCTGATATCATGGGCATTTCAGTCTATTAATGAATACTGTAGAACTGTAATTAGTAAGTAGGAAATAATTAAAGCAGCAGTGGAAATGAACAATGATCACTGTAAAAAATCATTTATTTTGGTATCATTTAGTGGGTGTGTATATATGGTAGAAAAGCAGCAATTTAATTGTGAAGAAATGCAATGAAGAATTGTTTTTATTCTTGCTCAACTTACATGCATCTTTATTTGGAGATTTCTGTGAGTCACTGATGAATGAAAAATTATAGTATTATGAATACACAACAATGCTAGGGGCTATGGGAAGGATGAATCTGTTAAAAAAAAAATGAATACACAACAATGCTAGGGGCTACAGGAAGGATGAATCTGTTAAAAAAAGTGATTGTTTTATTGATCTGAATTTTGTTTATCGTACTGCAGCTATTAGTATAGCACAACTTTACCTGACTGCTCTGAGATTTTGCATGTTTATAATAATTATGTCACTTGTGTTAGCACACATTCTTTTTTTTTTTTTTTTATATGAGGATGGCAAGCTCACATGGTCAGTGTTGCGCAGTTTGCCTGACTGATGATTGTATCAGAAGTTTTTGTTTCTGTGTTTTTCTTTCATATACAATACCGATGCAAAACAAGTGATCAAGGCAGAGAAAGAACAACTTTAGCCAAGAGGAAAATTGAATCCTCAAGGCAGGCCTCAGGACATATATTTGTTTGTAAACAAACCATAAGGGCAAAAAGCTGTATTCAACCTGTCCTAGACATTAATGCAGTGGATGGCAGAAACCGCGCATTAACACAGTACAAGAAAAGGGCAAATGATATGCTAGGACATGCTATAATAAAGAAATGGCAGAATGCAATTGCCCAAAGCAGTACTGGAGAGCCTCCAACAATTATACCATCTACACAAGATGACAAATACCTCATATACATCCATGGTGATGACTATTACATTGAAGATGATGGCAGTGAAATAACCACCGGTGGTGTGGACACTGGCTGTTACCAATGTCTGTAGCAGCAGCACTGTTCTGCACAGAAAGGTTGATTTAAAAACAGTAATGTATACTGATATGGAGAATTGAATGCTGGCAAGGAATGATTACATTAAACCCATGACAATTATTAGTAATAGGTGAAACTTAACATTTCCGCAGAATGACAGTGATGAGAATGTGCATGGTAAGTGTCGCCCACGCACTCTGTTAATTAGCATGCAGTAGTTTATGCTATTTCTTTATTAGTAATGTTTTCAAATACTCCTTTTTACAATGCCAGCAACAATAGCAAAAAATTCCACTACGCAAATAAATTTGGGGGATAACAGCAGCACAACAGCTGTTGACGATGGCAAGGATGATAGCATAGTTATATTTATGATGCAGCCTGAGGAAAGTGGCAGGCCGTCCCCACTTTTAATGGGCAGAATCTCAGACACTCACACACAACATGTTAGTAAGTCTACAGGAAGTGATATCACATCACAAAGTGAGACACATGCTGACATTACCCTAACACTTGTGCAAGAGGAACACCAATGCACCTCTACACCACTTTCTCCAAATGCAGATTAACACTTTTAAGGATGATGGCAGACATTCAGAGGTAACAGTATCAACAGTGACACCTTTAAAATGGAGAGACAGGTTCAGACATTTGTTATGACTATCCTAGAAAATACAAAAAACATTGACTGCCCAGCAACAAATGTGCTGTGACATTATCAAAAAAATAAAGCCCACCACTTTAGCTGCTGACCTCCTCCCAGCAGAATAGTTGCAAAAGGCTGCTGACATCATAGACTACCCAATTTCAATACTAATAAATAGAACATTTGTCTGAAGCCTCTGTCCCATCAATTTGGGAAGTTTCTCATGTAACAACGGGACCATTATCTACCCTAATGCCCAAACCAAACTCCTGGGAGTCACAATAGACAATAATCCTACATATGATGCTCATATTAATCAAAGCATCAAAACCATAAACAAAAAACTAGGATCACTTGATAAGCTTAGACCCTTCCCACTCCTCTTGCCAGAACTTCCATTGCACAATGTCATCTTCTTTCGACCCTCCTTAATGCCTCCCCCCTATTCACAGGCTTGTGTAGTACTGAAATCAACAAATTATCCCAATGCTACAACCACATAGCTAGATTTGCCATGGGCTCATCTATAGGACACACCACTGCCACAATCTAAATCTTCTAGGGTGGCTTGAACTTCCTTCCCTTCTTCAATTTACTCAGCTCACATTAGCCCATAAAGCCCTACAAAACCCAGATAATATTCCATCCCTCAAAAGCATTGTCACCACCTATAGTAATCACAGCAAACTCTGCTCATCCAATAGACTACTTATCCAAACAATCAAATCCAATAACTCAGCTGGTGAAGCCTTATTCACCAACTCGACTTGAAAAATCTGGAATCAACTACCACCCAATCTTACTCTTAATTGTTCACTAACTCTATTCAAAGAAAATCTCAGAAAACATTTTAAATCACACTGGCTCTGTCCTTGCACTAAACTTGACTAGCATCTTCTCACTGTCCCTAAGACTTCAAGTCAACCATGTCCCAAAGACTCTAACTCAATTGGATAGTGTAGGCTAAATGACTTAAAGATGGAATGTATTATACTTATGACCTACCATGTATAGTGTAAATATGTGAAACTACAGTTACTTATTCTCATGTCTTATGTCGTATATACTCCTCTTACTGTTTGTCACAATGTAATGTATCTATCAAAATTGTGTGTGGATCTTTTCTCCCTGGGCCTCCGCTGAAAATGGACATGTATCCAGTCTGACTATCCCGGTCAACAAATGCAAAATAAATAAAAATAAATAAATAAACATTGTTCTGGTTCTGACCACTGCCACAAAGAGTCAGCTGGAAATGATCCAAATCATCCAAATTATGTATAAGAATTTCCAGAGTAGGGATAATGTGATGATCACACTGATGCACAGTGGGGTGGTACACCAAGCATCCATGGCTGCCTCCATCCATACATTACTTAGGACTTACCTTACTCCAACAGCAATAAGTCTTGGAAGGAGAAAAAGATGGGTTACTGTCCAGACATGCAGGGCAGATCACATGATACGACAAGTGCTTCTCAGGAAAGTAATCTAACTAGTCAAGAGAACTAGCACAATAGATACCTACCAGAACCTGTCATTTGAGGTCCGGATCACATTTATGAAGAACTGTCAGTGTCTTTGAGTCACCTACATCAATTGGGTTACAATATCTGACAAATCCACCATCCAGCACTCATGATAGTGCAATCACCTTGCCTATCTTTAGCAGACATATTTGACTCACTTGATCTTCAACTTCTGTGAATGAACTTTGCCAGTTCTGTTACTTACAATATTGACTTCATTAACACAGATTAATATTTATCTTAAAGAAGAATAAGTTAAGAACAAAAAAAAGGGGGGGGGGTGTACAATTTTCAAGTGTACTGCTCAAAATCTCAAGGAACTGTGGAAAGCAATCTGTGTGACCTAACATGAGAATGTAGTCATTAACAACAATGCTCTGTGCAGTTTTCATGGAAGCACTTACAGATTAAAATTAGTATTTTGCCGTGTACACAAGCACTCCTGCTACTTCACATTCACCACTATTTTTTGTCTCTGAAATCACAAATTATTATGTATGACAAAATAAAACAATCTGATTTGCAGTAACTCAGGAAACAGTTTTAGTTATTTGTTTAGTTATTTATTTTACATTTTTTTTACTGGGAAAGTCTGACTGGACAGTACATAGGCTCTTTTTCAGCAGAGGCCCAGGAAGAAAAGCATACAATAGAGAAACAAATACATCCAAATGAGAATCAAATTCATACAGGATAGTGGTTTAAGGCACATAAGTAAGTTAACAGTAATTTACATAAAAATGGTTGTTTACATTTAGTGACTATGTCCCTAAGACTGTACTGTAAGAAGTGAAACTACCAATAGAGATAGAACATGCTAGTGGACTGAGAGGAATACTAACAGAGCGAAAAGGAGGAATAGGCTATCCAAGGTGCAGAGCCAGGTGTTAGTAAGGTGTGTTTTTAGAAATTTTTTTTTTTAATTGAAGTGTTGAGGAGTTTATTCCAGTGTTTGTAGATGTAGTTAGAAAAAAGTGACTCCCCTGCCAAATTGTTAGCTTTGGTGATATGTTGAAGTTGTTTGTTGCTGGAGCAAAGGTGTCTTGATGATGAGGAATAAGGCTATATATCTTTGAGTTCAGTTTTTTTTTTCTGATTGATAGAGTATGTTTTGAGTGAAGGTAAGTTGATTTTTAGAAAAGGAGTTGAGGGAGTTCAATCCACTTGAGCTGCTTAAGTGATGAGCACTGATGTGGCTTGTATGAGGCATTAGTGGCAAACATGGGGATTTTATTGTAGCAGGCTTCGAGTTTGGCTATTTCTGTCTTGTGGAGGTTGGTTAAGACGGGGGGGGGTGTACAGGGAGTTGAGAGGAGGTGGGGGTCTAGCAGTGGTGGCTTTTATGTTATTTGTAAGGAACCTGTTGTTTCTCTATAGGATACCACATTTTTTTGTGAACTTTTTTAATGGTTTGGACAATGAGAATATCAAATTTCAGTTTGTTATCAATTTCCACTCCTAGTAACTTGGTATGGTTTGTTGGGGTGATAATAGTTTTATTTTTAGAGAGGATGAAGGTTGTGAATTGGGAGGTATGTCTAGTTTGGGTAGAAGAGAAGAAGTTTTGTTTTGTTGGGATTTATGATGAGTTGGGAGCTATTTAACCAGGACTCAGCAGATAAGGAATCTTGAGTAATGGTACAAAGGTCTTTGATGGAGGAAACCGAGCATATCAGGGTAGTGTCATCAGCATACTGAACCACTGAGGCCTGGAGTGTAACAGAATGGAAATGGTTGGTAAAGAGAATAAAGAAGGGGACCAAGGATGGAGCCTTAGGAGACCACTAAGATGACAGGGAGAAAAGTATTTCTGCCAGCAGATAACCTGTTGACATTCTGCTCGATAACTTTGGAGCCAAGTGATAGTGGGGTAACTGAGGTTAATGGAGGAGGGGACATTGATGATTTTGGAGTGGTTGACCATGTCAAAGGCCTTGGACAGGTCCAGAAATATGGCTGATACAAATTGTCCATTGTTTCTATCCTGGTTAATTGTGTTAGTAAAGGATAGTAGGGTTGTGGTGGTACTGTGAGTGGGACAAAAATCGTGTTGTGTATTAAGCAGGAGTTCATTTGTAAGGAGATAGTCCATAAGTTGGGTGTGTATGACCCTTTCCAGAATTTTCAATAGGGGGGATAGTATGGCAATTGGGCAATAGTTTGTAAGTTCAGTGGAGTCACCTCCTTTTTGTAAGGGTAAGATATGGGAGATTTTCCAGATGGTGGGGACGGGAGCTTTAGATATTGACCTGTTTATAAGAATGGATACAGGGTATGTGATTGCTTCTGCTGCAATTTGCAGGAATTCAGCAGGGAGACTGCCGGCAGGTAAAATAGGGGACTTAAGTTTAGTTAGTAGTTTTTTGATGGTGCTGGTGGAGACTGAGTTTAATGTAAACTTGTTGTTGCTTTAAAGTGGATGTAAACTGTTGTGGTTTGGGATAGGTGGGATATTGTTGGGGCTGGTCTGGCTTACTGCAAGTTATTGAATGGATATTGTAAAGTAAGTATTAAATTGAGTGGCTAGGTTCATGGAGTTGTTGGTTGTTGTTGGGGTGTGAGTGGTGGATTTTCCAAGATGTAATATATTGTTAATTGTTGCCCAGAATTTTTGAGGATTGTTTTGAGGTTTATTCTGCATGTTGTGGTAGTAGTGGTTGGTTTTGTCCAATTTTATTAGTTTTTTTTTTTGCTTTATTTTGGAGTTCTAGGAAGGTTTGTTTAGTTATATGGGATTAGCTTTTACAAAATTGTTCCCAGACTGTCTCTCTGATTCTGAGTAGGGATCTGGATTCTTTACTTTGCCAGGGTGTTTATTTTGATTTCAGTCTAATTGTTCGGGGGGGGGGGGGGGCATGGTAGTTGAGTATGTTTAGGAAGGTGGAGTTAAAGGAGATAATAGCATATTCTAGTGGCAGGAGCCTGAGAGGTTTCCAGTTGCAACTTTTTAGGGCAGAGATAAACTGGATCAAAGTTTTTCTATTTCTGATTAGATTGGTGGAGGGTTGGTAGTTTTGATGAATGCAGTTTCTTAGGAGAAAGGTTGGGTTCTGGTCACTAAGGCAGTCAGGGAGGCAGCCTGAGTGGGATGAGAGATTGGGGTTGCTAAGCAAAATTCAATCAAGAATGGATTGACACTTAGAAGTTTTATAAGTCCTAGTTGGAGATGTGATGATTTGGGTGAAGCTGAGCATTACTTTAATCTGAGAAGAAAAAGCATAACATAAAAAGCAGTACAATATGTTTTCATTCAAATGCAATGTATGAATTCGGTTTTGAATATAAATACTGCACGAGGGCATTCAGTACATGAATACTTAGGTGCACACTTCAGCAGATTGTATTGTACAAGACAGTTAAAACAGTAATTAATATTTACATGATGGCTTATAACCTCACTGACCAGGTATCAAGGAGCACGCAGCCATCACTTTTTAAACAATAATAATATTAACTGTTCTGAAATGAAAATATATGTTTTTTTTAAGATGGAGAGAATGTCAGATGAACACTGATGGCAGACCATGCAACTCACAGCATAGCCCACAGATATCATTTCATGGGCCAATTGTACCCTGTGTTTTTTGCAAGAAAGGAAACCCTAACCTAAATGTCATGGTCCATAGTTGTGGACTAGATCCCGCCTCTTTACCTGCACAGCTGTATGGCATGCACAAGCCTGTTGCATAGTGTCCCTTAGTATGGATTGCCACTTGGTCATCATTACTCATATCTGGAGGGAAACTGGGAGCAGCAGGGGTCACTTCAACTCTAGACCAATACATGATCATGTTGTAAAGAATGCAATATGCGGTAAACACCCTGCAAGCAGCAGCTGGGTTATACTGTAGGGCACTCACAGATTCATCCATGCGCTTGAAATTGCTCTACAGGATGTCAATGACCATCTCCATGACAATCCAGGTCTGTGACAGGGATGTGTTATAGGTTTCTTCTGCTGTTCCAATTGGATTTCTCACTTCTGCTATGAATAATGGCTCCAGTGGATAACCAACATCACCTAAAAGACAAAATGAAAAGAGAGATAGAGACAGATCAAGGAAAAGTGGTTTAATATTCAGCAATATGTTTAACCATGAATAAATACTTAAATGAAATATAAAAATAATATACATATATATATATATATATATATGTATACACACACACACACACACACACGGGTCCACTTCTAAATCTTGAATCTCAAAATCTCGAAATTCAAAATACTGAAACCAAAATCTCTAAAGCTCAAAATACTGAAACTCAAAATATCGAACAAATACAGTACAGCAACACTAACTATATTACTGCAGAACCACATACA
The DNA here is from genome assembly GCF_019279795.1 of Protopterus annectens. NCBI lineage: Eukaryota > Metazoa > Chordata > Ceratodontiformes > Protopteridae > Protopterus > Protopterus annectens. The sequence goes on along the minus strand of NC_056735.1, from coordinate 1,940,761,934 downwards.
GAAACATATTACTCTTCTCCAAGTATAGGTAGGGGGACAAGCCCCCCTGCACCCCCCCCATGTGGGGGGGGCTGCATCCCCCACACCCCCTGCTACTTGAATATATCAAATCCGAGATTGCACTTCCCTACACTAAAGTGCAATCTTGGAGTTGATATATTTAAGTAGCAGGGGGTGTGGGGGGTTTAGCCTCCCACATAAGGGATGCAGGGGGGCTTGCCCCCCTGCTTATACTTGGAGAAGAGTAATACAGTTTGCATTCTATTTGTTTCAATATGTATTTTTGCGGGATTATAGTAAGTGTTGGTATCCTATGTGTTTTCAGTATTTTGAGTTTTCAGTATTTTGAGCTTTAGAGATTTTGGTTTCAGTATTTTGAATTTTTGAATTTACAGATTTTGAGATTCAGGATTTAGAGGTGGGCCCATATATATATATATATATATATATATATATATATATATATAGAGAGAGAGAGAGAGAGAGAGAGAGAGAGCCATAGCACTACCACTGCACTCATCAAGTTTAGTAACCTATTAAATAAACAATGCAACAACCTCCAACTAGTGTCTGCAGTTTTCCTTGACTTATCAAAGGTGTTTGATACAGTCTGCCATACAAAACTAATAACATTACTCTCAGACTTAAAACTAACTACCCTCACTCAATTATGGTTTCAAGACTATTTCTCCCAATGTCAAAAAGCTGTTTAGTGGAAAAACTCCCTTTCCCTCTACTTCCTGTAAAACTAGGAGTACCCCAAGGATCAATTCTAGGACCCCTATTTTTCACTATATTTACAAATAATCTTCACAAAGCCACCACTCTAGCAAACATGGTTCAATACACTGATGATTCCACCTTAATCTGCTCTGCCTCCACCTTCCAAAAACTTCAAATCAAGACCCAAGAAGCCTCTACATCCGTCTAAACCAGGCCTACAAACTCCCAGCTAATATTAAATCATAAAAGGACCCAACTTATTCTCTTTTATCTTTCCAAAGCAGCAGCACCTACTCTCCCATTCTCTATTTCTGCATCAGATAATACCCCTTTCTCCCCCATCACACAAACCAAATTACTAGGTGTCTTTATTGACAATAATATGAAATTTGTCAAACACATAGCTCATACAATAACCAAAATCATCAAAAAATTAGGTACTGTTTACAGATGTAAAAACTTCCTAACCAGCAACAGTAAAGTTACTCCTGCTCATAGACATTTTATCTTTACCTTACTGTATGTTTCTCCTGTGCTAATTAATCTAAACAAGAGCAATTTAAACAAGCTATCAATATGCTACAACAAAATAGCAAAATTCTCCACAAACTCCTCCTACCGCACACACCACTGTCAGGCCCTAAAACAGCTTTCCTGGCTGGATTTCCCTAAAACCTTAGCTCTAAACCAACTTCTTCTAGCTCACCAACTTGACAAAACTCCAGCCTTAAAGAACTGATCACTCTCTACTCCAATAACCGAGAACTTAGATCCACTAACAAGGCACAAATCACAATCTCCACAAGCCATTGCAGCTCTGGTGACTCCCTATATTCTAGCAACATTGCCAAGACTTGGAACTCCCTACCACTACAAATCAGGGTGCAACCTAGTGAAGCTATCTTCAAAAAACAGCTTATTTCCCACCTAAACAACTCCTGATCATGGAACTGCCTAGCACCTGGCTGACATATTCTAACTCCTTTCCCCTACCCACTATCCAACCTCCTCTTTAAAACTCCCACAGATGCACTATATATTATCACATGTTACTTGTAACTGCCTAGTGCCTGGCTGACATATTCTAACTCCTTTCCCCTACCCACTATCCAACCTCCTCTTTAAAACTCCCACAGATGCACTATATATTATCACACGTTACTTGTAACTGCCTAGCACCTGGCTGACATATTCTAACCCCTTTCCCCTACCCACTATCCAACCTCCTCTTTAAAACTCCCACAGATGCACTATATATTACCACATGTTACTTGTACTTGCCTAGCACCTGGCTGACATGTTCTAACTCCTTTCCCCTACCTACTAGCCAACCTCCTCTTTAAAACTCCCACACATGCAGTATATATTATCACACGTTACTTGTAACTGCCTAGCACCTGGCTGACATATTCTAACTCCTTTCCCCTACCCCCTATCCCACCTCCTCTTTAAAACTCCCACAGATGCACTATATATTATCACACATTACTTACCAACTCACTGCCACCTACTCCCCACTGTTCCATCTATACCAATTAACTCTCTAATAGACTAAGTTGAAAAGCTTTCCCTTAAAATGTCAATGCCCCTCATATGAACTTGTCTATATTCTCTTCCTTTTTTAGTTTTCCTTCCTTGTCTTATCTTCAGTACATCTTTAAGATAATCTCTACTAAATATACTGTCTGAACTACTATCATATGTTACTACCTGCTACACTTTTAATTGCATGTCCAAATTTCTATGCTTATGTAAATATCTTATGCAATCATTTATTTATTATTTATTTATTTTACATTTGTTGACCCTGTTTGTCTGACTGAGCTGAAGATCCCTTTTTCAGCGGAGGCCCGGGGAGAAAAGCTCCAACATATTATATAATTTTCATTATAAATTAGCATTAAACGGCAATGTTACAAGATTCTTACAAGGCATCAAGTAGCAGTACAATGTTATACAGTGTCAATAATTAGGAGTATAGCAAAGCTCTTTCAATATGTATAAAAATAAATAATGTCATTAAGATGAATATAGTTTTGGGGTAAGTGGTTACCAAAGCCCAGTTTTATCATAATGTAGTTGCATGAAGGCAAGACAATTACAATAGAATATTTATCTGAGGTGATTTGCTTAATAGGTTTTTATAGTCAGTAGAAAGTATAGTCAAGGGAGATTAGAGAGAGCTAGTGAGAAGAGTGATATTTTTATTAGTGAATGTGTAAACCACAATTCTCATGTAAATGTCCTATGTCTAGTATGTTAGCAATTGTTCTGGAGCTTTCTCCCTGGGCCCCGACTGAAAACGCCCAGGTCTGTCCAGTCGGACATCCCCGGTAAACAAATGTAAAATAAATACATAAATAAATAATATAATGGTAGCCCTTTCTATTATGGTATCAGTCACCCTGTGGACCATCCAGCAACTGCTGTAATATTCTCAAGGCAGAAGCTTGTAAGATATCCAATTTGTCCACAGTCTGTCTCGGGAAAGCCCCTGTTGCAAATGTAGTGAGCACTATACATACCTTAGTAACCGTACACAAAACACAAAAACCAATAAGTAAACTGCAGAAATGAATTCCTCGGATAACCACTGACAAACTGCTGAAGATGAATTCCAAATTGTAACTGCTAGCGAGTTCAGCTACTCCAAGTACGAAGATGCAAAAAAACGGAGCCAAGGTGAATCCAAAACGAAGAAATTTATTAACAAAATCCACAACACTTCCCAAGAATCTTTGCATACGTAAGTTAAACTAGCAACATAGTTTTTCAAATGGAAGTCCACATATTTGCTCAAAGGTTCTGTTATGCTCCCCGCTCCTGCTACAATAGGGCGAAATTTTAAAGGGTCAACTCCTTTGTGGACCTTCGGTATGCCAAAAAGGATAGGAGTTTTAGGTTTAGGTACCAGCAAATAGTTGTAAGTTTTTTCGTTGATGGCACCTTGCAAAAGTAGATCATATAAGCAGTGTTTTATGTCTGTTAATGCAATATTTAGTTCATTCAGAGAAATGGGTTCATGAGTGCTGTCATTTTGTAGTAATTCATGAATGCAATTCTCATAATCTAACTGATGCATTAAAACAATCCCCCCTCCCTTGTCAGGTTTCATTACCCAAATCTTTTCTTTCTTTAGGGTGTCAACAACTACCTGCAACTTTGGGGAAAAATTAGTAGGATGAGCCACTCTCTTATAATCCATATTTTCTCTTAAGGTATTTTCAATAAGTTCTTCATAAATTTTTAAAGTGGGATGCAAAGGGGGGTTGAAAGTGTTACTTCTATGCAAAGATTCTAACTGCTCAGTTTGGTTCTTAAAAAGCCATGATAAATTTAAGTTTCTGGTGAATAATTTTAACTCAATCAAGAGTTTGGGGAGATAACTAGATTTGTATGGAACATAATGCAAGCCTTTAGTAAAGAGCTCGAAAAAATCTGAAGTAGCTTCCAGCTCAGTAAAATTGTAAATGGTAAAGTTGTCTATAGTCCTAATCTTACAAGCCCCTTGCTCCTCCTCAATAAAAAACTGTGCAATATTTGTCATAGCTCCTTTACCACAAGCTATTACCTCCTCTCCCATGACTTCTGTTGAAACTGATTCATTTTCCCCCGTGGTCTGCCCTGGGGAACTAGAAAACCCTGCTGGCCATTACTATTACCCTTTTGAGCCAAGCGTTCGCTTCTCCTAGGCATGTCAGACTGTGCATAATTATATTCTTCATTGTTAACCTGTGCTTCTTGTGGGTCCACCGTGTTAAAGTTTGCCCTTTGCCTACTGATAGGTGCTGGGTATGCTCTGCCCTCCCTATACTCAATTAAATCCCTTTCAAGTTTTTTTGCTTTTCTATCTAATACCTTAAAACAATATGCGTCAACCTCTTTAAAAGTGTCATCATATTTCTTTTTAAAACTGTTAAAATTACTATCTTTAGTAATATCATCATTCAAATCATCAAGCTCCTTCAAAATGCAATTTCCTTTGTTAATGTAATCATTCACCATCAAGTTTAACATTTCTAATCCAGTCTTATTAAATAGCTCAGTTAGTTGAGCATGTAGGATTGAGCCCTTATGGGCATTGTTGGGGAACCGGTAACATCTTAACCCCTTAGGGACTCTCTCCACCTTTAAGCATTCTTTTGAATAATTAATTTCAAGCTGAGAGTTTTTATATGCATATAGTTTGTTTTTAAATGTTTCAAATTTGTTGTCCAATTGGTCAAATTGTTTGTGAATAGTACCTGCTGAAAAACGCAGCTCTTTTTCAGTCCATGCTTTAAAATTAAAGCCGTTGCCTGTCCGTACGTCTCTGCGTTCATTTTTGTTGTTGGGCGGACTGCCCTGTGAAGAACCGATAGGATGGTCCACAATAACCGGTGAATTTAAAATGTGAGTCCCTCTCAAGTCTCTTGCCTGCTCCCCGATACGTTCATTTTCATTGTTTTGCTGCTGATTTCCAGCAACACTCATGTCCCTGCTGCTATTCACTTGTAGCAGAGTTTTGTTAAGCTGGGCGAGAAGTGCAATGACCTGGTTGAACTCCTTCCTACTAACCGGCGTGTCATCAGGTTCCTCTCTAAGTATCAGCGGTGTTTCAGCGAAATCCGGAAAGGAAACACCTTCCGCCATACCGAAAAACGTAGTAACCGTACACAAAACACAAAAACCAATAAGTAAACTGCAGAAATGAATTCCTCGGATAACCGCTGACAAACTGCTGAAGATGAATTCCAAATTGTAACTGCTAGCGAGTTCAGCTACTCCAAGTACGAAGATGCAAAAAAACGGAGCCAAGGTGAATCCAAAACGAAGAAATTTATTAACAAAATCCACAACACTTCCAAAGAATCTTTGCATACGTAAGTTAAACTAGCAACATAGTTTTTCAAATGGAAGTCCACATATTTGCTCAAAGGTTCTGTTATGCTCCCCGCTCCTGCTACAATAGGGCGAAATTTTAAAGGGTCAACTCCTTTGTGGACCTTCGGTATGCCAAAAAGGATAGGAGTTTTAGGTTTAGGTACCAGCAAATAGTTGTAAGTTTTTTCATTGATGGCACCTTGCAAAAGTAGATCATATAAGCAGTGTTTTATGTCTGTTAATGCAATATTTAGTTCATTCAGAGAAATGGGTTCATAAGTGCTGTCATTTTGTAGTAATTCATGAATGCAATTCTCATAATCTAACTGATGCATTAAAACAATCCCCCCTCCCTTGTCAGGTTTCATTACCCGAATCTTTTCTTTCTAAAACTCCTATCCTTTTTGGCATACCGAAGGTCCACAAAGGAGTTGACCCTTTAAAATTTCGCCCTATTGTAGAAGGAGCGGGGAGCATAACAGAACCTTTGAGCAAATATGTGGACTTCCATTTGAAAAACTATGTTGCTAGTTTAACTTACGTATGCAAAGATTCTTGGGAAGTGTTGTGGATTTTGTTAATAAATTTCTTCGTTTTGGATTCACCTTGGCTCCGTTTTTTTGCATCTTCGTACCTGGAGTAGCTGAACTCGCTAGCAGTTACAATTTGGAATTCATCTTCAGCAGTTTGTCAGTGGTTATCCGAGGAATTCATTTCTGCAGTTTACTTTTTGGTTTTTGTGTTTTGTGTATGGTTACTACGTTTTTCGGTATGGCGGAAGGTGTTTCCTTTCCGGATTTCGCTGAAACACCGCTGATACTTAGAGAGGAACCTGATGACACGCCGGTTAGTAGGAAGGAGTTCAACCAGGTCATTGCACTTCTCGCCCAGCTTAACAAAACTCTGCTACAAGTGAATAGCAGCAGGGACATGAGTGTTGCTGGAAATCAGCAGCAAAACAAAGAAAATGAACGTATCGGGGAGCAGGCGAGAGACTTGAGAGGGACTCACATTTTAAATTCACCGGTTATTGTGGACCATCCTATCGGTTCTTCACAGGGCAGTCCGCCCAACAACAAAAATGAACGCAGAGACGTACGGACAGGCAACGGCTTTAATTTTAAAGCATGGACTGAAAAAGAGCTGCGTTTTTCAGCAGGTACTGTTCACAAACAATTTGACCAATTGGACAACAAATTTGAAACATTTAAAAACAAACTATATGCATATAAAAACTCTCAGCTTGAAATTAATTATTTAAAAGAATGCTTAAAGGTGGAGAGAGTCCCTAAGGCGTTAAGATGTTACCGGTTCCCCAACAATGCCCATAAGGGCTCAATCCTACATGCTCAACTAACTGAGCTATTTAATAAGACTGGATTAGAAATGTTAAACTTGATGGTGAATGATTACATTAACAAAGGAAATTGCATTTTGAAGGAGCTTGATGATTTGAATGATGATATTACTAAAGATAGTAATTTTAACAGTTTTAAAAAGAAATATGATGACACTTTTAAAGAGGTTGACGCATATTGTTTTAAGGTATTAGATAGAAAAGCAAAAAAACTTGAAAGGGATTTAATTGAGTATAGGGAGGGCAGAGCATACCCAGCACCTATCAGTAGGCAAAGGGCAAACTTTAACACGGTGGACCCACAAGAAGCACAGGTTAACAATGAAGAATATAATTATGCACAGTCTGACATGCCTAGGAGAAGCGAACGCTTGGCTCAAAAGGGTAATAGTAATGGCCAGCAGGGTTTTCTAGTTCCCCAGGGCAGACCACGGGGGAAAATGAATCAGTTTCAACAGAACTCATGGGAGAGGAGGTAATAGCTTGTGGTAAAGGAGCTATGACAAATATTGCACAGTTTTTTATTGAGGAGGAGCAAGGGGCTTGTAAGATTAAGACTATAGGCAACTTTACCATTTACAATTTTACTGAGCTGGAAGCTACTTCAGATTTTTTCGAGCTCTTTACTAAAGGCTTGCATTATGTTCCATACAAATCTAGTTATCTCCCCAAACTCTTGATTGAGTTAAAATTATTCACCAGAAACTTAAATTTATCATGGCTTTTTAAGAACCAAACTGAGCAGTTAGAATCTTTGCATAGAAGTAGCACTTTCAACCCCCCTTTGCATCCCACTTTAAAAATTTATGAAGAACTTATTGAAAATACCTTAAGAGAAAATATGGATTATAAGAGAGTGGCTCATCCTACAAATTTTTCCCCAAAGTTGCAGGTAGTTGTTGACACCCTAAAGAAAGAAAAGATTCGGGTAATGAAACCTGACAAGGGAGGGGGATTGTTTTAATGCATCAGTTAGATTATGAGAATTGCATTCATGAATTACTACAAAATGACAGCACTTATGAACCCATTTCTCTGAATGAACTAAATATTGCATTAACAGACATAAAACACTGCTTATATGATCTACTTTTGCAAGGTGCCATCAACGAAAAAACTTACAACTATTTGCTGGTACCTAAAATTAAAACTCCTATCCTTTTTGGCATACCGAAGGTCCACAAAGGAGTTGACCCTTTAAAATTCCGCCCTATTGTAGCAGGAGCGGGGAGCATAACAGAACCTTTGAGCAAATATGTGGACTTCCATTTGAAAAACTATGTTGCTAGTTTAACTTACGTATGCAAAGATTCTTGGGAAGTGTTGTGGATTTTGTTAATAAATTTCTTCGTTTTGGATTCACCTTGGCTCCGTTTTTTTGCATCTTCGTACTTGGAGTAGCTGAACTCGCTAGCAGTTACAATTTGGAATTCATCTTCAGCAGTTTGTCAGCGGTTATCCGAGGAATTCATTTCTGCAGTTTACTTATTGTTTTTTGTGTTTTGTGTACGGTTACTACGTTTTTCGGTATGGCGGAAGGTGTTTCCTTTCCGGATTTCGCTGAAACACCGCTGATACTTAGAGAGGAACCTGATGACACGCCGGTTAGTAGGAAGGAGTTCAACCAGGTCATTGCACTTCTCGCCCAGCTTAACAAAACTCTGCTACAAGTGAATAGCAGCAGGGACATGAGTGTTGCTGGAAATCAGCAGCAAAACAATGAAAATGAACGTATCGGGGAGCAGGCGAGAGACTTGAGAGGGACTCACATTTTAAATTCACCGGTTATTGTGGACCATCCTATCGGTTCTTCACAGGGCAGTCCGCCCAACAACAAAAATGAACGCAGAGACGTACGGACAGGCAACGGCTTTAATTTTAAAGCATGGACTGAAAAAGAGCTGTGTTTTTCAGCAGATACTGTTCACAAACAATTTGACCAATTGGACAACAAATTTGAAACATTTAAAAACAAACTATATGCATATAAAAACTCTCAGCTTGAAATTAATTATTTAAAAGAATGCTTAAAGGTGGAGAGAGTCCCTAAGGGGTTAAGATGTTACCGGTTCCCCAACAATGCCCATAAGGGCTCAATCCTACATGCTCAACTAACTGAGCTATTTAATAAGACTGGATTAGAAATGTTAAACTTGATGGTGAATGATTACATTAACAAAGGAAATTGCATTTTGAAGGAGCTTGATGATTTGAATGATGATATTACTAAAGATAGTAATTTTAACAGTTTTAAAAAGAAATATGATGACACTTTTAAAGGGGTTGACGCATATTGTTTTAAGGTATTAGATAGAAAAGCAAAAAAACTTGAAAGGGATTTAATTGAGTATAGGGAGGGCAGAGCATACCCAGCACCTATCAGTAGGCAAAGGGCAAACTTTAACACGGTGGACCCACAAGAAGCACAGGTTAACAATGAAGAATATAATTATGCACAGTCTGACATGCCTAGGAGAAGCAAACGCTTGGCTCAAAAGGTAATAGTAATGGCCAGCAGGGTTTTCTAGTTCCCCAGGGCAGACCACGGGGGAAAATGAATCAGTTTCAACAGAACTCATGGGAGAGGAGGTAATAGCTTGTGGTAAAGGAGCTATGACAAATATTGCACAGTTTTTTATTGAGGAGGAGCAAGGGGCTTGTAAGATTAGGACTATAGACAACTTTACCATTTACAATTTTACTGAGCTGGAAGCTACTTCAGATTTTTTCGAGCTCTTTACTAAAGGCTTGCATTATGTTCCATACAAATCTAGTTATCTCCCCAAACTCTTGATTGAGTTAAAATTATTCACCAGAAACTTAAATTTATCATGGCTTTTTAAGAACCAAACTGAGCAGTTAGAATCTTTGCATAGAAGTAGCACTTTCAACCCCCCTTTGCATCCCACTTTAAAAATTTATGATGAACTTATTGAAAATACCTTAAGAGAAAATATGGATTATAAGAGAGTGGCTCATCCTACTAATTTTTCCCCAAAGTTGCAGGTAGTTGTTGACACCCTAAAGAAAGAAAAGATTCAGGTAATGAAACCTGACAAGGGAGGGGGGATTGTTTTAATGCATCAGTTAGATTATGAGAATTGCATTCATGAATTACTACAAAATGACAGCACTTATGAACCCATTTCTCTGAATGAACTAAATATTGCATTAACAGACATAAAACACTGCTTATATGATCTACTTTTGCAAGGTGCCATCAACGAAAAAACTTACAACTATTTGCTGGTACCTAAACCTAAAACTCCTATCCTTTTTGGCATACCGAAGGTCCACAAAGGAGTTGACCCTTTAAAATTTCGCCCTATTGTAGCAGGAGCGGGGAGCATAACAGAACCTTTGAGCAAATATGTGGACTTCCATTTGAAAAACTATGTTGCTAGTTTAACTTACGTATGCAAAGATTCTTGGGAAGTGTTGTGGATTTTGTTAATAAATTTCTTCGTTTTGGATTCACCTTGGCTCCGTTACTATACATACCTTAGTATCAACAGGCATATGAAGTCCTTGCATTCTGCCAGTATCCCTATGGGGGGGGCATACATACACAGTAAAACCCTTATAATGTCCCTGGCAACACTGAAGTTGTTAAGTATCTCCTGATTATTAAAGGTATAATGATTTATCCTCTGCCTATATCTCTGCAGCCTTGGCCCACAAACACCATTGGGTGCAAGCAGTTTTGCCTCAGGCAAGGTAAGCATCTCACACCTGGAAATAACAAGGCTAGTAGTAAGTAACAGAATTTTCAGGGATTAGAAAGTTGGTAGGCTTGGCGAGACTCCTCTTTATATAATATAATTGCAGATGGTGTGAGTAAGCAGGAACATTCCATTATGAATCACAAATGGCTGAAAGAATGCATCATTAGCATACACTGGGTAGCATGATTCCTCATTTATATCTCATTATCAGTTTAGTAGTCTATGCACATTACCATAGCTTACCTCTCTGAATCGCAGCTTATCTGCACTCATTTTCTAATAGTGTGGATAGCCTTTTCACGTCTGCATAATTACTATGAATAGCTCCCTTAGTTTATTAGCTTTTACTCCGTTTTGGTACGTGTGGATATCCTAATTTGCTTACAGCAATCATACATCAATTTGTATACATATGTAGTTAAGTAAACTTATGAAAAAAATACTTCAATTGCAGTTGGTAAATAGCATAATTTAGTGAGAAGTGTTCCTCCCTACCTACAGCAAAAATGCATGTATAGTTATTTATTCTACTCCAACTCTTCCAGATCGCAAAGACTTCAGCACATCAGACCTATCTGTCCACCATAGATTATTTAATTTCTAGTAAATTCATGTTAATTACTTCAATAATATGGTCAGTCCATCTTAGCATTTCTTGCCATTTTCATGTTTTCTAGTCAAACTGTTCCATCATCAGTGCCTCCTCAGGTGAATCCTGGCTTCACATTATATTGTTTTTTATTTTTTTTTTCAAATATATTTTTTATTGAATTTTTCAAACTTTTCAAACTTACAAAGGAAAAACTGTAAGTCATTTCAGGAAGCAGTAAAGTATAGGTATATATGTAACAGTTAGTACAAAAACTATGCATTTATAAACTTACAGGGAAACGTACATCTTAGAGACCAATATAAGCAGTAAAGACCCCCAATAACCTATTAGAGTCAAGGTCTAGAGATACAAATGGAAAGTGGCTTGGAAGGAAGAATATATGACTGTTTTAAGAAGAAAGAAAAGCGGTAAGGAGGGTATAACCATAAAAAAACAACTATTTACATCATGTACTTCTATTCATACCATATTTACAACAGATTTACACCATGGATGCCAGAGGATAACAAAATAATATAACAAAATATTTTGTAAAATTAAAAGTTACCGTGTGATGGTAACAAGGTCTAATGGTATAGGGCCAGATATGATACTGATGGAGGATTTCCTGGAATGTAGTGTTAGTGATCCACATTTTGGAAGATTATTTAGTTTGGATTAGGTCAAAAAGTCTACACCAGTAATTCTGAAAATATTCTTTTTCCTTTTTGTTATTATTGTATATCTTATGTGCAGATATATATTTGATTGCCATTAATGTAAAATTTTCCCAAGTTATTGTTGAGGGATTGACCCAGTTCTTGGCTATAAAATACTTGAGAAGGGTGCAGGCTGTAACACAGATGTGGCGATGGATACCCTTAAGAGATTTAGGAATTATATTTAAAATCATGGTTTGCCAAGAGAATGTGGTTTTTTTCATATCCCATTTTTTCCAACTCAGTTCTGAGAGAACACCAAAGTTTGTAAATATTCTTACAGCTCCAAAATATGTGAAGTATATCTATGTGTGGGAGGGAACAGAATGGACAGGTTAGGTTTTTATTCTATCTGAATTTCAGTAAGACTGCTGGGGTATAGTAGGAATTGTTGTTTATCATAAGCTGGGTGTAAATTAGGTTTTTGAAGGGGGTTAGATTCAGGGTATTATTGATTGCTTCGCACTTAGACTCTGTAGAAATTTCTCCTTGTATACCGTCCCAATATTTGGAAAATAGTAGTGAATGATCATACTTAATGCTTGACACAAGTTTATAGGTATTCAAAATCATTTTGTTCCATAGGGAACGTGATTTAATGATAGATTGTGATACTGTAATGTCTTGCTCCTTCACTCTATAGTCAGATAATTTTTGTTTTATAAGTGAGCTAATTTGTCTTAAGATAGGATCATATTTGTTAGGAGCACCAAATAAAGTTTTGACCTCGGCAACCTTTTTAGAGTTATAAAAGTGCCAAACTATGGCTTTCTTAACAATAGGGAAGTTTGTTAGATCGATCATTTTATTATTGATTTTTAAGTTAGGGTTTAGGTGAATAGGTTGGAGAAAGGGAATAGTTTTGTGCAATTTTAAGGAAGTCATCAGAGTTTGAAAGATGCAAATTATTTTCTTTAGTGTAGGCAAGATTTTGAACTTGTAGTCACCATCAGGTGCAAAAAAGGGACAGCATATGGACTGAGTTTTAATGAATATATATAGTTGCACCAGATTTTGATCCAGGTTGGGTACCAAGATTCAGCAGAGGGATCATAACAGGCTATTTGAATTAGATGGCTAGCATTAATGATGTGGTAATATAAATTAAAGTCTGAGAGACTTAAACCACCTTTGTTCTTTGGGGTAATTAGATTCCTGTATGATATTCTGGTTGATTTAGGGAACCATAAAAACTTTGAGATTGTGGTTTCGATTTTTCTGAAAAAAATTTTTGGAACGTTTAAGAAGATGGAATTAAGATGAAAAAGAGTTCTAGGCAAAATATTCATTTTAATGATAGCAGATTTTGATAGCAAAGAAAGATTGATGTTTTTCCATCTAGTTAGATCATTATTTATCTGATCCCAGACTCTATATAGGTTTGCTTTTATTAGTTCTTGGCGAGGGTGTGTGAAATTTATTCCTAGGTATTTATGTGTATATTTGAGAGGAATGTCAGACAGGGGGAAGTAATATTATAAGTGGTTTGCAGGGTTTAATGGAAAGATAGATTATTTTGCAGGGTTTAATTTATAATTAGCAGCCTCAGCAAAAAGATTAATAGAATTCAGAATTTTATGAAGATCGGTGTTGGGAAGCTCAAAATAGATGTTTAGGTCATCTGCAAATGCAGAATAATTTATATCAATGTTGAAGACTTTTGGGATATGGAGATAAGTCTTTTGTTTAATCCAGAGAAGGAAAGGTTCCAGATATAAATTGAAAAGATAAGGTGAGAGTGGGCATCCCTGCCTAATGCCATTGGTAATTTTAATAGGGCGTGAGAAAGTTTTATTTATATACAGGGAAGTAGAGGCATTGTTATAAAGCATCTTAATAGTGTTGATAATAAGATCAGGAAAGTTAAAGAATTTCATGGTTAGGTAATGGAAGTTTAGATCAACGTTATCAAAGGTTTTGGTAGCATCTAGGGTGAGTGCATAATGCGGGTGGTTATCACTTTTTATTAACAACATTAATGTGTTTAAGGTAAGAGTATTGTCACACAGCTGCCTCTGTTTCGTAAATCCCAACTGTTCAGAAGAAATGACCGTAGCTATAACTTTCTGAATTCTATTAGCAAAAATGGTAGATAAGATTTTGATGTCAACGTTAATAAGGGCAATGGGCCTATAGCAGAGGGGGTTGGACTTGTCAGATTATTTTGATTTTACTGCTTAACTAGTCTAGATTTCTTTCCTTAAGTAGTGAGTTGACTTTACTTCAATCCTTTGAATTGTCAAAAGTTTTCTGGAACACCAAATATAAGTGCACAAACTTAGTTATAATCAAAACTAAATGGCAACATCCTAAGAATCAGGATTGTGAAAGCAAATAGGGATCCCCTTGCCCATTTGGTTATACAAAAATAATATATAAAACTAGTAAGTAAAGAGAGTAATGGGATGGTCTGTTCATTATTTGCCACTACAACATATTCAGGAATGACGTCAGTTGTTCTGAACCTTTTTATGGAAGGGAAGTATATTTCCTTGTTTGTTGCAGTCATTCACAGTGTATCTTTATATTGAGACCTCTTATTTTTAATCATTTTATTCCTTTGCTGTACTTTAATATTTGTTAAGCAACTAAGACAAAGATAATCAAGCCCCCACACATACATACATGTGCGCACACATACACATACCCACACACACACACACACACACACACACACACACACACACACACACACACACACACACACACACACACACACATACTTTCGGCATGAATGTATAATGGGCTTTTCTTGTCTGCTTTTATATGACAAGCTGAGAGGATTCAAATAAAAATATGAATTAATATGATACACAGCTGAGTGCAAAAGTGTGCCTCCTTGCAGTGTGCAGCTGTGTGATTTTTTATGGGTTGTGATCATTCATCTTTTTTTTGGGGGGGTTAGAAACTCAAGTATTTCATATCCTGAAGTCAGTGCATTTTTTTCATTGCTTTATTTTTTGTTACAATATGGTACTGAATTGGTATTGCTGCATTTCCTGCTGTCATATGTCTGTATTCTGCAAGATAAACACTACAGTCCATCATTTTGACTTCCCTAACACTACACATTAAAACAATATCTTAAAATTCCACAGTCTGCTATTTCACAACGTCACAGTTACGTTAACTCTGTTATCACTGGTAAGTTGTATCTGCCATCTTAATTATGCGCTTGTTTTTTCATCTTACAAATTTTCTTACTTGTGACACATTCAGCACGTTGTAGTTATCACACTGCCCAATGTATCATTTAGCATTGCCACCCCTTATTGATAGCTCCTCAAAAACATCTGAAAAAGTTCCAGCTTTGCTGTTAACCACAAGATGATGTAATGCAGGAAATCAAACCTGGATCTTCAGTGTTTAAGTAGCTCTGTTATTGTGCCAACTAACCACAGGAGAATTTTTTCATAATTCTCTGTGTCTTCTATAAATATAAGTGCCCTGAGCATTGGAACAGATGGTTCACATGCCAGCAAATAAGAAAACAGCATAACAAGCTATATGTTTTTAAGTAAAAGCTTCTAATACTGAAATATTTATTACAATGAATGTTAATTGTATTTAGCCATAGCTAAGTAATGCTATGGGCTTCCCAACAACTGGTAACCCTGCTTTAATTGGTAACCCATCTGATATAAAATGATTTGCACTTTATTTAGACAAAGGATCATATTGTTAGTACAATTAATTTTAAAGTCTATCACATGCACACACACACACACACACACACACACAAACACACACACACACACACACACATATATATATATATATATATATATATATATATATATACACACACACACACACACACACACACACACACACACATATATATATATATATATATATATATATATATATATATATATATATATATATATATATATATACACACACACACACACACACACACACACCACACACACACACACACATATATATGTGTGTGTGTTGTGTGTGTATCTCTTTCATTATCTCTCTCTCTCAATATATATATATATATATATATATATATATATATATATATATATACACACACACACACACACACACACACACACACACACACACACACACACACACACACACACACACACACACACACATGTCTGTATGTCATCCAAGACACTGAACAGTTCCACAGATCATATAATATAACAACAGTGAAGTACAATGCTGCCTCTGATTCTGACACAGAAACAAAATAACATAAGCCAAAAATACAGACTGTAAAAATAAACTGAATTTTAGATACGCTTATTTCAACTTGTGGGATTCTTTAGAAGTAACCTGAATATACAGATAGACAGAGTCATTCAGATGTATTGGAACACCCGAATATTTGAATTGCCAGATGTTAAAAAAATTGTTAAAATATCTAGGTTTTAATCTTCAGAAAGTGCGATCTAGGCCCTGGATACACAGTCTGATGCTTCAGATAAAGCAGCGTTTTGCCACATAAATGGTTCAATTTTGTTAAACAATATATGCAAACACTAGTCAAAAGAATGTCACATATTATTCAAGTGAGCAAAATGTCAGAAGCATTCATGAATCTGGTTTTAAAGTCAAAGTCAAAGTAAACTTTATTGTCATTTAGAAATACACACATGTAGCCTAAATGAAATTTCATGCATCAGCTCAATTCTTGAGATTACAAAGGAAGGAGCAACAACACATACAAGCAGAGGAATAAGCTTAACTAACAAATATCCTCTCAATACACACAAAAATGAGCAGAGCCTTTTACCAACACTCATATACCAAAAGAATACCCTCCCTTGAGTTAAATTAACTACCCTATTTAAAGTAATACAAAACACACTACAGACTGAACAATACCTAAGTTATTTGTCTAATATTGTACTTGAGTCAGTTAAATAATGCTGAATATGGATATAATAAATAAATATTGTACTTACTTGGAACATATGTAAGTATATGTTGCAGAGATAAATAACGTTTGACTTATTATGTGTCCAGACCCCTGGGACTAGTGCCCGAGTTGAGAAGTCTAATCACTGTAGGGTAGAGACTGTTACTGAATCGTGTTGTCCTGCACTGGGTGCTGCAATATCCACTACCCGATGCCAGATGCTTAAACAGTCCACATGCAGGATGCATGTTGTCTTGTATTACTTTGTGCCCTTTTGGATGCTTCTTGCAGAATAAAGATGCTGTATTGATAGAAGACTGGAACCTGATACTTTCTCTGCAACCCTCACTACTCTCTGTAGCACCTTCCTTTCTGTAACTGTGCAGTTTCCAAACCACACTGTGAAGTTGCAGGTGAGGATGCTCTCCATTGCACCTCCATAGAAGGTGGAGAGAATATGAGGAGGAAGCTTAGCTTTTTTTTCTTTCTTAAAAAGGATAGACAATGGTGCACTTTCCTTACCAATTGGTTGGTGTTTCTCGATCATGAGAGATCCTCTGATATGTGTACACCCAGTAATTTCATACTGTTAACCCTCTCCACACTCTCACCATTGATCTGGAACACTGGATGGTTTGTTCTCCTTTTCCAAAAGTCGATGATAATCTCTTTGGTCTTGCTTAAATTCAGGTCAAGGTTGTTCCCCTGTACCAACTGATCAGAGATGTAACCTCTTCTCTGTATGCCCTTTCATTCTCCTTTGTGATGAGCCCCATAACTGTGGTATCATCAGCAAACTTGATGATATGGTTTGACTTGTGCTTAGCATAGCAGTCATGGGTCAGGATGGTGAATAACAGTGGGCTGAGAACACATACCTGTGGAACCCCGGTGTTAATTGTGATGCACTTTGATGTGCTCTTAGCTGAACACACCCTCTGTGGTCTTAGAATCAGGAAGTCCAGGATCCAGTTACAGAGATGTTTACTGATTCCTAAATGTGCCAGTTTTTCTATCAGCTGCATTGATGCCACTGTATTAAATGCAGAGCTGAAGTCTATGATCAGCATCCTCACATAGTTGTCTTTGCCCTCTAAATGCTCAAGGGAAATGTGTAGTGCCACTGATATAACAGCTGTGGATTGGTGAGCTTTGTATTCAAAATGCAGAGGGTCAAAATCAGGAGGTAGACATGATGAAAGATGCTTTTTGATCATCTGCTCAAAACATTTCATAACAGC
Organism: Protopterus annectens; assembly: GCF_019279795.1. Lineage (NCBI taxonomy): Eukaryota > Metazoa > Chordata > Ceratodontiformes > Protopteridae > Protopterus > Protopterus annectens. The sequence goes on along the minus strand of NC_056735.1, from coordinate 1,940,743,829 downwards.
AGATGGCAGCACAACTGGTCTGTAGTCATTAGGGCTGGAGGGAGTGGTTTTCTTAGGTAGTGGAATGATGTTAGTTTCCTTGTAGGATAAGGGTACTTTTGCTATGGCAAGAGAGGTGTTAAATATTTCCTTGAGCACTGTGCACAGTTGATCAGCATAGCCTTTTAATACCTAGCCCAGTATGTTTTCTGGGCCAGCAGTCTTCCTGGGGTTCACTGTCCTTAGCTCTCTGCTTACCACCTCTGTGCTGAGGCTGAGTATTGCATCTTTTGCATCAGTGGGTAGCTTTAGTTCTATCCTGTTGGTTTTTCCTCAAATCTACCAAAGAAGATGTTAAAGCTGTCCAGGAATTTGATGCTATCCTCACACTGTGCTGGCCTGATTTTGTAGGCAGTGATCTCCTGTATGCCTTGCTATAGTTTCCGCGCATCCTCCATGTCTTCAATGTGGCTCAGCACCTTTCTGCCATACTCTCCTTAGCCTCCTTCATACTCCTCCTTAGGGTACCTCTTGATATACTTAGGGCTGCTTTGTCCTTAGCCCTGTAAGCTGTGTTTCTCTCCTTCAGAAGCTCGTATACCTTAGGTGTGAGCCATGGCTTCTGATTAGCTCTAATAGTGATACTCTTAGTATTTGCTACTCCATCAATGCAGTTTGAAATGTATACCATCACTACCTCAGTGTATTCATCAATGTCCAAATGCTGATTCACTGTGGCATATCCCAGTTGGTTCATTCAAAGCAATCTTGGAGGTCCTCCATAGCCCGCTCGGGCCAAACCCTGATTTGTTTCTTTGTGGGTTTCTCTCTCACCAGTGCAGGTTTGTAAGCTGGTAATAGCAAGATTATATAATAAGGCTCAGCATCTCTGTGCAGAACCTTCAAATGTTATATGTTTTAACTACAGAAATACTTAGAATAGTTCAGCAGATCAGCAAAAACCTTCTTTATAGAAATTCTATACAAAAATGCTGGAATTTTACAAAAAAACAAATGCAATCAAATACTCAGAGCATTCAGGCAACTGATGCAATGTGTGACAGTGGTGCTCTGCCTTTGGAGAACTGTAGTGATTAATCACAGAATTATTTATCCAAAATAAAAACTTAGCCACTTTACTTAAATGAGACATCGACTCCAAGAAAAATAAAATACTCAGGTCCTAGAAATACTACATATCTGAAGAATTATTTTAATGACCATAAATTTGAAAGATACAATACAACTATATCAGCTACATTAGCATAGATGGTTGAAGCCCTGACTGTGTCTTAGAAGCCCTAAGTGCAGTTTGTGGCTTGGGAAATGGTTGTGGCTCTCCTAGAGGAAAGAAAAAGAGACAAGGAGCTGCCTGCTGTCCTATCTTCAGAAGGCAGAATGTAGCAGTGAGCTGGTATTGGCATGCCATTTGCTACTGCCCCAATGGCTATTGTAGCAGAGGTCAGAGCCATTCTAGTTGTAGAGTAAGTCATGAGAGACAAAGCTGCATAGATATGAGAAGACCATCCCTAGATCATGCCTCTTAGTGTGCTGCATACTATAAAATGTTCACCGGTAACTAGTAGGGGAGGCATCTACCTTTGTGCACACCAGATACAGAGCTGGCAGAAGTATCCAACATGCTCTGATCTCTACCGACTTCATACCCATGCAACTGGGATTTGGCACAGGGCTCACAATTTTGCTTAGACAGCCATGACCCTGCTTTGTGTGAGCTAAATCCCAGATTTATCCAAAGTTGGCAGTGGAAGACAGATAATGAGATACAAGATTAATCATGGCAAAAAACAAAAAAACAAAACAAAAACAAAATACATATTCAACTTTGCCTTAAAGGTTCAGATAACTTCTAACTATCTTATCTCAAACGTTTTATTCCATATTTAATCAAGTACATAGGCCATGCACAGCAAACACTCAGATGTTCTAAATATTTAAGCCCAATTTAAATGCCAATAGGAGGAATTAACAAAGCTTTTTTGAACAAGTGCCAGACTATATTTCAAAAAACTTCCTTAGGGCAACAACTACACATTTGCATGTTGTAAAAGTTACATCACCTTAATTAGCAATCAAAGCTACAGTTATTGTAATTGATCTTCTTGCACACAAATTATCAAGTTAGCGTTCAGTTGAAAAAGTATAGATTGTGAAGGCAGCATTTCATCATTTTGTTTATTATTGTATTTTTTTCAAAATTGCATTAAATTATACTGTTAAGCAGGCAGTGCAACTCAGTGGGTTTTTCACTTTTCCACACTGCTGTAAGATCAGAGAATGGTTCATGTTACTAAGGGATACAAAAGACATGGTGATGTAATGACAGATTTCCTAGTCTGGAGAAAGTTTTTTTTTTTTTTGTCTTCTGTAGCATATTTCAGTTAAACTTCCTGATGCTAGGAAAAATAGAATGAGATAAATAATAGCTAAACTATTACTCAATTTTCGCATGCAAAGTACAACCACAGTAATATAATTGGCACAGGACAGTTAGAAATTACCTGAACCTTTGATACTGTATATAGTATATTACTTTTGCATTTTCTTTTAATACCTGGGTCATATCTGAAATAAGTCAGTAGCCAGTGCACCTCCCTAGTTAATAAATTAAAGTAAACAACCAAAGAAGCAAATAAAGAAATAATGGCATAACGGTAAATGTTAAAAAAGTTATATATTGAACTGAGACAAACTGTGCTGGAATTAAAAACAAGTTTTACAAGGAAGTAAATAATTTATTGTTGAACTCTTTTTATTCCAACTAATCCCAAAACGTCTTCAGAACTATATAAATGCCAACTATTATACATTTGTATAGTAATAAAAAATCACGACACTTTAAAAATCGCAAAGACAAAAACAATAGTAAAACTAACAATGTGCATAGCTGCTTAATTAAATCCATTAGAATCATATAACTGCATTTGATACTAGACAAACCTTAGTAAACTCAATCTTTCATCAATAGCTTCATATAGAATTCTGTGTCAATAGCATTGTTTAAATCAGTGCAGTACTTAACTAACAAAAAAGCTGCCAAGATAATTCATACTCCAGGGCATTATTAGAATCTCACAATCTTAAGTTAGGTTAAAATTAAAAAAAAAAAAAAAAAAAAAGTTCTATGCTCCTTGGGGTATAAAATGCCATTACTAAAAATGAACAAAACATCACCAACCACTAGTGAAGAGCAGGGAGCAGATGGGAAAAGTAGCCATCTAAAAAGTGACTTACATTGAGGTCAAGTATTGAAAGAAAATGCATGAATGTTTAAAACATGTTATTTATTTGAAGAATTAAGTGTTTTCATTCTTCAACCATAACTTTCTCAGAATCTACACTTCCCCATACCTTACTTCCTTTTATACGATTTAATTTAAAAGCATAATGTGTTCTGTTCTTAAAAACAAGCCAGTGAAGTTTGCAGATACATAAAGCTAATAACCTATCATACTGAATGCTCTACTAACATCCATTCATATTTATGGTAATTTAATTTAATAAATAATAAACATCTCATACATATTAAGACATATTTTCAAAAAATATATATGTGTGTGTGTGTGTGTGTGTGTGTGTGTGTGTGCGTGTGCGTATACATCAACTACTAAACATAGGGAATAGATATATAAGAACACTTTTGTTATCTAAAACATAATCCATAAACAATCTAAAATTTAAAATATATAATTATGCTCTACTCTGCAAAGTGCTATAAGGCTTATTGCTTTGAATTTTATTACTGAATGATTTGATACCATATCATTCATACCAGTTAGGTTCACTAAGTTTAAATGCAATTGCCATTTCAATTCAGTGGTTACTTATACTGTCCCTGATGTTGTACAGTTCTCATTAATAAAACTAAGTTTACTGTTTACTTCATTGTTAATGGTTAGTACTTTTTTGTGTAAAAATATAGGGACATAATTTGCAAGACCCACATTTTGTGGTACCTTTACTATGCCCTGATTCAATAAAGGGAATATTATGATGTTGAAATTTTTTTTTTTAGGTTGTGTGCTGTTTTAAACACAGAAAGGGGTTCATCACCTAGGTTGTTTAGAAAGGAAGACTTGGTGTTGGTGTTAGAAACAGTGTTTTCTGATTTAACACTTCAGTTGTGTTTCTGCTACTGACTCAATGGGTCTATATTATAATATCGAACGGAATGAATATCGAATGGCCGAAATACAGAAAGTGCCATTCATTGAGTTCTGGTTTGTGGGATTGGGATACAGTGAAGATCTGGAATTTTGCCCTTTCCTCACTGTAGTGTGGTCTCAGAGCTGGTATATATAATTAGAGGGGGGGTGTGGGGTGGGGGGTGCAGCCCCCCCACAAAACCAAGGTATTTGAACAGCACTTTTGATATTTCGTCCGTTCGACATTCATTCCGTTCGATATTATAATATAGACCGAGTTCAATTGTGCTGTTCTTAAGTGCTCATTTTACTTTTTCTTGTATGCACAGGATAATGTGCTGCTAAATGTATTGTGCATGATTTATTAACTGGTTTCCAAGCAAAGTTATGGCACTGTGATGTGTTAACTGTTGAACTACTCTCAAAATGTTGCAGTAGCAGCTGTTCTCCTGCTGTCTATTGCTTCTCTCCTGCTCTGTCCACTCTGTCATTAGACCTGTATCTTTTAACACTCCCCTATCTCCTCCTTACTTCCTTTAACCTATCTTTGTCCCATTTTAATACCTTCACCTTCTCTTTTTCTCTCTCTTCACACCACACTCGGGCAGCTCTGCAGTATGCAGCTACCTCCCAACTCATACAGTCTAAGAAGGAATCAGTACTGAAAAAAATAAAACAAGGATATACCTTTTCAGCCTGAAGAGCAGGGCCAGTCTACCCAGACATTCTAAATATATGTGTTATGATAGTAAAGCTTTAACATTAGCAGTGTAACTTAATAGTCCTCAATGTGCTTATAATACTGACTGATTGAGCCTTGTGTCCCCCCCCCCTTCAGCTTGTGCAGTAATCCTAACTGTCCACTAGACAGTATAAACTTAATTCAGATCCTTCCTATTCTCTGTGATTAAAAGTAACCCTCAAGCAGCCCTTCCACTGCTGTTTGCCTTAGTTTTATATCACTTGAGCCCCACCTGTTTATTTTCATCTCTGTATATGCCTCTTCATTGCTAATGTATATCACTACCCTAATTTGTGCACAAACTGGCTACTGATAAGCAAATCAATGTAAAGACACACATCCAACCCTAATAAACTTTGCTTTCTCATCTCTCCTTCACTTTACAGGTAGAGTTTGTATTATTACTCACCTCCTCTGAGGTCTTCACTGATAGGTTTCCACTGCTTGCCTCTCTAGATTTGTCTGGTTTCTGGCCATTCTGTTCATCCTGTGGGCTCACTCTGCTCCCCTCCCTGCCCCCAATTCCCTCTTGCCCCCAGGGGTCCTATCTGTATACTTCCTTATCAACTCCCAAACCATTTTAATCCAATCAACCCACTTCCCCCCAGCATTCTTATCCTCTCAAATTTCCCAACCTCTCTCTTACTCAGATGCACTATACTCCCTACATCCAATCATCACTAACAAGTATCCCTCCCCCACCCACTTACTTCCTGATCTCCAACTATTCTTCCCAACTCTCTGTCATTATTCCCACTGTCCACACGCCTACCTCAGCCTACTAATCTCTACCACCCCATCTCGCATTTACTTCTACATATGAACCCTACACTGGACCCTACCCAGTTTGGCTATGTTAAGGGCAGATCATGCCTCCTAAACCTGGTGGACTTCTTTGAGGCAGTTACCCAGGCTATAGATGAGGGAAAGATGGTACACACAGCCAACCTAGACCTCGCTAAGGCCTTCAACACCATTCCCCATTCTGGTATTTTAGACAAGCTCACCAGCCTGAACATAAACCTCTACATCGCAAGATGGGTTGCCAACTGGCTCATGGACAGAAGCCACATGATGAGAGTTGCAGGAGCTAGGTCCAACTCTAAACCGGTTACAAGTGGCATTACCCATGGCTCAGTCCTAGGACCCCTCCTGTTCGGCATATACTTCTCAGATGTACAGGCAAGCACAGGAGGACTATGGCTGACCAAGTTCGACTGAAAACTAGGGGCTATAACTGACACTCTGGCTTACACAGACATCCTCTAAAAGGGTCTCACTGAGACAGATACCTGGTGTCAAAACCATGGCCTCAAGCTAAATGCGAAAAAAGTGCATAGTCATCCTCTCTAGAAAAAACAAAGTACCCACAAACTACCACATAGGTGGTAGTCCCCTAAATACAGAAGATGTAATAAGGGATCTGGGGACCCAAGTAGATAGTAATCTCACCTTTGATAATCACATTACCAAAGTGGTTAGAAAATCCTTCTATGTGGCCCACCTAATCACAAAAGGGGTCACATCCAGATAAAAAGAGGTCATTGTGCCCCTCTACTCATCACTCATCAGACCCATCATAGAGTACAACACCCCATTTGGGATGTACCTTGCAACAGCTGGAAAGATCACAGAAGTACCTCACCAAGATGATCACTGGCCTCAAACAGATGACCTATGCAGCTCAACTGAAGAAACTCCAGCTGTACTCGGTTGCATACCCCCTGCTCAGAAGTGATCCCTGCCTAACATACAAGACCATGTCCCACCCAGAATTGATGGACATGCTCCACCTAAAGAAAACCTTATCCCATCGAGCCACACGCTCTAGGGATCTAAACCTCACCACAACAATAAATAGGATGTGCTGGAGGGATAGATTCTTGTCCCAGAGACTTCCCGTGCTTTGGAACAAGATTCCAATCTACATTAGGCAGAGCTCCTCGCTAACATTCTTCAAAAGAAACCTTGACGATGGGATGGGAAACAGAAAGTTTACCCTAGGGATCACTTCAGTGGCTCTGCTGGACAGAGGCACAGGGAACTAATCTAAGGTAGCGGCAAAAGCCAACACATTCTGCCTAGGCTTATAAATGCTTTCAGGCAGATAGCCTAGTACCTACCTATGAACATATGAACCATATCTTTCATTCTACGTCATACTCCATCTCCCTACCTATTTTCTCACTTCAGCCTTCCTCATACAGTTCATTTGCCCCTTCTGTACCTTACTATCCTCCCTGGCTCCTCACACTCTTTACCACTACATATATCTTCTTCCTCTCAACCCCTCCCCATTCCTTTTCCTCTATATCCCATGAAACATACCCTCTAAATACAACTCTCTTTTATAAATTTAAGCTGCCTCTAGTACCGCTCTCTGCTAACCCACTTTACTTCACTGGCAATAGTAGACTTTTCCTCAACTACGCTCCTAACTTACCCTCCCCAATAAAGCTGATCACCCATCTTTTATATCTAGTCTCTTTCTCTATTTTTGGTAACATCCATCCTAATCTTGGTCCCACTGTCTCCATCAACATTTGCTCCTTTACATCACCACTATCATCCTCCCCCAAAACCATGCACCTAGCTACAATCAATATTCAAATTATTTGTAATAAAGTACCCAACTTACATGCCTGGCTGTCACATAACTATCCTGACATATTAACTGTCTGAGAAACTTGGCTCAAACCTCATATCAAAGATACTGAAATTCTTCCCCCTGACTACCAAACCTTATGGAATGACAGACGTAACAAGAAAGGAGGAGGGGAAGCCATAATTTACTCCTCTTCTCAAACAGTCATTCCATTCACTAACCCCATTCCTAAATTCTCTCCTGCTGAACTATCTATAGCCTTCCTAAAAATTAACAAACATAAATCTTTATGTATAGCTGCCATCTACATTCCTCCTGGTGATAACATCTCCATCCTTGAAGACATTCTGTCATGCTTCTCTTCCAACATCAAAAAGGAAATATTCATCCTTGGCAATGTAAAAATAAATTGGGCCTCCATCTCCTCACAATCTCCAAGTCAAACAATTAATCTCTTTAACTTCTCCAAGTCAATGGACTACCCTACCAGACCCAGTAAAGACGGTTCCTCTGGCACTTCACTAGACTGGATCTTAGCAACTCATCCCAACCTAATCTCAAACAGTGGAATTATACCTCATCCCCTTAGCGACTACCTACCAGCCTATACCCTCTGGTGTGCTTCTTCTGTCCAAATACAACATCAATACTTTCAAACTCTTAATCACACCAACTTCAATCGACAGACATTTTCCAACTGTCTAAAAACAATGAATTGGGCCCCCTTAAAGACTCTGTCTCTGGACAGTGAAATTAATTACTTCAGCAAAACCTTCCTATACTTACTAAACAGTCTAGCCCCTCTTAGAACAAAAACAAATAAATAAATAAAAGCCAAAATTCTCCCCTGACTTTCTAAAGAAACCAGAAAACTAATGCACCTCAGAGGCAAATGTTGGAACGAATACCAAAAAAAAAAAAAAAAAATTAACAAACGTTCTAATTGAATTTAAACAGCTCCGCAACTCAGTGAAGAAACTAATAACCAAAGACTGCAAGACTTACTACTCCAAACTTCAATCAGAACATAATTCTAACCCCCAAAAAGTTCTAGAATTGCATTTTCTCCCTTCTAAAACATGATAGAAAAGACAACCCAATATCCCCAGACCATGAAAATTGCATCTAATTTCAACACCTTTTTTGTTGACTCCATAGCCAATCTAACTGCAAACTTTTCCATCCTCACTCCCTCTCATATACCCATCCACTGCTTTTCCCTCTAACACTCCACCTTTCATTCTTTAACCTATCCCCAGCAGCAGCATAAAAAACTCCTCCTCAACAGGTTCATCTAAGAAGCCTATGTCCCCTCACTCTGGAAGAAAGCTTTTGTCATCACTCTCCACAAAGGCGGCAATAACACAAGCACTGCTAACTTCCATTCTATAGCTATTCTCTCACTTCTTTCTAAAATCCAAAGAAAGTGCATTCTTCACCAACTCTTGCCATACCTAACACACAATCATCTTCTTATCCCAACACAACACGGTTTCAGGTCTGGCCACAGCACTGCCCCTGCTCTTTTGCCCTTCCTTGACAACATTAACCATGCTCGCAACTCTCGGAAAATTGTATTCACACTTTACTTAGATCTCTCCAAGCTTTGACACTGCGTCACATCCCCTACTCTTATCTCAACTTTCCTCTCTCAATTTCTCTCCTTCATCCATAGCCTGGTTTACAAGCTACCTCTCCAACAGACAACAAGCTGTTAAGTGTAAAGATTCCACTTCATCCTTTCTCAACAATCCCTCCAGCATCCCCACTGATCCATTATGCTGATGGTTCCACAATCATCTGTACAGCAAACTTTTCCTCTGAACTCCTTCAAAAAACCCAAACAGCCTTATACAATATCATAACCTGGATGCTAAACAACCATATTGCTCTCAATGCTAACAAAACAAAAATCATGATATTCTCTCCTTCGAGAAATTTCACTGTAGACAAAAGCTCCTTTAAAATAAAAAGCCACAATAACACTCTAATCAAAATTGTACCACACACCAAACTACTTGGTCACCATTGATGAACATTTAAAATTCGATATCCACATCCAAAATAATATAAAAAAACACTAAAAATTAGGTCTGCTGTATAGACAAATCGCTATATAACCACTTCAAGATGTACTCTAGACTCCTCCTACCTGCTCCCCTCTCTTACGTATGGTGCCTCTCTACTTACTCATCTCCAGCTTAACCTAAAAAACAAACTGGCAGCTTGCTATACCAAAGTCTGTAAATTTGCTACAGAGTCCAAATACTCCACCCATCACTGCCATTCCTTCCACTCCCTAAACTGGCTTGATCTTCCTAATTACCTGAAATTCATACAACTGACCACTGCTCAGAAACTCATATTCCAACCATCCATCTTCCCCTCTCCTTCATCTATCTTAACCTCTTACCTCTCCAGTCATACTCTTAGATTTGAAAACCAAAACCTCCTTAAAATTTTTTAACTCCTATGCCCTCCTGGCCAATTACTTCTATCACACTCCTTAGCTAAATTATGGAATCCCCCTCCCTCTGCTGTACTCACAACCACTCTAATTTCAAATCACTCCTATATTCTTCCCTTACCTCAAACTGGAACTGTTCCTGCTCCCTTCACAACTAACTTACACTGTCTCTTTCAAACCTCCATTCAATCTCATCAACTATCAGCTCTGATCATTAACATTATTGTTAGAACAAACAGTAAACTGGTATAAACACTTTATGACTTGTATTTTTAATTATATTTTCTGTATTACTTTTGTCGTTATCTGTATTTTAATATTTGTGTTTTTAGACATTCCTTGCTTTTGTATTTTTGCATTTGTATTTTAAATTGTGTATTTATGCTTTTGTATACTGTATACCCAGGGCCTCCATTGAAAATGGGCTCTGCTTGGCCCAGTGGACTTCCTCGGTCATCAAACTGGAAATAAATAAATATGTATTACAGTAATAATACACCAGTTCTTAACAATAATGTTTTTAATCTTGGGAGAAACTTCTTTGTTTTCTGTAATTAAGGCTTTTTCATAATCACCACATTTTTTTATGAATGGCATATTTCTTAGTCTCCATTTGAAACAATTCAGGATACAGATCTTGCCCTAAAAGTGGTTTATAGCTAATGCCTCATTTATGTATTACTTCATTACTGATTACATGTATAAAGTGCATCGGGTAAACTCTCTGTAAAAATGTTTTATCTAAGATTGTGAATTCTTCTACAAGATCATCTATATTTGAAGTCATTCCACCTAAGCAGATGTATTGTCCCTAAACTGAACTCTTTTTTATGACTTGTAGGCTGGAAAATGTTGCAGTGGTGATAGGAATTGCTAAATGTCGGTTTACTGTAGATCTTACATTTAAATCCATCAGTTTCTGAAGTACCTAAAGTATCAAGATAATTCATGGTTTTGCTATAAATATTCCTTGTGAATTTAAGAAATGGGGTAGAGATGTTTAGTTGTTCGACAAAGTCTTCTATGTCATTGTTGGGACCCTACCACAAAATAAAGATATCATTCTAAATATTTTAAATGTAATTTGTAGAACTGAAAATTCTTAGATGTAAAAAGTACATTTTCCCATGAATGTAATACTAAACCTGTATGCATAAAAGCACAGACTGTGCCAATGGCTACTCCTTTAATTTGTTTAAAGAGCTTTCCCTCGATATACGCAAAATTGTTTTCTAGAACAATCATCATAAGCTCTTTAAGAAGCCCTACCTCAATGTTTGAAAGAAAAGAGTACCCATTAAGAGTGGCATGAAATAATTAAATCCCCTCCTTATTAGGTATACATGTAAAATGGTCTATCACATCAATCGTTAAATAAACAATATTTTCAGAAAATAAGTGTAGTGTTAGTCTACTAAACAAGTCCCATGAGTCTTTTAGTAGATGGGACTTTTCTCTAAACCATGGTTTTAATTTTTATCTATAAATGCTGCCAAGTGGTATGTTTTAGAGGCATGTGCTGCTACAATTGGTCTGTATTTCAAGTTCCCAGTTCCTTTTTGGATTATTGGTATGCTAAAAAAGCTAGGTATGATATGATTTTTATTTGTCAGATAAGTATAAACAGTAGAATCAATTCTGACCTCCAATAATAATTCTTCCAAAAATAATAGTAGGCAATATTAATTTCATTTCACATACCCCTGGGTATCATATAACTTCTTATTTATAGCTGGGTCTATATCAGAAGATCAAAGTTTCAAAACTTTGAATTTGATGTGGTCGACACCATATGATCGAAGTCTTGAAACTTCAAATCTTTTAATGGAGATCTCTGTACAGCATGCAAAGGAAAGATTTCCCTTTACTGCACTGTAGTGCAATCTTGGAGTTGGTATATTTAAGTAGCGGGGGTGTAGGGGTTGCAGGGGGGCTTGCTCCCGTGCTTAGAGTGTTTAAATGGTTTGTTTTTGTAGGTTGTTGTGTTTTATTACATTTTCAGCATTTCAAAACTTCTATTTATATGGCTTCAACCATATCAGATTCAAAGTTTTGAAACTTCGATCATGTAATATAGACTTTTTATGGCTTCAGGGTATTACCATGAATCTACAATGACCATCCTACAACCTTTATTCAGTTGAGTGACTCTAATAGATTCATTTTTCTTGGTGGAATTAAGGATGTCAAGCACTCCTGGTGTTATGTTTTTAATTCAATGATATTTATTATCTTTTCCTAGGTTGTAGTAATCTCTAGTACAAGCTTTCTCAAAGGCCTGCAATGTTGCATGCATTGGAGAGATGGTCTTCTTAGATTCATTCTTAGAGTATGCACACTGTTCATTTGGTTTATTATTAAAGTATGTTGTCAAATTCAATTTTGTTGTAAAATTTTTTATCTCAATCAATGAGTCAATGATATTAAAGCTCAGTGCTAGAATTAATTTAAACTCCCTTGAAAAAAAAAGCTTAACATGATCAGGAGAAATTGTCACACAGCTAAAGCTGTAAAGGCTACATTCTTTCAGGAACAATGTAACTCCATCAGATTATTGTACAATTATCTTTTGGGGCCCTTCCTCCTCTGGCTCTTTCTCTGTTTTCCTTTCCCCTTCCCCTGCTTGTTCCACTACCTGTGTTGCCCTATGGGTTTGGGGATTCTGCTCAAATCCTGATCCTGAAAATTTGAGGTAAGTGGTACAATCTTTTCAGATCTTTTGAGTGTTGGAAAATCCTCTGCTGATGTCAGATTATATATCTTGGAAGGCTTATTCTGATGTCTAGCATTAACATCTTCCATCAGGGCCTGATAAAAAGTGGGTTCATATGCAGAGACCTTAGATGTAGTAGATGGACAAGCAACGTTATTTTTTATAATCATCCCCTTCTATTTTTCCTAGCCACATTCTATTTGCAATTATAATCATTATGTAAAAAAAAATCCAGTAAACTCCATTATATTTATTAAATTATAAGTCATGCTCTATAACATTAATAAAATGCTCAACTTCCTTAAGAAGCTGTTCAATAGCTACCATGTTAGGTGTAATTATTTGTTCAGTTAGTTCCTATCCAATCTGGTTAAACACATCATTAAGTCCATTCAGGCACCTGTATAGCCTGAGTTCTTTCGGGAAAATGCCCAATTTAACACAATCTGTTAAGTAAGCATTAGCTACCTGAGGTTTTTTTTTTTTTTTTTTTTTTTTGCAGTTTCTTTTTAAAAATAAAAATTTATTCACCTTTCCATTTTGTTCCCTCCTCTTGTAATTACTATTATTAAAACTAAATGGTTGAGGCAACCGGAAATCAAAACTGAAACTATTTTCATGTTGTTCGTTACAATTAGTTTAGAATGTGAAAAGTACCTTGCATGGCAGATTGCTACCTTTGCTGTGCTCAGTAAGAATTGTTATTATTTTGCCAGGATAAAATTTGTTGCAATCTATCTGTGAGTCTGTCAAACAACTCCTGATTCGCTGCACATATTTCCCCAGCTTGTTCTTTTGAAAAGGAATAAATGTGTTATTTGAAATTGTAACCTTTTAGATATGTGATTTAACTTGCATATTTTGATACATAATGTTGTTTTCATTATTTATGTTATGTATTTGAATTGTCATGTGACATATGTGTGAAAACATTGTTCATTGGTATGTTTTAAATATTTCAATTGATGTTTAGTTTCTTGATGTCTGAAGAACCTTTGGCTTATCAAAGCAAAAGTGCTCACATTTCTATAAAAAAATGTGTTTTTATTATTACATTGCCTATCCATGTTTGCTGTTCTCTTGGTGGTTTTCTTGGATTTTAAAATAATAAACAGTTGAAATGAACATCTTCCATCCTTCTCAAAACATAAGACTTTTTCAGAACTAAAAACATCTGGAAAAATTGATTAAATGCTTTTTGTTAAATTATATGGTCACAATACATCAACCACTTAAAGTGACCCAAGCCCTATCAAATACACAAAAAATATTTAATACTTTAAAAAAACAAATGTCATTTACTATACATAATTAAATCTCAACACACACACACACACACACACACACACACACACACACACACACACACACACACACACACACACATAACATCTATCAAATATATAAAGTACCCAATATTGAAATATGTTTTAAGAATCTTTAACTTACTTTTTATGAAGTCATTTCTTGTGTATAAATAAATATTATCAAAAACATAACCATAACATGTTCTATCGAATAAAAATCTCTATATTACAATTTTGTAGCCCTTAAGCCTCCGTACTAGAACCACGGACATATAATCACAGAAACTGGATATTTTTAAAGACTTGCACTCTATATCCAAAATATTATTCACTAGAACCAATAGAAAAAAAGATAAAGATTGAGATAAAACTATGAATATGGATAAATATTTTTATATGTCCCTTGTTGTACAATATAGCTGTGATTCCATGATGGTAAAGGCAGTAGTTATTATGAACTGGAATATTTGTAATGCAAGTAAAGACATAAAACACATTTGGTGTTAAGCCACATTTTGTATATAAGAAAATTAATAATATTAAGAACTTACTTGAAAAATAAATTTAAGTCTGAAAAGAAATAAGCAAAAAAGTGTGGTTCATGTAATCAATGCCAATATATTGCAGAGCAGAACCTTGTACATTGAAAATAGGATTAAATCTGTTTTTTTTTTTTTAAATCAGGAAATTGTAACACCAAAGGGATAATATATATTGCTAAACAGTTTTCCTGATGGTCTTTTTACTTTAAGAAAATAGAGAGACTGCTTAAAAAGTAATTTATGAACATACTTATGGCATTATGAGGCAATAAAAAATATGTATTGTACAGGAATATAAAAGAATGTGAGTCTTTTAAAAAAAAATATTTTGCAAACTTGGAAAAGGTAGACGTCAACCTGAGAGGTGGGTCATAGGAAACAATGATAGAGTGTTGAGAGTTGTTTTGTCAACCAAATTTAAGAGCTAATTTTCTTCCTGGTTTGAATGATTATATTTCCCTGCTAGCAGAATTGAGGCTAAATGCTGCAGAATTGCAATAGAGAGAATTTTATTAGAGGAAACAAAGACCTTCTAAATCAGTACCTTATTAAAAAAAAGTCACTATACAGAAAAAAAAAGTCCTGAATGGATCTTAAAAGAACTAGCTTTTTCTGGCTTTTAATTACTTTATAAAACATAGCCCAAACAACTCTACATATATAATACACATTAGAAGGAAATTATCTTCTTGCATAAATTCCTGCTGAAACTATGAAGTCTCATTATGTTGACTGACACTCAGTTATTGTATTATCCATCTCAAATTAAAAACTAAACAAGCAAACCGTAAGCAAAACAAAATGGAAACAAAATATTTCTTGATAACATATTTTGGCAGTGAGTAAATCCCCAAAATCCATCTTGTGAGGAATTTGTTACCACAACTTATTTCAATATACCAACTCAGAAACTGAAAGATCACTCAAACTTGGGGAGAAATGCTTCCCATTTTCTCAGTAGTCTATGAAATAAGTTGGTCAAATAAATGGCATTACACAGATAATCCAAGTGCATACTGGTATACAATATGTTGTGCCACAAAAAAAAAAAAAATAAACCATGGTATGATCAGCTACAATATGTTCAAGAAGAACAGATGAAAAGGATGATAGAATGAATTGGCATTTTGGACCAGTCAGTGGCATTTCCCATTGGGAAGCATACTGACAGCTTTAAATGCCATGTTATGTTCATATGAAATAACATGTAATATGTTACAGTCATTTCAATGTTTGTCTTTTTTTTCGGCTTTTCCTGGTTAGGGGTCGCCACAGTGGAACTCCAGTCCGCTAATGATTTGCAGTCGATTTTTATGGTGCTGAGTTGCCAGCCCAACACCCAACCTTCCGCGAAGGCACGCCCATTCACGCATGTCTTTCGGAGGCCACTCGACCACGGGGAGGACATGCAGACTCAGTCATTTCAATGATTTTACAAATTGTTAAACTCATTTGCTACACGCAGTTTACATCAAAATATCAAAACTGTGAGAAATACTTATAGCTGATTGTGGGGAGATTGTGGTACAGAAAGAAGAGTTATTTTGCCCTTTCCTTACTCTTGTACAGTCTCAGAGTTACTATATATAATTAACAGGGGGTATGAAGGTTCATGGGTTTGCCATCTGCAATCTTTTTTTTTTTTTTTTTTGGTAGTTTGTGTTTTAGGCTTTTAATATTGATTAACCAAGGATTGTTTTTTTGCAAATTTGTGGTAATGTGATATATCTGAAACATCACAATCAATGAACCAAAATGCTGATTTTTAATTTTACTGGGAAGACAAGTATACAAAACATTTATTCTACATGCCTTCTGACTATTCATCTTCAATATATGATTGTGTTGCAGCTCTCTGCAGTTAGCATTATAGGATTCTACTCCCATTTAGGTCTTAATATCAAGAAGAATCATAGGTTTGAGCCAGCAGTTCTATAACTTCATCATATCACTTTAATTTACAGGTTCTGAATTTCAAAAGGATAAGATAAAGTTTTTACAGTTCCTCATCTCAGAGTTACCCTATTGAGAGCCTTCTTTAAACTTTATTGGCCAAATATTTAAAATGTTTGTTTCTGATCTTGACTGTTTGCTTTCTCCTGCTTTGGAATTTATTAGTGAACCCTCTGTCAAAATCTTCAGGATAAGGAGAACAAAATCTCTAAGAAAGGCTATATTATCTCATTTATTGTTATCTTGCTACAGCTATCAACATCACCATAAGCAGGTACATGCACACAGTCTTTGTTTAGTTTGTAACTTTATAAAAGAGTGACAGTGAAAAGACAGTGATAATAAACACATGTCAGTCATAAAGCATGACTGTCAAAGGGGTGACTATTGTTATTTGAAATGAATGACAGCAGTCAAAAATGAGCTTCAGTGAGGGAACTATCAATAGCTTGTGATGCATATCATGTCAAAATCTAGAATAAGACAATTATAATACAAAACAGGTCTAGTCTATTAATAGTTGCTGGAATTACAAATAGTTTTACCACATAAAGAGTAAGGCTGTGTTAACTTACGTGCACAATACTTTTTAGACAGACAGATTTCAGGTTGTTAAAGAACATTAATAACCCAGTAACTGAGTAATGAACACTAACTGCTTACATTGTATTGCTGCTTAAAAAAATCAATCACTCATTTAAATAGTGAAATGATAGGAATTTAAAAATAAGGTTTTTAATGACTTGATCTCTTAATTTGTATTTACAGACTACTTAATTTGAATCAAGCATGTCATCAAATTTGGTTTAATAGTCAGATGCACATAATACTCATATTAAGAAACTTACTAATGACTAATATTAAAGTTACTTGTTCATATCAAAATGAGAGTTTGTACCAGTGATTTACATACAATACATTTATGCTGAAAAAATACTTGTTAGCATAATCAGCAGTAGACTAAAAGATAATCCACTCTGGTGGCATAGAAGGATAAACCCCTATGTCCCATGTGACCCAGGTCTTGTTAGTGACATGGGCATCTGACAGAGTGGGAGGGAGGGATGGGTTTTACCATCTTCATAGGGGAGAAAGTTAATGTGGGTGTCTCCTACAATGATCTCTGATGTTGGTTGGTGATGAGTGATTAGGGAAGCATGGTCTGAAGATGAGAAAGTGCAGGGACATGGTTGAGATGAGCAGCTGTTGAAATGGGGTGTGAATGATGCTAATCTCCTTTGCATGCCTACCCCTTGGGCATAACTATAGATAAAAAGAGGGAAGAATGGAGTAGGTCTTAAATAAACAAGCAAACAAATCCTCCTGCATATGTTAGATCTCCACGACCTCACAGAATACCTCTAAGATCTCTGCTGACCCTAACTAATATTGGCGTAAACAGCAAATATTTATATACTAAAAAATGTCTTTATCAACATTGCATACAGTCCCTATTCCTGAAAGCTGGATACCACAAGGAAAAAAGTGAAAAAGAAAAACTTTATTCAAGATAGAAGTGTGTATGTGTCTGTGTGTGTGTGTGTGTGTGTGTGTGTGTGTGTGTGTGTGTGTGTTAATTTCTGCTGTTTAAAATTGTTAGGGACTGGTAAATATCATATTCTGACAATATATTTTTTCATTTGTATGAGAGCAGGATAGGGTGTCATATATAAATACAAAAATAAATGTAATTCAGCAAAATACAGTAGTAGATGCTAATATACAGTAATTATAACCTCATGTTAAGAACACAGTAAATTAATTATCACATTTATTAAATTATTTTAGTATTTGCTGAACCATATACTGGGAATAAAGAGTGCAAAGAATCTCAGCTCAAGGGTAAAAATATCACTGAGTGTGAGGGCTGAGATATGGACATTGGTGAAAAGGTGCAAGAACTTTAACTTCCACAAGCATGTGAGCAACAGCACTACCTCTTAATATTTTAGGGTTATTACAGTCACTCAGACAATGTAGTTTGTTTCTTAGCTCTTGGTTAATTTCATGCTAGGAAATATTTTTAGTTCTAGGTGTTTAAAATTTTATGTAAGGTATTATGGGTTGTTTGCAGGTCTGCTTTTTTAATTATTGGCTGGGATCAAGCTTGATCAATGTGTGTAGGATGCTATGCTAAGCATTCTAAATATTTTATCATTGTCATATTTGCTGGAACTCAAGAAGAAGACTATTTAGGGAAGGCCATGAAGGTAGACTGTTATACTATACACCTACATGCTAGTTACTGTAACTTTTAATATCAACAAAAATTCCTGTTGATGTCTGAATTATTTTTGGGTCTATATTACTTCGTCAAAAGCTTAATTGAGTGAATCACTAATCATCAAATTCAAATCAGCGAAACCTTAATTAAGTGAATGACCGTACCAGCCAAACATTTCCTAGGGGAAAAAAAAAACTATTAGGCCAGCTCCTGACCAGAACAAAAACAACAAAATTTAAAACCCTGCAAAGTGGGGGGCCTCACTTCCCACACCCACCAATGTGGGGTTTTCACCCCCCACACCCTCACAATTATATATACCAACTCCAAGATCGCACTACAGTGGAGAAAAGGACAAATCCCCTATGATGGCTAATGACATCCTTTCCCTAGGAAGTTTTTCACTGAAATGATCGCTTAATTGAGCTTTCACAGAATAGTGTTCGATGAAAAGCGATTCACTCAATTAATCATTCAATTAAGTGATATAGACCCTTATTTTTAAGGAAGTTCATGCAGTCCAAATCAATTCTGTGAAGGTAAACATTTTATTCAAATATGCATGCCATGGTAAAAGGGACAAAGAACACAAGTTTGTTTAAAAACAAAAAGTGGACATCCTGATGTTCAAGTGTCTGTGCTGAACACTTTAGAGAGTATGGCCATGGTGGTGCAGTGGTTAGCATTGTCACCTCACAGCAGCAGGTTCCATTTGATTCTTGGCTGGAGTTCCTTCTATGTGGAGTCTGCGTGTCTTCCCTGCAGTTGAGTGACATGTAAAGACATGCATGTAGGTGCGTGTGTGAATGGGTGTGCCTTCTTTGAAGGTTGGGCATCAGGCTGGCAACCTGGCAATGTAAAAATCCACTGCCAATCATTAGTGGACTGGTATTCCGCTGTGGTGACCCCTAACTGGGATGTGCCAAATGATTTTGCATATTTAGAGCATTAATCTACATTGTAGCACTCTAGACATTTTTGGACATACTTTGCAAGAATGTTTTGCAATGATTCCAATCTATTTATCTATTTACATCAACATTTATCTATCTGTCCATAAATATATATGTATAAACTTATTTAAAATTATATTCCTATGAATGTCATTTTTATAACAAAAAACATCTTTATTAAATTATCATAAATGACAAAGGCGATGTCATTGTTATGCTGTTTCAGTACTCTTCATTCGTTGCTTTATCTTGATTACCAATACACAACACAGCAATTAGTACCCTTGTAATATATCAGTTTTTCATAAATTTATATTTAATTTTGTTATAATAATTAAGATTGCTCCTATTATAGCCTTATTTAATCCTCTCAAACATAAAATGGTCTGTACTTCATAATGTGTGCATGTACAAGGAAGCATTTTAGAATTTTATTTTAATTTTTGTTATAATTCCAATCTTTTTCTGAAGAAATCAAATATGGATAAAAGCACAACCTGACTATTTATACAAACAAGATAAACTCATAGGGAAATAGGTAAGGAAAAAAAAATACCTAAGCTTTTTCAGGACTGGTTCAAGTAGAAGTTGGAAGGATAAGAGTTTCAGAAATAATAAGTGTACACTTCAATCTGCACATCAAGTAGGTGATGGTGTATTAACCAATCACAGAAAACCCTGTGTCATGAGATGCTGTCTCACTGATGTATCCAAGCTTAGCCATGACTAACTGGTGCCAGTGTGGATTAGAAAGAATCAAAGTTGATAACTAGACTTTAGCCCTGATCTCACTAGATGCCAAAAACCAAATACACAGCTTTCAAAGAACCATCACCAAAATGATGAACACTACATCTCATAATGTGGAACAACTGGTCAAATTGTTGAACACTTTCTAACAACTTAACTACAAGTTCAACTAGGAAGCTCACAACATGATTAAACTATGTTCATTTCTATGTATATAAGGTTATTTTGATGCATTAATGGAATTCATTATTATTTATTCCAGACATTAGTTAAAAATTCTAAACAATGAATACAAAGCATAACTTTCCAATGTAGAACAGTAAGGGGACATGATATTTTTAAGAGTCAAAATGAAGAACATAACTAAAAATAAGGTACAATTGAGAGGTATACTAAAATGCAATCAAAACTGCTCTCCTCTCTACTGCCATGACCACTGAGCATTAACCTAAGAGGTGACACCTAATTACACGGACCTATATACAGATGAGTGAATCAGGATAAACCAATCACAAAAGAATCCACACGTATGGAGTGAACCTGTAATTTTTATATTCCCATGTAGGAGTTGCATATGCCAATTCAAAAGGAATTAGACAAAGCAATCTGCACTACTAAAAATTTCAAAGTTATACATCAGTCATGCCTTGGATACTCCCTCCAATTGAAATTTCGAACTATACCACACCACTGTCCTTAAGCACATTTTACACAGCAGGTTTTTAATCCAATATTTATTTTTAAATCAAATTATGTCCATTGAACTACTAGGAAGAAAATACTTAACAAACTACTTTTTTCTGCATTCAAATTGAGCAATACATGCTTTTTCAATAATAATAAAGACTCTCTTGTGGTTCTCCTACCACAGTTATATCTTGTTGTATTTATTCACTGTGCTAGATTAGCACTGAACCTCTAAATACATAGTATCACAATACACGCTGAGGGCCAATGAAATGTATCTGGTAGTTTAAAGGTAGATTTAAAAGATCTGTGACAATAGCCTTCAAATATGAATGCAAACTTAAATGCCCTCAGAGCTGAATGACTAAAGTAAATGAGGCACAGCCCGACACACCCACATACCTGTTTGCATATTTCTTTCTAAATATGTCTGTATATGTATACGCATATATGTGTCTGTGTGTTAGTGTATATATATATATATATATATATATATATATATATATATATAACACACACACACACACACACACACACACACACACACACACACACACACACACACAAACATACACACAAGTAAAGGGTAAAACGGGTAGACAAACCAATCTACAATCTCTGGTGTATAATACCTAAAACTCTTGTAGTGGAGGCCATTGAGATATATGAAAATGACCAATGAAGTACATACTAGTGTTTCAGCTACATGGTTTTTGAACATCCAAGACATTTTACATTTTAAGAACTTATCGGTATATTCAGGCCAATGGGGTTTGGTTTTATTGAGCTGAATATACCCATAATAAAAAGGGAGAAGAACTCACAAAGTGATGAAAAATAAGTTTAATAGCAAAGCTTTTGACATAAAACTCTTCTTCAGTGCTTAAAATCATACTAAAACACATTTTCATATATACACCAGATGAACAAATTCAAACGAATAGAAGTGCAGCAAAAATAAAAAAAAAACAAAAAAACAATTGAGTGTTGTTTCATGAAAAAAGAGTCATTCTTTTAAGAACAAGTTTTAAATTCACAGTATCATTTATCATTCAGACCAGGGGACACATCTGCTTAAAAGTAATTAATTCATCTATATTCAAAAAAATAACAAAGTTCAACCAAGAATGAATATTGTTTTTGCTGTTTTTAGCAGTTGGTTTGACTGTTTTTTTAACACATTTTAACACATTAAAGTATTTTGAATTTATCTGCCTGTTTTCCTTTGTGGTAACTGGGTCCTGTGGCCATTGGGCAATATTCATCTATATTCAACATTTTCAGTATTCTTCACTGTTTCCCCTCAGGTAATATGTCTTTCAATTAGAATGAGTTTAACCACTGAAGAAGAGTTTTATCTCAAAAGCTTTACTATTGAACTTATTTTTAGATCACTCTGTGAGTTCCTTTAATTTTTTATTCTTGGACTGTTTTGTTCGGAACTCTATACTGCGTGTTTACCAGTTTTTTTTTTTTTTTTTTTTTTGCTTTTTTTTGTTTTTGAATACACCCATAATGTAAGGTGTAGGGTTGGGGTTAGTGGCTGAGGAAGGTTTAAGGTTAGCACACATTAATAATGTGGTACTGAAGGGGCAAAGCACCTTATGTTAAACTTTTTTTTGTCAATCAAATAATTCAGCTTTGCAGTTAATTGTGAGAACATAGTCACTTCACTAGCATTTTCATTCATTTATGTGTGCAGACAATGCATCAACATTGTTGTATAATGTATCTTTATAATGGCACATCATATATTGCGAGATGTTTAGGTAATAAAACACTGTTTGTTTGTTCTGGTCACCTTCAATAATACACATGACATCAACTCACATTCGACAACCTTTATTCATTTCAAACATAACTTTATTTCTTAATTTTAAATGTTAGTTATAACACAATAAACTTGTAACCACAGCATGTAAAATCCTCATAATGTACATCTGGACAGTGCTCACTCTATCCAAATAAGCAATGTTCATACTTCCACTCACTTATTTTATCAGTCAAGCATCATTAATAAGTGGCGTCCATACCTCCCCTCACTTATTTATCAATCATACAGTATCCTACCATGCACTTTTCACTTTAATCCCTCCAAAATCATTGCATCAACCACAACACCAAGAGGGGGAACAGAAGAAGGATAAGCCTGCCCCTCTTCTCCATCCACCAGCCTGACCACAAGTCGTCTCCCTTCTCATACATAAGATCTTTCACCAGACCTTCCAAAAATAAACTTAAATGTATGTTGAACAAGTCTAAACCAAACTCACTCAAGTGCACCCTATCAGATCTAAACCAAATTGGGTCCATACCATTAAATATCCCAATGTTCAATGATATACATACTCAATGCCCTGAACTGCCATGCCAGCCTATAGTTAATAAACCTCCATGTGTGCTGCAAAGCATTAAAACTAACAGCATTCTGCCAACACAAATGTGATACTATCTGTGACCAGACAATTCACATGCCTGGATATAACATCCGGAACATAACCAAATCCTCCCTTATCCTAATCACTAACTGGGTCTTAGGAATTGACCCTAAATCATTGCCAGCCAAGTGTATCACCAGTATTCATGAGAAACCCATCCGTGACCTTATCACTTCAATTTCATCCATAAGCTGACTCCATCTAAGACCTCTAACCCCGTGCCAACTAACTGTCCACCCCAGTCGACACAAACCCAAGTCCTTTCCATCCAACCTAACTTCTGCCCTCTTCACCACAAAGTGTATATGAATGGCCCAAGATGATAATCTCCTTTCCTGAAAGACAAATTAAAAAAAAGGAGATTAATTGTCAATTGCTTCCATTACCTAATATAAGAAAAAAGGCATATGAAGACCAACACCCCACTCTCTGTATGACCTCATTGGACCTAACTTCCCTCACCAGATCCAAAGCCCTACCAAGACAGAAAGATTGAGTAGAAAACCTCTCACCTGAAAAACCCATAAAATACAACATTCTTCTCATTACATGTATAAACTGATTACCCATTATTATCTTACCCCCTCTCAACCGATAGACCAATTCCTGAGGTCCCCCCACATGAATCCACATCAGTGTTGCAACCCACTAGACAAAGCTTCACACACCTATGTTTCCCAAAAACTATCTTCATGCCTTTACGTAAATGATCTGTTTTAGACATATATAACCGAATGTGCACTGACCATGCAAAAAACAAAACATCCCTCCAAATACTGACCCTAATGATCCTAACAATGCTGACACCCCAAATGCCTCAAAATGCACCCATAAACAGAAAGTAACCCATAAAACATAGTCCACTGTCTCATCCACCACTAAGGCCAAACCTCGCAATAAGACTCTGAAAACCTGTCTCGTCAATGTTCAACGCATGTCTATGCACACTCTAGCCACTCTTCCCGATCATCTCAACATATGCCGCATCATCCAAGACTTTGTAAAATCATGCAATCCAGCCACCTTTGCAAATATACTAATCACTGCCAAATCCACCTTAACTGATAGCAGCGTCTTACCCTGTGCCCAAGCTTGAGCCAAGTATTGCAAAAAAAGTTCCTCCAACCACACTTCTTCATGCTCAGGCAACTGCAAAATAAATTTATCAATTAATGTCCTGCCATACACTTTCCGAGTAGACATTTTCCAAGAATTCTGCGCCGACCTCCTGGTTATGTCAACCCAAGATGCCATACCCCATCTGGCAACAGCATTGTCTCTTCGTTTGCCCTGGGGCAACTTGTTAGAACCTGGAAAACGGAAATTGAGACAAACTGTCAGCAATCTCATGCCTAACCCTTGTCACATGCACACCTGTGAATGAAATACTTATTAATAAACTCTACAAAATCAACTTATATAACACTCACAACCTCAATTTGGATCTCACAGTCTTTGCTTGCAAAGCTCACACCTCCACCATATTGTCTGAATTAAAAATTACCATTGTTGCCCTCAATTGCTCCTGCCAAACTACCTACACAACCCAGAATTTCAAAAAGGCAGCATTCCTTTTCCACTTATCCTTCCATTTTTTGGCCAAAAGCAACATTCCTTTTCAACTTATCCTTCCATTTTGTGGCCAATGAGCAATAAACCATTCCCCTCCAAAAATGTACCCATTCTGATACACCTAGCTACTTCTGTAAACAATTGCAGTATCTCTTGACCAACCTAATCTGTCTGCCAAAAAAGAGATACCATTAAACCGCTCCAAAATGGATAACCAAAGTGCCAAATCACCATGTACCAAATTGTTAATCCTGACCCAGTGATGTTTGCTCTTCCTTTCATTTACAAAAAGGCTTTTGACCTACAAAAGGTACACCCTGGATGAACTGCCCAACATGCAAAATACAGAAGCCCAAAAGCTTCATAACCTCTTGAATCTGCAATTTCTGCTTGGACTACATCCAACCAATCCTCTCATTCATTCATCAGCTGGCAAGCAACACAATCCCCATTCAGCATCCACCAATAATCCTAAGAATTCTAATGCCTTAACTGGACCTTATAACTTCTGCCTAGCCAATGGGATTCCAAACCCCTCACACATCCCTAAAAACTCTCATAAACCTTCAGACACTCCCTTACACCCCTCACTCACTCTTATACAATATGTTGATGACTCTACACTCATCTCCATCTCCAGTAGTATTACAGACCTTCACACCCTTACTCAAAACTTCTATCTATCCACAGAGAAATGGTTATCTGACAGTCATCTTATCCTTAACCCCATGAAGACCAAGCCCTTGCTCTTTCTTCCCCACGTACTTTCTAACCATAAATATACATTTAGTATAACATCCTCCAACAGCACTATCATAAAACCTGAACCACATACAAAACTGTTAGGCATCATTATTGATGATGAACTCAAATTTAACTTACAATTAGTGCAAGGAGTGAAAGAAAACACACCAGAAACTTGGCCTGCTCTATCGCAACTAAAGATTTCTTACTCCAAAACCTGAACCACATACAAAACTGTTAGGCATCATTATTGATGATGAACTCAAATTTAACTTACAATTAGTGCAAGGAGTGAAAGAAAACACACCAGAAACTTGGCCTGCTCTATCGCAACTAAAGATTTCTTACTCCAAATGCTAGACTCTTCTTAGCAAAGTCCTTTCTCTTGCCCACACTTCTCTACGCAGCCCCCATACTAACCAACCCACAAGCTACCACCATGAACAAACTGCAACAAACTTATCACAAAATTGCAAGATTCATTACTAACTCCCCCTGCAACTCTCATTACTGCTTTGCCCTGAACGCCTTACAATGACTCAGATTCCCTCACCTACTGCTACTTTTTCAATTTTGAGTTATTCACTCCATTCTATACAGGCCTTCATCCTGTCCAGCTCTCACTACTTTTTTATCTACCTGCACCCCTTCTAGAACCCTCTGCCCCTCTAACAACTTCTGAATGTAGATCATCCAAAGAAAAACATAGGCAAACTACAATGCAACTGCTCAATAGCCCACACTTGGAACAAACTTCCTCTGCACATACGCTCCATCATACACCCTGCACATTTTAAAAAGGAACTCAGACTTTATCTTCTCAATACCAAATCATGCCCCTGCTTAGAACCTACCTAATTTCCCCTTTATCCAATGGTGCTTCTTCTCTCTGAGCTCCTGAAAGCTTATACACCTTCCTAGGAAGCCTAGGCAATAAATCTGATCACTTGTATATAACTTGTTTGTACATATATAAAAAAAAATTGTTCATCTATGTATTTCTTTGTGATTATGTTCTTAGGGTAATCTAAATATGTTTAACCACAATCAAATTTGTACTAATATGTTCTAGAGTGTAACTTGGTTTTGCTACTTTCTATTTTTGTTACCTATGTAATCTTTAATTGTTTTGTAACTGGAGCTTTTTTCCTTGGGTCTCCATTGAAAATGGGCCCCTGGTCCAGCTGGACCAACCCAGTTAACAAATGTCAATAAATAAATAAATAAATAAATATAAAAGAAATGTCAAGAAATCATTCATATAATGCACTACCATCTGTGTATCGACCAAATGCTGAAAAATCCAATGCAGTACAGTGCGAAATTTTTCAAAAGTAGCGCAAGCCACTGAACATCCCATTGGCATAGCCTATCAAAGTAAAACTTGTTCACTACTACCATGCCTAATAACAGCCACTCCTCCTCACGTTCCTGCAAAATTTTGAAATTCAGATTCAATGTCCACCTTCAATAACCACAAATATTTAGACCCCTGAATAACCTTTACAGCATTATCCAGAGATGCATAACTGACCTTGGCATGCTCAACTGAAATGAAATCATTCACTGAACTCCCTTTTGGGTACAACAAATGTGGAATAAGCCTAAATTCACTGGCCACCTTCTTAGGAACCAAACCCAAAGGTGGAACCCTCAAAGGGAGGCTATCAAAAGGCTCCAACAACTTGTCTTCCTACCATTCCTTCTCTACCAGACCCCATAAGGCATCTTCCTTCCATCATATAGAGCACAAATTCTTACAAACTACACTATACTCAACTACCCTTGATTTAATAGCAAACCCCCTAGAAAAAACATCAATTATCTCTTCCTTAAGAGAAGAATCAGGAAATTGCTGAAGCACACACTGCAATACTTCAACCTTAATGGGAGAATGAGCCCCCGGCCATTCCCTTGTCCTCCTGAAATGACATCCTTCCCTGTAACCCTCAAAAATGACCCCTAGCTCAGAGATTCTGAAACCCATGACAAAGACTAAGGGAAAACACCCACATCAGCTGAAGACAAACTCATAGTCTCCATATTTGCCTCCTAATGACCACACTGCACCACCAGATAGCTTCCTGCACACTTTAAACAAGATGCAAGAACTTCCACCCTACCCATGAGCAATGCCCTGCATTCAAAGCCCAACACACTCTTCCCTTCTTATGCTGACCTTACCAGTCTGCTAGCCACCTGAAAAGTATCCACCATCATAGCTAGCCATATGTCTGTATGTCTAACCTCCCAGAGGAGAGAGTGGTCAAATACTTTCCCCTTCTGAATCCTCTGGTCATACTATAACCAAGCAGTCCCTGGCCACAAATGCTGAGCTTCCCAAACCATGATGAAATAAGCCAAAAGTGGCAAAGCCAAAGCAGTATCCTTCTCCAGCCAAACTGCTATATAGTAAACAAAACCTACCACCCAAATTATCCCAGGTCCTAGGTTATAACCTGCCTACTCTCCTCCTTCCAAATGCCACGAAAGCTGCCAAAAGATTCTTGCCATTCACTGTGTCTGATTCAACAAATCACTGCACAATTCTGCATTAATTAATTCAAAGACATCAACATACTCATCTTTCCAAATCTTCTCATTAACTGAGGATGGAGTATGAGGGGTCAGAAAAACTGTCTTTGCCACTTGCTCCAAACTTTGCATAGCTAACCAATCATCCGGACATATGCCAAAATCCAACACAACATGAGAACATGATCCTATCCTCCCTACAGATGACCCCAAGCTACCCCCTGATACCCCAGCATTAGCCTCCCCATTGCTGACTTCACCCTGTTCCATCTCATAACCTTGCTGCATATCCCCTAGAAACCCTCCAGTTTCTCTCAACCTCTGATAGACTTCATCCCCAGCTATACCACAATCATTCCCCTCATACTTAACACCTACCCTACCTAACAGGACTCCCAACAACTCCCTGTCATTCTGTCCTGAGCCACTACATGCACCGGACAATCCACAGCAACCACATCTCTCAACTGCTACACTCCTATAAATCTCCTAAGTCCCACCCTAAATCTACCTCATTTCCTCGAACATCCCCTCACAAATTAACCCTTCCCTTTCCAACTAAACAAGCCTATCTCTATTCCCTAAACTTAGACCTCTTCCCTAAAAACACCTCCACCCCATTTAACTCTCTATAAACTTGCCAAAGATGTCCCTGGACAAATTGGTTTGTTTCCAAACCTCATTTATTGTTGCAACATAAAATGGTCTGGATTTTTCAAACTGTATCTAAAAAGAAGAATTGGCTGCCCAGAAGTAAGTAACAAAAATACACAGTTTATCTCTTAGCCAGAAGCAAAGATTGTTACCCAGGTAAAGGTCAAGTTGAACCGGACAAAAATATGTACAAAGTCCAAAACGCACTTGACACACCATGGCAAGAATTATAAAGCAACAACTTTAATAAAAATAATAAAATGTATATGGTGAGTGCTTTCACGGCATAAAGCACCAAATGTGAGCAACACTTACCATTTTAGTTGATTGACCATTATGGCTCAGATCTGCAATTTGATTCATGCATTCGGACAGTAATTTGATTGGATGCTAACTTTCTTTTTATGAATGAGAATGATATGTTCTATTATATCACTGTTAGCTAATTGGTCATTTTTCGTTTTAAATGTGGCTGTGCTATATTGTTGCATTTATTGGTCCGAAGAATTGCTGATTTATATTGCAAAAGCACTCACCATATACATCTGTTTTACTTTTATTGAAGTTGTTGGTTTTATAATTCTTTCCATGGTGTGTCAAGAGCATTTTGGAGTTTGTACAGTTTCTCTCTTACTTTTCTTATTTTCAAGATGCGCTATCTTGGTGAATCTCTCCAAGGAGAAAGTCTTTTCAGAGAACTTAGCCCTATAAGAAGTATATAGTAATGATGTGCCTACAAACAGCAAATCATTGTACATTGCATCATGTTTTTTGACCAGAACCTCATATGGCATGTTGAATAAAGAATATAAAAAAAGAAGAGATGAAAGAAGGTCAAATGATGCTGGTGCTTATCTTGGTGAGGTAAAATGATTTTATTTGATGGAGTGGGTAAAATGTAAGTCAAACTTTAAGTTACTGTCTATTATGATGCCTAAGACATTTGAGTTATATTTGGCTTCAATAATGCTGTTGTTTGTTGAGGCAATACTAAAAGACTGATTGTTGCTGGTGCAGATTCGAAAGCAAATAGCATTGTTTCTTTTTTCCCGCACATTTATCATTAATGGTTGAGATGGCACCTCTGACTTAATGGAGGTGAACGTTTCTTGTGCCATTTTCTTAAGTATTGGAAGGCTTGGAGCACAGCATATTAAGGTGGCAACATCAGCTTATTCCACTATGGAGGCACTTTTGCTGGCTTTATGTAGGTTGTTTGTGAAGATGCTACAAATAACAGGGTCCAGTACTGAGCCTTGTGGTGTAATGACCGTGATGGTAAACAAAGAAGATAGTTCTTGTTTACATTTTCTAGCTTGCATTCTGTTAGAGAGAGAGACAGTTGATGAACCAAGAAAGAGATGAATCAGTTAAGGGTCATGATGCTAGTTCATTTTAATTAGATGTTTATAGGATATTGTGTCAAATGATTTTGTCAAGTCTAGGAAAAGAGAGACTACTTGGTGGCCATTATTTCTGTTGTTTTTTATGTTTTCATTGGAACTAAGCACTGCAGTTGTTGTGCTGTAGTGAGGTCATGACCCATGTTGTGTGGGAGACAGGAGACTGTTGTTGGTGAGTTAGATTACTAGTTGGGAATGTATGTGATTTTCTAATATTTGGAGAGGGGAAAGAATTGGTATGGGCCTATAGCTGGAGGAGTCAATAGAATTTCCACCCTTCTGTCATGATATTTGGTGAGATTTTTACCAGACATACAGTATATAGTTTTCTGTGATGGATTGATAAAAATATTGCGACTTGGTATGTCAGTGCATCTGCTCCTGTTTTGGGGTATTCTGGTAGTAGATTGTTGGCTGCAGGAGCTGTTGTTTTTAGCTGTCAGATATATTTTTTGATCATTGAAGTTGCTACAGCCTAAAAGGAGACAGAGAGGTGTTGTGTTGAAGATGATAGGGATGAGGTGGGAAGACTGAGGTTTAGTTTTAAGTAGAGAGAGGACCAAATGAGTGAAGTGGTTATTAAACTTGATGGCTACAGGGTCACTGTTGTTATTGGTGGTAGGAGGTGTGATGGTATATTGCCCAGAGTACAGTAGTGCTCTTATAGAAGTCCAGAATTGTTTGATGCTTTGATGATGCTTTCTTTGTGGTAAGTGAAAGTAGTTGGTTTTGTCACTTTTGACATTCTGCTTACCTTGATTTCTAAGTTGTCCAACAATTTGCCATTTTTGTTGCATTTGACCTTTGCTCCATGGTTTTCAGGCTTTATTTCTGTTCAGCATGAGATGCCTAGTTGCTTTAGTGAGGAATGGGCCAGGGTTATTTTTTAATCTTTTTTTATTATAGAAGGAGATAGCTCATTGACTATGTTAAGTATTGTGTTACTGAAATAGTGCATCAGCATAATCTAGTGTTACATTCGTTAGTGTATTCTAATTACATTGGAGGAGGTTGTTCACAAAGATATCTTTACTGAAACTTGTTAGTTTGTATACTTGTTTAAATGCAGTTTTTCTAGGAGCTTTGTTGGCTTGTCTGGTAGTGAAAGTAGGGAGATTGTCATTAATGGCATCTGGAAGACAGCCAGTAGTGTTTATTTTGGTGGTGATGAGGTTAGGAACAAGTACATTATTGTTTTTTGATTTCTGTATGTGCAAATTCTGGTGGGGGAGGTAAGGATTTAACAGGAATTACTAAGACTGATAGAGTTGCTAATGGAGTCAGAGTTAAGATTAGGTAGTATTTGCTGGCATTGCCTAGTATTATGATTTATTTTCTTATATTACTGGAGATACAATGAAGGATGTCTTCAAGTGTTGGGATATTGTTCCCAGGGAGAATATATATGGCATTGATCCAGATACGCTTGTGAATATTGAGTTGCAGGAGAGTGATAATAATTTCAGCATTGCCAAATTTGGGGTGGCTACAATGATATATGCAGAGTTGTAGGGATTAGAATATTGCAACCCCTCCAGATATTTCTTTTTGGTCTATCATGATTTAATATAGTGTTACCTGGTGGAAAAATCTCTTCATTCTTGGTGTTGGGTTTTAGCCAGGTTTCAGTGGTGATCAGTAAGCCTGGGCTGTGTTTTGCAATGCATGCATGTAGCTCTGGAAGTCGGTTATAGAGGATTCTAAGGTTTATGTGCGTTATGAGTAGATTTTTGTTTTGAATCATGGTAGGTTATGTGGGCTGAGGTATGTGGCTTTTTTTACATTGGGTGTATGTACGGTCTGACAGGAGGTGCCTGGGTTTGGGTATATGTCACTGCATAAGGTGAGAGTGGTAAAGGACTGAAGGTAGTGACACAATTTTTTAAGTTTATTTGTTGAAGGTTATTTTAGTTGGGTTGATATAATTTTCATGTATTTGTATTTTAGTAATGTTTGAGTTTTTATATGGTAGACTCGTGATGTTATTTTGTGGTTGGAGATTGTTGAGTTGTAGTCTGGGAGCCCTGTGTTAATAAAGATAAGGTGCTGTGATGGCAGTGGTGCGCGGTAGAATGTGGCATAAGTAAGTATTCTTAACAGCAGTGTGGAAAGGATGAGGAAGATTAGAATTGTATTTGTGTAGATTGGGGAAAAAGTGCTCTTCTGCTTATGAGAATTAATTTGGATTAAGTGTGGTTGTTATGCAGAGTGCACTGTGAGTGATTAGTGAGGTGTAAGTGTGTGATAGTGGTAATTGTTTGAAGTGATTAGACTAGGATGTGGAGTGTGGGGCAATGGGTTGCTGTTAAAAAGTAATTGATTTAGATGTGATTGTCGGAGAGGTTTCAGATGCTGTATAAGTAGTTGTAACTGGGTTGGTCGGAATTGGGGGTAGGGAAGGGGAACAGAGTGATCCCAAGTGCAGTGAGAGTGAGTAAAGCAGGCTTCTGAGATGAAAAGATATCATATCTTTAAACCTATATGCCTGCAGGTAAACATCAGCACTGTTGTAGTCAGCTCTTGAAAAAAGATACAAGAGCAATGGTATATGCCTACAGTTTAAAAGTTACTGAATAGGCAGTTTGAAGAAATAGGAGGAAGAATAAATAATCTGCAGAGAATGAAGGATTTACAGTTTTCTACTGCAAGGAAGATAAAAATTAGCATAGGAGTTATAGCTTCAAAGAAGAGGGGACTACGTAGAACACGAGAGAAGGAGATCTATAGGCCACAGTGCTTGTGGAAGTCAAGCAGTAGGGGACATTTGAGGAGAAGGTTATCAGTTTAAGATACTCTTTTAGGCTTAGTGTTAAAAAAAGAGTGATAGTGCTAGAAGGGAAATTTCCAGTCTACTTAGAATTTAGTTTTATGGAGCAGAGTGAACTAGCATGAATTTGTTTGCTTTAGGGAAAAAAAAAGAAATCCTCTCACTACAACTTTTTTCTTAAGAATGCAGAGGTTGGTACTTGCCAAATAGTTTGCTACAGTTTCATGCTCATGTACATATGTTAACCTGACAAACAATGGACATCTGCACATCAGATGTGCTGCAAGGGTCTGTGACCACATGTCCAGCAGAAGCAGTGGCAGTGCTGTCAATTACAGAGATTTTCTTTCTTGACAAGCAAAGCAAAATATCTTGAGGTGCTACATTCAGCCATTATGGTGACCACACTGCATGGACTCTACTATTATGCCCTTATCATGACAGAAAACAAAACATTTATAGCACAAATGCTCCTCTCACCATGACCCATGCCTCTGCCTTTGTTGACCAGTAGACCTGCATCCTCTAATAGTGTAAACATCTCTGTGTCAGTGCTTTCCCAGACACATGTACAGATGAAAACAGCTATGTTGTTGCTGCACCAGATTCCTCACATATTGTACATGATTTCCATCTGAGAGGATATGGTGCAGAAAACAGGTTGCTGTCTCTCTCCAACAATTTCATCACTGAAGTATGCTCTAGAAGAGGCTATGGATGGAGTGTATGCCACCACAGACTGCAGGAGAAAAACAATCCCATTGTCTCAGCACTTCATTGTCTCCCAGGAGATACCAAGTGTCATCATTTGCAAGTCGTTATTATGTTTATTTGCCTACCTTTTTTGTACTTTTTTGCCTGTTGCTTTGTGGTTATTTGTAACTGCTTGGCTATCTAACCATACTTGCTCAATTTCTAAGCAGAACTGCAAGCTGTATTATCGTAATACATGTGCACCCCTATCTGCCCTGTTCTATCATTCTGCTTTACATTGCAATGGGTCTTGCTATTGAAAATGTGGTGTGAAAAGTCCATATAATGGTTGCACTGCTTGTTTCCTCAGAATCATATAGTGCAGCATGCAGCAAACTACAAAGTTCTGAAAGGCTGTGAATGGGTTCAATTGCGATCCTACCCAGATGCATCTAGGCAACAGAGATGAGTTTTTAAGCAAGCAGAATGCATGCTTTACTATACTGAAGGTTTGGTCAAGGGTAATGTTATACTGATATACTCTGTACTACCATCACCAACCAGGATTCCAGGGGGAATCTTGCAATATCTGCAACATATGGCAGGTATTTGAGGGGGCACTGAGTGTGAGACATGTAGATATACCATTGGTGACTTTAGATATGTGGGTGCATCACTCTTCCTACATTTACCTACCAGGTTGTCCTGTGAAATGTCATAGTGAAAGAAGTGGCACTATAGTTCACTTCTATGCCAAAAGTGTCAATCAAGGGTACAGTTAACATGCTTATGAACCACTGCATACTATTCACTACCTGGTTGTTGATAGAATAGTAGTTTTCCTTTTAAAATGTAATGATATTCATGAGCACCAGTTGGTGTTTTAATTGCCACTTGCATGCAATCTATAGCTCCCAGATCTTCAGGGTCTATATCATATATTCGAAATTCCAAAATATCGAACACCATAAGCTCGAACTTGGAATTTCGAAATATGATAACATCGAACACTCAGAATAGCAATTTTTTTCCCAGGGGAAAAAATGTGCTGTTCCAAGAAACATACACACAACACAAGCACACCAAAATAAATAAACCACACACATACACTTAACAAAACCCTACTTCTAACCCTACACTAAACCGTACATACATTTCTATCTATCCACTAACCTTAACCCGCACCCTAACCCTAAGGTCCGTAACTATCACACACTTACCATATGAAACTATACGCAAACAAACTAATTAATACACACACATACACTTAACAAAACCCTACTTCTAACCCTGCACTAAACCATACATACATTCCTACTTATCCACTTACCTTAACCCGCACCCTAACCCTAAGGTCCGTAACTATCGCACCACAGTGGAGGAAATAGTGAAGCCATGGAACAGCCCACCAAACTCTTGCCCTAGGTAAAAATTCAATGTTCCAGGGCTTCCCTATTTTCATCCTTCGATGTAGTGGGTTCAATATTATAACATTCAAAGTTTTGCAACTTTAATGTTATAATATACACCCGGTCTTCAGGGATGTGGGTGATAACTTAAAAGTCAAGCATGGCAGTAGCTGTCTCCCATCCCATTCTGAACAAGAAGATGTACTTTCCCGCATGTGACAGTTATTTATTGAATAACATTAATGCCTGCAGTATACCCATTGTATCCTCAGTTTGTCTCTAAAAAGTCCATGTAGCTAAAAGGATAAAAGCCATATAAGTACTGGTATACACTGGCATGATAACTTTAAAGTTTCTTGGGTTTCTGGTCTGCCAGCTGTTGTCAAGACAGACTTTGCTAGTAGCACTTTAGCTGGTATCACTACTCCGTTATGCAATTTGACAATGCAAGTAGTGTTAATAAATGTTGTTGTGTGATCATAGCAGCTGCCTGAAGTATGTTATTGTTTGCCTCCCTACAAATTTTGGTGTATTTTTGTCTTTTTGCTCAGACACAACTGCTTGTGTAACTTCATGACTGGTGACTGAATTGTCACCTGCTCTTCCTCATCTTCCTTTGCATGTCAATTTGCTTTTGTTATACCGAGTGTCATCATTTGCAAGTCATCATACATCCATATGCAAAACCTTTTTTGTACCTTTTCTCTTCCTGCTCAGTGGTTCTATGCATCAATAAATGCTTAGCCATCTAACTTTGTATGTTTAGCTTTATTACAAGAGTGCACCAAATATTTCACAATTGGACCCTAAATACCAATTATTATATATAGTCAATATCTTCCTAGCTATCTAGCTGTGAACTCTCAGTTTTAGCCCAAGAGTGCACTGTATATGTCACAGTTTGGCCAAGAAAACTAGTCATTACGTACAGACAGTCAAAGAGTAACTAAGTATTCTGGTGTCCTGTGCTCTGTAAGCTGAGGATAAAAAATGGTTCTCTCCCAGCTGAAAAAAAAAATGTAACATGGCTTGTTACAACAAAATACTACACATGAAAAGCTAAAGTGCTTCAACCCTGACCACAAGTCCAGTACTGTCTGGTCTGCATATGCCAATCATACCTTGTCAATCTGACCAGAGTTGCTGCTCCCTTCACCCTGCCCTAGCTTTGCTTCTGTCAGAATAACACAGCAACTTAACTATTGTTTTACTTGTTGATGTTCATAATTTTCAAAATTTGGTATCATGTCCGATAAACAAATATGGTATCTTTCAAAATTTGTTTAAAAAGTATTTTAATGAAACGTTTCTTTTTAAATGAAGTATGTCTGTACCACATTTCTACATTAAAAAAAAAATTGTATGCCTGGTCAGAGGCAGCACTTTCATTTTTTGAAATTCAATTTTTCTTCACCCATAAGGCTTCTTCGCATTTGCCTCACTTTGCCATTTTTATTATGCTTTTGCTGAAGATTTTTTGCAGCTGACTGTGTTAAAAGATGTTGCTTCTGCTAAGACATATCTAACCCATCAGCTTGCCAGCATGCTACTGAAGCTGCATTCAGAAGATGCAACAAACACTGGAATTTCAGTGTAATTACCTGTGGTGAGAGAATACTGTGTCTCATCAAATCCGTAAGCATCAGTATCCTGTAATTCATAGGGATGGAAAATCTTTAATAGGATTCAATATGAAAGCACATTTCAGCAATGTCAATACATTGAGAGGAAGAAAATGTCCGCAGTATGTGCAGTGCTATTACTGTGAACACCAAGTATTTTTGTGATATAGTGAATGCTTTACTGTACTTCTTGCATAATTTATACTGTATTAGAGAAACAGTGATATTTTTCTATTTCTGGTAGTTATGCTAGATGAAATATATTATACTTGTGTGGTAAGATGATAATGAAGATTTTTGTACATTTTTATAACTGATAAATAGAAAGCAGTTCAGTATGAACTGGACATTAACTGAAATGCTGTGATAAATATCAGCAACAGATAAGGAGTTCAAATGCATACACATCTAATACTCTATAGAACTGAAGGCCATTTTAAAATAAATGTGCTACAGCTATCATATGTTATTATTACGTTGTGTTTTGTACAAATTCTTCTGTGATGTGGAATGCGAAAGCTGCTGTTTACCATCATTATATGTATATGTTGAATTCAAGATCATACATTTTATGAATTTTAATGCCATAGAAAAATGTATGAAATTCAAAGCCATAGCTGAATTTCTACCGCAGTATTTCAAAATAGATGCAGAAGCAGAAGAGTAGAAGGAGATAGGAGGCCCTAAGCATTGTGATTTATTTATTTTATTTTATTTATTTTACATTTATTGACCAGGCTAGTCCAACTGGATATATTTCCATTTTCAGTGGAGGTCCGGGGAGAAAAGCTCCAGTAGTAACACACCACTGTATCTCATGCATAATTAAACAAAGAAAGGAAGTTAAAATACTAAAAACTCACTATGAATGAGGAGAGAAAAGAAAAAAAAGTATACTTAATTCTAATCAATATACAATATAGGAATAGTCACTTTACATTATGTCATCTGAGTTAATGCACATTACATACAAGATTAAATTCATAAGTACATTTAGTTTACTAGTGATTATAGGTATTTTAGGAAGGTAAGGAGGTTTGAATACTGAAAGGAGACAGGGAAGAGGTAGCCAGTGAAGAGGTAACAATAGTGAAAGCAGAAGATTAGTCAGGGTTACAAGAGGGGCATAGCCAGTGTGTTTTAAAATGTTTCTTAAGCCTTTGTTTAAAGAGCGGAAGAGAGGGTAGTAAAGTTAGATCAGTTGGCAGAAGGTTCTAGTTTTTCCAGCAGTGTTGGAGAACAAGGAATCACCAGCCAGGTTATTAGACTTGCTTATGGTAGCCAGGAGTTTGCTAGAAGAGCGTAAGGAGTTCAGATATACTATAGGAGGTAATTGGGTTAGAAAGTACAGGAGTGTTGTTAGGTTGGTAAAATAACCTGTGAACAATGGTAAGTTGGGGAAATATCAATATATGTTTTTAGTTCTAGGCAATCTAGTTGCTTTAAGTTCTGACAATGGTGAGTTCTAAATGGATTCCCAGTGGCAAATCTGACTATATTATTATAGGAGTTAGCTAGTTTGGCAAGATTTTTTTTTAGGTTAGTGTAAATGGGTGAAGCATAAAGAAGGGTTGAGATTAAATGGGAGTGGGCAATTGTGGTTCTGGTGCTGGAGTTAAAAAGTGTTTTATTCTATATAAAGAGCCCAATTTTCTATTAACTGATTTAATGGTGATATTAATATGGTTATCAAAAGTAAGGTTATTGTCAATTGTGACTCCTAGAAGTTTGGTGGTAGAGTCAGGGGATATAAGGGTGCCATTTTTGGATTTGATTGAGAAATCTATTGGGGGGGATTTACTGTTAGGTGTAAAGAGTAAGGGCTTGGTCTTTTTGGCGTTCAAAAGGAGGCAACATTTTAAGAACCAAGCCTCTATAAAGTTGGAGTTCCTCCATATAATTATTTACATTTAGTTGTTCTGCAATGACTACTTGGCACTGTGATAAAAAAGCCCTTTAATATTTCTTGTTTACACCAGAAACAGTGAGCAGTGCCTAATGTTTAAGCAATGGAATTTTGGTAAGGGAAGGGGGTAGCATGGGAAGCTTAAGTGAGTGTGATACCTCATAGAGTAGTTTGTACATGGTCATAATAGTGTCCATAATAAATTGGCCAGAATTGGTCATACTAAACTGTTCATTGCTATACCTTGATGCAATACTGATATTGCAATGTATATAAAACATGTGATTTGTGTAGCATGTGATGGCTTATGTTGGAACTCTGTTTTTGTGTAGCAGATGCTTTGTATTTGCAAATAATGAATACAAATATTTATTATAAAAATAATAATATGTGTGCTATATGCATGATGTCATCTCATGTACTGATATTTTAATACTGCATTTTTTCACATCCTCATTAATACTACGTCTGCACAGTAAATTCTAAGCACTTTATTGGATATTTTCTTGCTGTTCTCTTTTCTTTATGAAAGACAGATAAAGAAAGTAAAAAAAAAAAAAAAAAAAAGTTTTTATCCCTTGTGTTTCCACGGGTATACCTACATCCAGAAAATAAAAACACTTGCCTCTGTTATGCAGTACCAACACAGTGACATATTGCCAACGACTCTGTTGTAATGAACATAGCATCAAAAATAAACTGTTCATCTAAAGAATCCTTTATGAGTTGTCAATATGCAATCTGCTGAGAAAAAAATAACCAAAGCAATCTCATTGAACAATGCTGAAACTGTGATAAGAAAAGTTTAAACACTAGTTTCTGAAGGTGATAAGCCTCCAGGCCCTTCAATTTCAGGGGTTTTATCCTTACACTTTTTTTAAGTTAGTATATATATATATATATATATATATATATATATATATATATATATATATATATATATATATATCTATACTAACACACTTGTGTGTAAGTTGCATAAACAAGGATAACAAATGTCAAAGAGAGTGAAATGGTTCATAAAAGAGTAAACAATTGTCAAAACATTCTGTGACATTAATTCAGGGAGCTGAGATTAATGGTAAAGTTCCTCCATATAATTATTTACATTTAGTTGCTCTGCAATGACTACTTGGCACTGTGATAAAAAAGCCCTTTAATATTTCTTGTTTACACCAGAAACAGTGAGCAGTGCCTAATGTTTAAGCAATGGAATTTTGGTAAGGGAAGGGGGTAGCATGGGAAGCTTAAGTGAGTGTGATACCTCATAGAGTAGTTTGTACATGGTCATAATAGTGTCCATAATAAATTGGCCAGAATTGGTCATACTAAACTGTTCATTGCTATACCTTGATGCAATACTGATATTGCAGTGTATATAACACATGTGATTTGTGTAGCATGTGATGGCCTATGTTGGAACTCTGTTTTTGTGTAGCAGATGTTTTGTATTTGCAAATAATGAATACAAATATTTATTATAAAAATAATAATATGTGTGCTATATGGATGATGTCATCTCATGTACTGATATTTTAATATTGTATTTTTTCACATCCTCATTAATACTACTTCTGCACAGTAAATTCTAAGCACTTTATTGGATATTTTCCTGTTGTTCTCTTTTCTTTATGAAAGACAGGAAAAGAAAGTAAAAAAAAAAAAACAAAAAACCTTTTTATCCCTTGTGTTTCCACGGGTATACCTACATCCAGAAAATAAAAACACTTGCCTCTGTTATGCAGTACCAACACAGTGACATATTGCCAACAACTCTGTTGTAATGAACATAGCATCAAAAATAAACTGTTCATCTAAAGAATCCTTTATGAGTTGTCAATATGCAATCTGCTGAGAAAAAAATAACCAAAGCAATCTCATTGAACAATGCTGAAACTGTGATAAGAAAAGTTTAAACAATAGTTTCTGAAGGTGATAAGCCTCCAGGCCCTTCAATTTAAGGGGTTTCATCCTTACACTTTTTTAAGTTTATATATATATATAAATATAAATATATATATATATATATATATATATATGTATATATATATATATATATATATATATATATATATATATATATATATACTAACACACTTGTGTGTAAGTTGCATAAACAAGGATAAAAAATGTCAAAGAGAGTGAAATGGTTCATAAAAGAGTAAACAATTGTCAAAACATTCTGTGACTTATTAATTCAGGGAGCTGAGATTAATGGTAAAGTTCCTCCATATAATTATTTACATTTAGTTGCTCTGCAATGACTACTTGGCACTGTGATAAAAAATGCCTTTAATATTTCTTGTTTACACCAGAAACAGTGAGCAGTGTCTAATGTTTAAGAATGTATCTAATAAAAGAAAAATATTATTTTTCATTTTATTATTTTAAATAAAATTCCCTGTGTTTGTTTATTGTAACCCCCACCCCCGGTCTTCTTGCAGGCCAGAAGAATCAGCTTTCATTTTTATGAGCCTACAGTACTACCATCCAATGGCATTATATCATCTTTCTAAGGGATTTCCTTCATATGCATTTCATACAGTGGGTATTATCTAATACTAGTCAATGCATTCACAAAGAAATGTCCTCTGTTTGCACTACACATGGAGGATTTCTCACAAATGTTCTCTTTGTCTATATTTATCACATTTTGATAATGTAATAACTCATCTGAAACGTGTATACTTATTCATGTATTTGTCTTCATTGACTGGGAAGATCTGACTGGGCAAAGTCCATTTTCATTGAGGCCTGGGGAGAAAAGCTCCTGCAGATATATTTAAGTTACTCCTAACAAAGCATTTTTAACAAAGTTGTATTACATAAATAGGGCATGAAGATATAAAAAGGTATCACAGATATTAAGTAATCTATTTTAATCTTGACAGTGTTCAAGGAGGCTATGCCCCTAAACCTGTCTATTTTGGAATATCTTTTGGAATATATATATTTTTTTCGATATACTTTTTGGAATATATATATATATATATATATATATATATGTATATATATATATATATATATATATATATATATATATTGGAATATACTGGTCCTCCCTGCATCTCACCTTGCTCCCCCACTACATTTGCCTGTGTGGCTCCAAATTCAGAGTCACTTCTCTACCCCTTGTCCCAAGTGTTCTCTCTATCCAGCGGCTTCACTCTACAATAAGGTACAGTACATTGGATTATTGTATTTTTTTAACAGCTATGGTTTATTTCATTTTGGTTCAACCTTGTACTAGAAAAATACAAATACGATTTTACTATGTTTAATTCTGGCAAAGTATTTTGTCTTCTGCTGTTACTATGTAGTAAATATATAACCAAGTTTCTACTGACTTTGTTATCCTAGCAGCTAAGTGTTGCTTTCTGCTGTTAATGTGTAGCTGTTATATTAGCAAATTTCTACTGGCTGTATTTTTTTACAGTAGGATTCAGTGAAGCCATCTACTTTTTTGCTATTTGGACTGCAGTTACATCAAGCAAGTCTGTAGAGTGTTGTCATTTGGCTAAGCATTGTTGGAATTTTTCTTCTCTCTGCTAATCTGTAGTGCATATATCTTCTCCTTTCGGCTTTTCCCAGGGGTCGCCACAGCGGATCACCTGTCCGCTCATGATTGGCAGTGGAGTTTTACAGTGTCAAGTTGCCAGCCTGGCGCCCGACCTTCCACAGAATGCATACACACTCACGCACTCATTCCTAGGACCAATTTAGAGTATCCAATCCACCTACAGCATGTCTTTGGGATGTGGAAGGAAACCAGAGCACCTGGAGGAAACCCACGCATCCACAGGGAGGATATGCAGACTCCACAGAGAAGGCACTCGTAGTGCATATATGTTTATGTTTATATTTGTTTCTACTCACTTCTCCTAAAGGTTTATATTGTAAAACCTG
Organism: Protopterus annectens; assembly: GCF_019279795.1. Classification (NCBI taxonomy): domain Eukaryota; kingdom Metazoa; phylum Chordata; order Ceratodontiformes; family Protopteridae; genus Protopterus; species Protopterus annectens. Next base: position 1,940,701,092 of record NC_056735.1, on the reverse strand, counting down.
AGTTTGTGTTTTTATGAGCAGCACAGTTACTAGATAATGTAGGCAATTTGTTAATATATGAGAGCTTATGTTTGTGCAGAATTTTGTCAATGGGTAGGGTTGCTCATTTTTTCATATATGTTACACACTCTAGCTGCCTTTTCTAAATGCTTATAAACTACATTTACTGGCTGCATGATGTCTAGCAAAGAATGGGAACTAACAGATAGGCATACTAGCTGTCCCTCTAACATCTGTAAACCTACATCTCAGGAACCCCTCGATTGCATGTAAATACATACCTCTTCTAGTTTATTTTTTCTTTCTGTCCTTCTATACTATGGAAGCCACCATTTTTGTTTTTATTAATCCCAAAATTGCATACCTACACATATCTCCTGTTAGCTTTCTTATTTTCTTGTTTAAAGGCTAAAAAGCAGAAATGCACAGCTGTAAAATATAGTGCACTACCCTTGTTTGACAAACCTTACTTAATGTGGCTGAGTATAGACAAATAGTACTGGAGCTGTCTAGTTTGACCATCAAGCACTCCTTAACACCCCCCCCCCAATGAACCAAGCACATAGTAAGTCTGACTACTGCTGCCGCAAAAGTTATCCCACAACCTAAAGAACTTGCACAGCTGAATTTCACCTGCAGCTATAAAAGTTCACAAGGAGCAATACATTTAGTTAAATCTATGTAAGGCAATTTCCAAAAGTCAAACTAATAACATAATTTATTAAGTCATGCATTAGTGAGTTCTGTTTTGCAGTGTTGAATCTGCTGAAAGGATCTACCACACCCATTTACTCATCCTCACTCACAGGCCCTTTACTGCTGAAGATGAAGCTAAATTATCACTTTAGCATATTTTACTCTTATCAGTGTAAGAGATCCCTGCAAATATTCCGAAAAGCCCATAATCATAAAATTAAATGGTGTGACTCAAAACAAGTATTGAGAGTTCAGAGACCTTGTCTTTGCATTCATGAACATTCTACCTCACTGATTGTTTGTTTTTGGTGGTAAAACATCTTGGGGGGGGGGGGTCTTCCCACTCTGTTCATTTCACTTACTCTGCTCCCCTGCCGTGCCCCCATATTAGACCTGCCTCCAACACTTCTACTCATATCCCAAGCAAACCACTCCCCCTTTTCCCATGATCCAATTACATACAACTCGACCTTGTCCACACCCACATTTCATTCACACCTCACCTACTTTTATTTAACCAAACTTATTTGCTTTCCCTTACATCCATCACCTTGAATTCTCATCCCCACTACTGTACTTCTTGGCTTCTTACTCTACTTCACCATCATAATACAATCACCACCTCAAAATATTTACATTAACTCCAGGCATGACACCTTCTCTTCTAATATGCACACATCAAACTAACATTGCACCATCATTTTACTACTGACCAATTAAATCTCCCCCAACCCTCCTTATCAGAAACCACAAGGCAAAACTCCTAACCACATTGTCAAAGGCCACCCTGAAGTGAAAACATTTCCAAAGTTACCTTAAGCTGCTCACATGTCACTAGATAATATACATCTCCATTTACATCTGATAGTACATGCTACTACACAGATACCATTTTCACTATTTTTAAACCCACCATCACAGCTGACATGCTCGTTCTAACCTGCCAAACCTCTTTACTCTTAATTCTCAACCTCACTACAACTATATCCTTGCATACCCCACTCACCAATACACATCAACATCCTCCTCCAACCATCTCCCTAATAAACAGCACAGCTTCTCAGATAACTCCTCCCAGCTTTTCCCCTATACCCTCCCATATTGTTCAAGACACTTTCCTTAGAACAAACTCCCAACAACTAAGAGTACACAGTGTAAAATCAGTTAGGAACTCAACTAATTTTTGTTAGCATAAATTCAACAATCTCCTATGTGAAATAGAGTGGACACCCCTTAAACAACTACCCCTTAATGAAGCTGTACTATATTTTAATAACACCTTCCTTCACAAACCTAGTATACTAGCCCCCATTCATTTGAAAAGAATCAAAAAGAACTCAGCCCCATGTCTCTCTAAGGAATGTAAACACCTGATGAAGCAAAGGGCCCTAGCCTGGATAACCTAGAAACTAAACAAAAATGAACAAAATCATGTCAGTTTCAAAACACTATGTAACAAAGTGACAACACTAATCACCAGAGATAAGAAGTCATACTATTCCCAGTTTCAACTCCAGCATAAAATCAACCCCAATAAATTTTGGCAATCCATATCTTCTCTACTTAACCCTGGAACAAATAGAGAGAACACACTGCATCACCTGATAGCCCTCCATCACACATAGCTGGAAACTTTAACAAGTGCTTCATAAAATCAATATCAGGCCTACTAACTAACACCCCTAATGTTGAGCTCCCTCACCCTTCAACCTATTCAGACACCAACCCTAGACCATCAACTACTTCTAACCCTGTCATTAATAACCTCCCTGCTCAACAAAATGTCATACAAACCCAATTCTCATTTCAACCCATACCTACTGACACCATTAAGAAACTGCTACAATAACTAAAACCTTGCTCCACCTCAGCTAATAATCTTCCACCACACTACCTCAAACTGGCTGCTAACTCAATCTCCTACCCAATCAGTATCCTTAAAATAGGTCTTTATCTAAATCAGAAGTACCTGTCATATGGAAATGATTTCATATCACCCCCATCCATAATGGAGGCAACTCGTTTGAACCATCCAACTTCCGTCCTATATCCATCTTGTTACTCATACCCAAAATTCTCGAGAGAGAGGTATCCATCAGCATGTAATGCAATACCTATTGCAAAACAATCTTTTAACCAAAACCCAACATGGCTTCTGACCCAGTCACAGCACAGCTACAGGTCTATTATCTTTTACAGACACTGTGAAAAAGGCCAGAGATGCAGGATGCTATACAGCCTCAGTTTTTCTTGATCTCTCCAAGGCCTTTGATATAGTGTCTCACCCCTTACTATTGAACACACTGTCTAACTTAGACTTCTCAGATAACACAGTAAAATTGTTTCAGAGATACATCAAGGATCATAAACAAGCAGTGAAATGGTCCTATGAGCTCTTGCCCTTTCTACATTACTCTACTGGAGTTCCTCAAGGCTTCATCCTAGGACTCCTACTCTTTAACAAACAACCTTCACACTGCCTCTCACCCTGGAACCCGCATTCAATACGCTGATGATTCCACCATAATCTATACTGCTCAGTCACTACCAGAACTACTTTCAAAAACCCAACAGTCCTTTACTGCAGTTAAATCCTGGCTAATAAATGCCCAAACTCTTTCTTAATCTAAAAAAGACTAAATTAGTACTCTTCACCCCAAAAACACATCCCCTGTCACTGATCATTTCAACATCCTTGCATCTAGAAATAGTGTAGGAAACCAAACTTCTAGGAGTTATCATTGACAATAAACTTTCATTTGACCCCCATATACAGCAAAATGTAAAGAAAACGTATCAAAAACGTGGACTCTTATATAGAAACTAGTATTTCTTTACTGCAGCAACCAAAACTACCCTTGCAAAAAATGTTTACTTCCCTCCCTTCTTTATAATGTCTTTATTACAAACTTCTACTCTAAGCAAGATGGAACAGTGCTACAACAAAGTTGCAAAATTTGCCACAAACTCTAAATATCACACACACCACTCTAAACCACTATTAGAACTAAACTTGCTTAAACTCCCCAACCAACTTGCCTTTACTCAGCTATCCAACATGCAGAACCTTATTTTCAAGCCTACTGCCTGCCCTGCACTAGCCAATCTAGTCGTACCTTACATACCAAATCGATCCCTACAATTAGAAGACAAAAATCTCTTAGCTATCAAAAAAACTTACAAGAAAACCAGGTCATTCTCTGTATTAATACTCTGTCCCTATACTATAGAATTCACTACCTCTAGCTACCAGGTCTATACCTGGTCTAATCCATTTAGAAGCCTCTTTAAAAATCATCTCAAAAATACATGACTCTGCTCCTGCATAAAGCCTGCCTAATGCCTAATACTCAGATCTTCATCTTCTTCACCATTAGCCTCATCTTCCTCTTCTGTCACATTTCACTCCCTTATAGTCTGCAAAAGCGTCTTCTGTGTGGAGACATGCGTGAATAGGCGTACCTTCGTTGAAGGTTGTACGTCAGGGCTGGCAACTCGGTATGTAAAAATCTGCTGCCAATCATTAGCAGACCGGAGTCCTAACTTCTTCTCTGTTTCTGTACCATATCCTTAAGCTACTGCTCAGACTGTAATGCCTGTATTTTTCTTAACTCTCTAACATTCTAGCTATTATTTTCCTAACTGAAACCAACATTCTATTTTCATGTACTATAACAGTCAGTGTCATACACTGTACTACCTACATACTACTTATGGACACTATTTACTCATAGGCTATGTATATGGTGAGAGTGACTATTATCGTCTATATTGTTTTAACTCTAATAGAATTATGTAGATGTGTAGTATATATTGTAATATCCTAATATCTTGTAACATAGTTTATGTTCTTCCAGCTTATTTGTGTGTAGTATTTCTAATGTCATTTATATTGTATTGGATTATACTGTATCTGTACTGTACTGTGTGTGGAGTTTTTCTCCCCTAGCCTCTGCTGAAAATGAGTTCTGTAGACCCAGTCAGACCACCCCAGTAAACAAATGTCAATTAAATAAATCTTATTGGAATGTGAATCAAAATTTAGTCTGGCCTAGTGTCATAAAACTTTATGAATTGTACTGGTCATGTCTTAGCACCAAAGCATAGCGGGACAAAGCCCACACTAGAATTTAGGTGCTCCAAGATTAATTTGCTGCTTGGGTGCCTGTGGCACTGGCAAGGTGGACAGGTGTGCCTGAACTAGGAAGGGAAGAGAGAGAGCCTCTTATGAGGAGCACACAACTTCTGACAGAGGCTAGGGAAACCACTGCACTGTCCTTCATGAGTGTGGGTGGTGCAGCTTGCAGATGCCAGCCCCTTGTGGAAGAGAAAGGTGATTTGCTGCAGTCCACCATTGCATGCCCCACCCATAAAGTGCTAGCAAGATTCATGAGGGGTGGAGTAACAGGGCTTACATACAAAAAAAAAATGAAACAGCAGCAATGTAACATTGCACTGGGGTTTCTCAGTCTCCACATCAGCCCTGAGCAAGAGTTGGAATAAATCCAGAAATTGATTGAGGAGTCTTGTAGACCCTGTGAATGAGGAGAGGAACCATTTGCAGTCAATAGTCAGCTGCGGGTTCAGTACAGAGCAAAACAAAAATAAATACATAAACACACAAATAAGCAAATAAATAAGTAACTAAATAAATAGAAATAACTATACTGGATAACAGTCATGAAGAAGACTGGCTGACTCCCAACACCTGTGTGAGGACTATAGAACAGTTACCTATTACAAAATCGAAGTTAGGGAACTTCAAATACCATATGGTCGACATCATATGATCGAAGTTCTGTAACTTTGAAATTAAAAAAAGAAAAAAAAAGAAAACGTACCATGATGGGTTAAAGCAGGAGGGGCAAGCCCCCCTACACCCCCACCCCTGCTACTTAAATATACCAACTCTGAGATCGCAATTTAAAGAACTATGGTGCGGAAAGGGAACATTTCCCTTTCCTACACTGTAGTGCGATCTCGGATTGGTATATTTAAGTAGCGGGGGGGTGTGGGAGTGCAGGGGGGCTTGCCCCCTACCTACACCCTTTGCTTTTTCTTTTTTTCTAATGTTTATTTTAAACATTTCAAATTTCCAATTGTTCAATTATTAAAGGTTGACCTTTAATGATTTGAACAAGTGGAAATTCGTTGTTCCAATAGGAACCACTATAGAACAGATATGTATCTGAATCAGGTAAAGAAATAGCGTACATAAGGAAAGTGATGTTATCAAAAGAAAGAAGAACTACATGAAAAATGGGAGATAGGAAATACAGACCATGCCAACAAGGAATACAAGGCCACTAGCAAACAGGGTAAGAGAGTTGCGTGAGTTGCAAAGGATAAGGCACCAGAGATATTCTAACAGCTTCTGGAATGTAACTCACCAGATAGCACAATGAAATTCTATCAGGTTACAAGGCAGAGACAGAAAGATAAAAGGATAGTTATTGGACACCATTCATAATAGATGCCAGTAGCAATCTGCTCAGAAGTCCACAGGACATCAAAGGCAGATGGAAGGGGTACTTTCAGCAGCTTTGGAATGAAGAGAACTCTGTACAGGACCATACGCAGCCTACAATGAAAGAGGAACAAGAACCAAAACTACACAAAATAAGAACAGAACTAAGGTAAATGAAGTTGCAGAAAGTAAAAGGCTCTGATGATGTCACAGAAGATATGATCAAGATGTTGGGAAAGTAAGGGAAGAAATAGAACTTGATGGTAATCACAGTGGTATGGAGAAAAAATATATCCCAGGCAAATAGAGAACAAAGTGAACATTCACACTTCTGGGCTGTAGAGAATTATCAAACTCCTGTTACAGTTCATGAAAATTCTGTAGAGCTGATCCCACCCCCACCACCCAGTGAATCAAGCACAGACATTTAAGTTTTGTAATCAATTTGCTACATCCAGTAGCTGAATCTTGGATTCCTGCAGACTCAAATCACCTTTAATAACATTGAAACTACTCTCTGTCTCACTGAAGCTGCTTGCACCCCTATCACAAAGTGAATCAAACAAAGACACAGTTGAGTGCAGAGCCTGTTTTAAATGGAGCCACCTATACTGAGCCAGAAGATATAGCAAACTTCCTGGCTGATAAATTCACCTCCAACTTTACCTCTATGTCCCCCTCAACCTTCCCTCAGGAAATATCAAATATGACTCCCTGTACTTTAACTAGGGAACAGGTCCTTAATGCTCTGCCTAAGACCAAGAGCACTGCATCAATGGGCCCGAACAGTATTCCAGGATGCCTTCTAAATAGTATGAAACATGACCTATCAGGGCCTCTGGAATTACTATTTAACTGTATCCTCTAAACAGGCTCTGTGCGTCAGGAATGGAGAAAGGCAACAGTCATCCCCCTGCAAAAGGTGGGCCATCTACAGATCCTGGAAACTACAGACCCATAAGTCTCACTAGTGTTATATGTAAAGCCACAGAAAGAATTATCAATAGGGATATAGCAAACCACCAGACACTGGACCCAACCCAGTTTGGTTTCATCAAGGGCAGATAATACCTACTCAACCTGGAGGACTTCTTTGAGAAGGTCACCAAAGCAATGAATGAGAGCAAAATTGTTCAAACTGCCTACCTTGACCTGACCAAGACATTTGACACAATACCTCACTCAGGCATTGTTGACAAATTCAAGATGTTAGGTACAAACCTGTATTTTACCCGCTGGATGGCCAACTGCCTCAAAGACAGAACCCAGGAAGTTAGAATTGGGTACTCCACCTCGACAAAGAGGCCAGTCACAAGTGGAGTCCCTCAAGGATCAGTCCTTAGTCCACTGCTTTTTTGGCATTTGCTTCTCAGAAGTCAAGGCAAGGCCAATGTCAGTGGTCTCTGGCTGACTAAATTTACAGATGATTGCAAATTAGCAGCTGTCATTGTATCTCACACTGACACAAACGTTCTCCAGGAGGGGCTGACACAGACAAGCAACTGGTGTCAGAGCCATGGACTAAAACTAAATGTGAAGATATGCATAATAAAATCCTTTGGGAAGTCATCCATCCCTGGTAACTATCATGTTGACAACACACCCCTTAGAGATGACCTAGCAGTCAGGGACTTAGGGACACACATAGATAGAAATCTAGCTTTTGATCATCACGTGCCTACAGTGGTGAGGCAATCATTCTATGTTTTGCAACTTATAAACAAAGGTATGGCATCTAATCCAAGGAAGTTATTGTTCCACTGTATTTGGCATTCATCAGAACTATCATTGAGTACAATGCCCCCTTTAGTATGTATGTAACCGGACATATCCAAGAGTTGGAACATTCACAGAGGTTCCTCACTAAAAGAATGCAGAGCATAAATAATATGTCCTATGCAGACCACCGCAAGGCCCTATCCCTATATTCTGTCTCCTACAGGTTTTTGAGGGAAAGTCTATGCCTGGCATACAGGGCATTGTCAGACCCACTCTGATTGACCTCCTGCATATCCACAAAAAAAAAAAAAAAAACAGCGCCAGAATTATCTGTTCTAAAGACTTAAACCTTGCCTCAATATAAATAGGACCTGCTGGAGAGATAGGTATGTATCCCTGAGACTACCCCATCTATGGAACAGGCTCCCAATCCATGTGAAACAGAGTTCCTCCCTAACCCAATTGAACAGCAACTTGTAAAACTGGATGGGAAAGTGGAAATTCATCCCTGGTTTGGCACCTGTGTCTCTAATTGACACAGGTAACATGTAAATGGTTCATCTCCCAGGCCCATGCTTACACTTATTGAGAGTATCAGAACTTGTAAGGGATTTGGGATGCATGGCAAGGCTAAAAAAGGCCCTTGAGGTCATTAGCCTAATAAACACTTATGAACCTATGATCCTATAAGACATAAGTTTATTAATCCAGTCTTTACATCCAGTAGCTGAATCTTGGATCCCTGCATCCTCAGATCACCTTTCATAACATTGAAACTACTCTCTGTCTCACTGAAGCTGCTCGCACATCCAATACCCAATGAATCAACCACAAACATTTAAGTTTTGTAATCCAGTCGCTATATCCAGTAGCTGAATCTCAGATCCCTGCAGCCTCAGAGCTCCTTTAGTAACAATTCACACTTTTATTTCACCTGCAACAATATTTCTTATTTAAAAAGTGTGATACCTGTATTGACCCCTCGTGCATCACCACTACTAGTTGTTTTCACATCATTCTCTTTCTCTCACATCTTGTTTTCACTTCTACCCTGCTACAACCTAGGTAGCTTGCATATTTAAGCCTTCCAGCATTTCTAACCCCCTAGCATAAAAATTCTATCCTGCTAGCCCATTCATAGCCTACTCTGACTCTTCTCCACTCTGCACTCAGTTAATATCACCTCACTGCTTCCCTGGTTAAGTTCTTCTCCCCTTCAACTTTTAGAAGTTACTTCAAACTAAAGTAAATTACTCTTTGCTTACTTCTTGTTCAATATTTGTACCCTGCCAAGTTTTAGCCTAACTTGTCAACCTCTGTTATTGCAAAATCTTAAAAAAAAATTGGTCAGTACATTGAATTATCTATTTTTTTCTGTTTTATTGTGCACAGCTGTGGCTGTCCAGTGGCAACCACTCTGTTTGCCTTTGCTGTGCTTGGGCTCGCCCAGTTCCCCTACCCTACCTTCACCCCCACCCACCCCCCACATTAATTACATTTATACTAACCACATCTCTACCCATCAAACCAGTTAACATACTCCTCTATCAACCTTCAAGATAGCCACACCTCCCCAACCACAATACCCACATCACTACACAAATTCATCTATCTTCACAGCATTGCAACTTACTCCTAGCACTATTACATTTATCTTAACTGTCTTTTACTTTTTATTTTTACCACCGCTGTCTAAAACTTACATCTGACACTTTTCACTCTATACTTCTCACACTCTTAATCATCCACCATGTCACTTACTACCTCCATCACTACTTGTACCACTAATACTGTATTACTTCTAGATCTCTCATCACCACTCCTACTCCTATCAAACCTAACATCACTGCATACCATACACCTACATCCTAATGATTTATCTACATCTAGACAAGTTCCTACTCTTCCTAGCTACTCTCAGATATCCCCAAAGTCTCTTCCAACACAATATACTATTACTTGCTAAGCTAAGAATCCTTCACCAGAACACCATTACCCACTACCAACAATATAATATAGAAATCCTAAACTCTAGAAGAAAACCTTTATCCACCTTCCTACCACACAAATTCTGCACTCTATCTCAATGGGGAGATATCCATCCCAACCCTGGCCCCTCACCTTCCACACTCAATTCTAACTCCTACAAATCTCTAAATATAACAACGTTCAATCTCCAAAACATTAGAAACAAAATCCCTGAATTCCATGCATTGATAGCACACAACAAACCCAACATAATTGCTGCAACAGAAACCTGGTTAAAACCTTACATAAAATCTTAAGAATTCCTCCCATCAGGCTGTTCCTGTATAAGAGCTGATAGACCCCGCAAAAGAGGGGGAGGCATTGTACGCCTATTCCCAAATACCGTTACCATTGTACTGTACTCTGGGGTCACCCCACAGTTCTGTACTGCCAAAATCATAGATGCATTCCAAAAAAATGAACAATTGTAAAACTCTTTGTATAATAGCCCTTTATATTCCCCCAAGCAATAACACCCCAATAATTGAAGAAATATTTGCTTGGACTTCAAATAACATAAACAATGAAATAATTATAATTATTCTTGGTGATGTAAACATAAACTGGCCAATCCAACATAACCTTTACCTACTATCAAATATTAATCTCTTCAATTTTACACAGCTTATCAACAGCATAACTAGACCCAGTAAAATAAAGACTGTGACTCCATACTCTACAGGATTCTTGTCTCTGATCCTAACAAAATTTCTTCAGCAGGCACCCTACCCTGTAATTTTAGTGACCACTTGCCTACCTATATAATACGAAAGATCCCTATACCAAATCAACACCAATACAAGCTTGTTAGAATCCTCACTAAATTCAACCCTGCTAACTTTTGTGAAGCTCTGAGCAATATCATTTGGAACAGACTAAAATTTCTTCCACTCGATAAAGCAGTTGAGTTCTTTAACTCAGCATTCCTCTCCATTCCAAACAGACTGGCATCCCTATGGCAAAAAGAGACTAAAAGCAAATCATGACATTTGGCTCTCTAAAAACACAAAGCAACTCATGAATTTCAGAGATAAAATATGGAAAAAAATGGCAAAAAAAAAAATAAAACCAATCAGACCTTTTACAATATAGGCAACTTCATAACCAAGCAAAACAGCTAATTATTAATGACAAGAAAAAACACCGCCTTTGCTCCAAAACAATTACAAAGAAAACCCCCAAAAGTTTGGCAATTTATTTCTTCTCTTATCAGCCCTGACACAAAGAATAACCCCTGTCCCAATCCAGAAAAAAAATGTCAGTTGAGATAGTAACCCACTTTAAGACATATTTCATTGAAACTATAACCGACCTTACAGAAACATTTGTCCAAACTACCATTAGTACCAGCCTGTCCCCTTCTGACAATAAACACAAAACTCTCCAACACTCACTTTTAACTTCTCCCCAGTATCCACATCTACTATAACAAGATATCTCCTCAAGCTAAAGCCAGAAACTAATTTTCCTGATAACCTTCCTGCTGAGTATCTTCAGATTGTAACCAATACTATTTCTTACCCAGTCAGCATACTTCTTAACCAGTCTATCCAAGATTCCTATGTACCTACCCTTTGAGACAAAGCATACATTCTCCCACTACATAAAGGAGGAAACAATACTGACATTTCCAGTTTCCCCCAATAGCCATACTCTCCCCAATATCTAAAATCCTTGAAAATGACTATACTCCCAACTTTAAAAGTACCTACTCCAAAACCAACTTCTCTCACCTACCCAACATGGTTTCCAGCCTGGTCAGGTATAAACATTTCCTAAATCATTTCTCTAAATGAACCCTTGCTTCAACATTTCTCCTACCTTCCATCCTCTATGGAACTCCCCTCCTTACCAACACCCAGTCCTCTCTGAAAACAAAAATTGTGACTTTTTACAATACAATTGCTCAGTCTGCAACCAACGCAAAATATTCTTCCCATCACTGCTACTCTCTCCACTCATTGAGCTGTTTTGAACTTCCACATTATCTCACATACAACTAACTACAGCACACAAAATCATCTATAAGCCTTCAGGCTGCCCATCTCTCTCCCCAGTGCTAACTTTGTACCAACCCAACAGACCTCTCCAATCCAAAAATCAATTTCACTTACAGGTAGATAAACCAAAACTTCCAGCTGGTCAAATGCTTTACTCCTATACTATAGACAAACTCTGGAACCTACTACCATCATCTATCAGAACAATTAGCAATACTTTCTCCTTCAAAAGGTCTCTATGCCATCATCTGTCCACCTTGTGGAAATGCTCCTGCACTTCCTCCCAACCCTCTATAACCTGAACTCCTCTACAAAAATAGTAACCTACACTTAACATAATTCACCCACACGTACACTGTAAAAAAGCAAGATTTACTTCCACCTAAATAACTATACATCCCTAACTTTTCCACTCTGCTGTACTTACCATAATACTCCTCCTTATTCCTCTATCATGCTCACTGCTGCACATAAATATACTGTCCTATAAATGCCTCTTAATATCGAATCATTCGCTAATATGCTAAACTAACTATAGGAATTTGATTTCATATATGGCAATACTACTATTCTCTCACCCATACCCCAGCATTATCCACAAGTTGTCATCCAATGAAATATTATATTAACTATAACTGCAAATGTTTTATTTTCCTTGTGCCTGACTGTACATATATTGTATTCTTTGACTGCATATACATGTATTGTAATTTTCTGTAATTTCTAAATTTTTGTAACATTTCATTGCAATTCTCTGTAATTTCTAAAAAAAAAAAATCTGTAATACTTTTTGTTGTATGTATATTGCATGTATTTATGTTTGAGCTTTTCTCCCCAGGCCTCCACTGAAAATGGGTTCACTTCGGCCCAGTGGACTTTCCTGGTAAACAAATGCAAATAAAATAATAAAATAAATAAATAAACAAGTTGACATGGATAAATCAACAACAGTGTCATATTCAGATGATGTGTCACTATAATCAGACTCTGAACAGGAACAGTTTCAGAAAATATTTGAAGACAAGAATGTAAAACTGAAATTGCATGTGCTGTAGTTATATGCATGTGAGAAATGGTTATGGCAGCAAATGAGGTAAATCAAAAGAAGTTGAAAATATGAAATAAAAGGGGAAATAGAAGAACAGCTTAACAGCTTCAAGTACCTGGGAAATGTGGTTTAGGAGAAGGGAAATTGTAATGAGGGTGCCAAAAAAATTAGACAAAATGCCAGGAGTGCTGTGCAACATAAGAATGCCAGAGTTTATGAAAAATAAGATGAACAAACAACCAGTGTTTCTCTGTGTCACAGAAATCTTGTCATGAAGGCAGAGAAGCTGAGGAAGCTTTATGAGATGGAGGTAAAATTCCAAGAACAGGTAGAAGGATACACAATATAGGACATATGAAGTAATGACATCACGGCTGAAGAAGAACAGATTATGGTCATTCTATCAAATGTGCAGAAAAGAAGAAGATCATTTGGTAAAGAATATTTGTGACAGGCAAGATGAATGCAAGAGAAGATAAGGATATACAGCTAAGAGGGATAGACAGATTATGGATCTGAAGTCCTGCGACAGGCATGACTGCCCAACATGATAGGAAAGTGGCACGTAGTCAAGAGGGGGGTAAAATGAAATGTCCCACAGATCCCTTTGCAAAGTAAGGAAATGGGAATTGGTGATGATGCTGTTATGAAATGTTACTCTGGCCAAGTCATACAAGCTGCTCAAAGAGCTTGCTTAATTCAGGAATCTAAATACTAACATTAATACAGTGGCACAGTATTTACAGAATGCATTCTGTTTGCCAAAATTAACAATTCTTTGGATTAATAAACCCATCACTTTTCATATTAGGCTCCTAACCTCTATCTCAGACATTATAACTTAATTATAAGGTCACTTTATACAATGTGCCATTTGCAAATGGTTTGTGAGCACTCAGCAAATACCCATTCAAACTCATTGTAACTGATATCAGATCACTCATTCCCAGCTTCACTTAGTCAATCTCAATTACAGGCACTGACTTCCAAAATGATTTTTTAATAAATGCCTTTATTAAAGCACAACTGTAATAGTAAAACATGCACAGATACATTAATACAAAAGAAAACAAACTACAGTAACATTTTTAATGCACTACGCAGATATGCTAACTTTTTAACATTCATTCACTCTTTCATTACATAAACAGTTCAATTATTTCCTTCTCTTAAGCCTCATTCTTACTATTGAATATTATCCTGCATGTATTATTCCCACAAATTTGTTTTGCATATGAGGGCAATTTGCTCTTTCTTTTTTCTAAGTATCCAGCGTCTGGTTTCTTTTATTTCTTTCTGTACTCAATAATTCAATTGCACTTGATGCTTTTTTGACAGCCAGAAGCATTAAACTAAGTAAGGCCCTGCTATATCTAGACAATTCAAAGTCTAAGTCCCAGCTTAAAAACAAATAATAATAATAACTTGCTTGGTTAGATAAATGTATTTTCCCAGCAAGCCAGCTTTCAACCTGCCATGCATGCAACACTTTTGTGTTTGTCACAAACTGTAGATAAAAATGCTCTTGCTTCAATTCATGTGTGTGGATATAGAGATAACTAAATAACTGTGTAACTTTGGTGCCATTAAAAGTGTGATGTATTGTGTTTCTTTCCTTGCATTCACTGTATTACAGCTTGAAAATGCCAATTCTATTAAACTATGTAATTTGCTGTGTTCATGATTTAAAGTTAACTTTAATTAAGCAGAAAACAAAAAAGACACTAGAGGTCTAGCTTGGTCAAATTCACAATGTTTTAATTGTATGTATTAATGTTATTCACTCTGTTTCTGTTTGCACTGGTAATGGAATCATTTTCTTAAATTATTTTATGTCATGCACATTTATATTTCTTGAAAAATTATATAGGTAAGCAAAAAAGGTGATATATAAGTAAAATATTAGTTACATTTGATGTAGTTTCCTGTTTCCTGAAAATGTGATCATATTCTGTTTTAGGTTCATTTTTGTCTACTACTTAATCAGAAAGTCATAAGAATTTATAACGGTATTTTTATGCATTGACCTTGAAGTACCTTTGTCATAAAGTTTGAGATAGGGTTCTGAGTATCAAACCTAGGACTACAAAGTAAAGCCAAATGCTTTCTCATAGTCTTAATTCTTTCAACTGAGCTGCCAGGCATACTTATTTTTTTATTCATGCCATCAGTCTTTTAGTCTGTACATGAATCTCCTGCTGAAACATTGAACAATGTTTAGTGAATAATGAATTCAGTTATGTAATGCCATTAGTAACATATAGCTTGCTTTAACAACTAAAGCTTCTCAAAATGGTAATTTGCAAATCTAATCCAATACTCTTAACAGTTTAAACACTTCTTTAGGAAATGCATTTTATTAGAACTCAAGACACAGTTAATAGAGAAGAAGACAGTTTTTATGCAATGTTTATTAGTGTCAGGGTACACTAAGAAATGAAACACTTTAGTGGCAAAATGATATCAAACCAAAAGCAGACAATCAAAAAAACAAAATAAAAATATTAAGAGATTGACCATAAGAGTTGGAAAGAAAAGTAGAAAGTTTGCAGAATAAGTGGCTAGTATATTGATTTTCTGGCGCAACCTCATTTTCACCAAGATCTGACAAAGGAATGGCTATAGAGAGGTGAAGTTAAAATGAAAGATGAAAGGATAATAATGCTGGCCCAGGACAGTGGACTACAAATACCTTGGTTTACAAAGTCCAGTGATAAAGTGGGGGGACTGGCAAATGCAAGGTCTGTAAAACAGAACTGCAAATGATTACCTATCATGTCACTGAGTGAGATACATTCACGGCTGAGGGTCTGTATTTGAAAGGCACAATGATGTGGAAAGACTGTTGCATTGGGGATTATGCAAACACTATGATCTAGAAGTAACTGAGAAGCACTGGAAACATGAACTAAACAGTGACGAAGTTTATATCACATGGGATCACCTACTAAGAACAGTTCAAATTCAGATTCAATAAAACCAGATATAGTAGTCCAAGAAAAAAATCAAAAGTAGCATAGCTCATTGCAATTGCTACACCTAGCAATTATATTGTCTTACAATAGACACAAAGACCTGTATTCATAAATGCTTACACTTCTCGTTAGGCCGATTCTTATGATATGTAGCAATGAGCATGCTGTTTGCTATTCATTTAACAGCTCTACATACCATGCCCGGCTGTGAGATAATGGTAAGCAACAGAATAAGGCAAGCATGGCTTAGTGGTAGGTCATACAGACTAATGTTACCAAGGTCCTGGGTTCGAGACTGACAGTGGGAATTTATTTTGGTTGGGAGGGTGGCCTAATGGTTAAGGTGTTTGCTTTACAAACACAAGGTGCAGGGTTTGAGTCTCACAAGGGATAATTGGCTAGGCTTAAAATGGCTCGCAAGGGCAGTTAGCTTAGTACTAACCTATGAACCTATGAACCTATAATATAAGAAGAAGGACTAAACAGCTGAATTACATGCTAGTGAAACAAATCATAATGGCAGGGATATTTAGGAATGTTTAAAATGCACCCCTACACACTGAGCTGCATTTAGTCCTCAATTCCAGTGCTCGCTGGAATTCAGCCACAAAGAGACTTAGAAAATGTTAGTGGTTGCTGCTATCACTAATCTGTATTTGAAACAGGCTTTAATATAAGCTGCTGCTGACAGACATTGGCATAGAAGGCATAGAGTACTTGGAACACATTTGATATATCGTGGACTTCAAGGGAGAGAAATAACACAGCACTAGTGGTTGGACAAGGACACCTTAGAGGAGACAGTCAACATGTGTCACACTCACTTGACGCCCCATGGAAATTATGGAGAATCCATCCCAGTGGAAACCAAGATATGCATAGCATTATGTATACTAGCTGCAGGCACTTTTCAGAGACCTATTGGGAAAGTCACAGACCTCAATCTCAAGAATATTATATCATTTTCTAATTGTAATAAGGCAAAATGTAAGGGAGCATATCTGGTTTCCATGTACTGCTGAGGACAGAGCTGTCACCATGTAAAATTTCTATGCTATAGCACATTTTTCTGAGGTTCTGGGGGTGATAGACTGCAGACAAAGAAATAAAAAAAACAACCTGGTGAGCAGGAAGGTGGTACAAAAAACAGAAATGGCTATCATTGTATTAAACTGTCAAGTGATCTGTAACATAGAGGGGTTCATCTATAATGTGTGTGCAGATTATTCTGGAAATTTCCAAGATTCCCACATATGGTATTCCGGGTCTACTTCACCCTGTCGAAGGCAGACAATATCGAAGCTGATATGGTCGGCACCAAAATGCTGAAAGCGAAAGTCATTGCGCGTGTAAGGGGAGATTTCCATTTACTGCAATGTAGTGCGATTTTGGAGTTGGTATATTTAAGTAGCGGAGGGTGGGGAAGTGCTGGGGGGCTTGCCCCCTGCATAGAGCAATTTATGTTGTGTTTGGGTGTTTTTTTTTTTTGTGTGTGTTCGATCTTTGGGGGTTTCGACATTTTTGTGTCGATTATTACACTGTCAACAGTTTGAGTTTTTAAGAGCCTAATATAAACATGGTATACCTGTGGCCTGTATCTAAAGTTTTCTTGGGTGTCTTCTCACATGGATATCTAGTGGGAGATGCAGGTTATGCACTGGATAATGACTGCTTTCATTGAGTCTAGAGGAAAATTTTTAGAAGCATTATTTTGGCTAAGCATGAAATGGTCTGCAGACCAATTGCCTAATGCTTACCTATGAACCTAAAAAACCATGATTGTGACCTCATGCATACTCCTGTATGGCCACTTCCTCAATAAATATCATGAGATGAAGGCATGGTGAGGTGTAACATAAATGTTAAGTTACCATGTGGCAAGCACTGTTAAAATGGTCAATGCTTCATTATAATGCAAAGGTGCTGGGTTCAAATCTAGATATTTTGACATGCCAGTGAAATTAATGATTCTTACTGTCAACGTTTAGGAAGGTTGCAACTTGGGTAAATCAACCACTCCTAATGTTTTTGTCTTTCTCCTCTTCCTTTGAGTGATGCTTGAGATTGCACCCAACTGATGGTGGGCTGTGACTAGCAGTAAACCAGTGTTAAGTAATAAAAGCAAAAACTTAAAACTGTACTTTGCATGCCAAAGAATTGGTCATCAGTTGCGCAAATCAGACTGGTGAGAGTGCTCTTTGCTCAGCACTCTGGGCAGTACTAAGTATAGAAAATACAGGAGTTATATAACTTTCTCTATGGCTCAGAATGTTAGAACAGTAAATCATGAGTAAAAGCAGAAGTAATGCCAGGATGAGTTGCAGATTGGTTTACTGAAAGGGTCAAAATAAAGTATTGCCATTGACTTTTTATTAGTAACTAAATATGAAGAACAGCTAAGTTGCCAACTGAAAATTGCACACATAACTCTGTGTAATGAATGCTCAAAGAGTTAACTTTCTCTCTATGAAGTATATTAATCATAACAATTATCATAGCTAAAGTACATTTGCATATGTATAATGTCACCAATATTTATTGGGATAAATAACGACTCATTATAATTAGCAGAATTAGATGTTTAGGATAGCATGCCATCTAAAGAATGAAAAACCCTGTGACATCCGCACTGGAGATGGATTTTCACTTGCAACAAAAAAGGATACACTCAGTATTTCCATATGCATCTCTCTGCATCAAGCACAATTTGCCTCAAGAGCACACAGGGAACACACTCAATTAGGATCTGAGTTTCTGTATCTGTCTCCTTCCGGGTCCCCAGTAAGATTCCCCATTGGCACAGCTATAGAGCTGAGACCTCAGCTGA
The DNA here is from genome assembly GCF_019279795.1 of Protopterus annectens. Taxonomy (NCBI): domain Eukaryota; kingdom Metazoa; phylum Chordata; order Ceratodontiformes; family Protopteridae; genus Protopterus; species Protopterus annectens. Next base: position 1,940,682,332 of record NC_056735.1, on the reverse strand, counting down.
GTGCCCAAGCAAAGTTCTTCAGCAGTCTCTCTATGGGACCAGTGCTTCATGTCCCTACTCCAAGTAGCTGATACACACACACACAATTTGTGATTTGATTTACAGACACACACACACACACACACACACACACACACACACACACACACACACACACACACACACACGCAGACACACACAGACACACACACGCACACACGCACACATTTACACATACACACACACACACACACACACACACACACACACACACACACACCTGGGAAAGGCTGGCACAGATTTGCCAGCTAGCTATGCCCCCTTCTGCCCAGACTATAAAGGAGTTACTCTGCCACCAGACACTTTAAAGTCAGCTATTCTAAGGCTCTTGCAAGGGTACCTAATTATACTGACTGAAATTAATATTAATACACATCATAATGTCCAAATGGCCAGACTTTCAGGAGTCGTCAGAGTCACCAATAGACATAAGTACTCTCAAAGATTAAAATATTCTCTAAAGAATAAGGCACAATGAAAAGTTTAAATATATTTAATAATAAGTAATAAAAGAACATGAAAATACTAAACATCTATTTACAATAAACACCATATTTTCAATCACAGGAAATATTAAAAATAACAAAGGTGGACAGGTTCACACCGTTAGAGAAAAAAGCAATACTTAACTAATTTCACTATATTTTCCTGACTGATCTAAAGAATTATTATTCCCTGGTTACTTACTAGAGCAAGGCAAGCTGAAGTAGTTGAGAGATCCTTCTTTGTCAAGTTACCAAATAGAGTGCCCTGAGACTTCAGTCTCACCTAGTATTAAACATTATTTTAATGATGGATTACAGAAGTACATCACATAATCTAGCCATCTGACTTCTGGTTCCCATGCAAGCCCCCCATTGATAGAAACTGCCAGGATTTAGCATATATGTGCTAATATTACACACACACACAGAGCCTTGCTCAGATCTGTTGCAGCTTCTGGAAGTCATAAAACAGTTTCAGACTTCTACCTTTCCAGTGTAGCAGTTAGTTCAGTGCTAATAAAACTATACGGATGGCTTCTTTATGCTTGTTTTCCTAAACATTTTATATCTGGCTACAATCAGAACTGTAAGATGCAATCCTTAGGCCTAACTTAAGTAATTTAATTTCTTACTATATTTCAAAGTTAGCTGGACCTGAGCTTAACCTCTTTTCTTGCAGTATCCTGTTAAAACATAGACATTTAATCAGTTACAATACAGTCAGTCTGATATGCATGTATATTTATTTTCTGTCCAGCAGGGCACACTGTTGACATATTTTAACACAAGCAACTTTACAAATACATTTTCAGCAGAAGCATCTGTACAAATCAGTTTGATATACAAATGACATATAATTATTTACTCCAGCAAGCTATGCTGGCATATGTTAAACATCCATCGCCCTACTTTTCCTGGCATAACTGGCAATAACTCACATCACCACAGCCCCCCCCCCCCCTTCAATATGTATTACTGTGATCACTGAAATCAACACAAAAGAAAATGAATTACAGGAAAAAATATCTGCTTCAAAATTTAAGTCCAATCACATAAACACTCAAAGGCTTGTGTGAATTAGGTCTGTCTCCAGTCATGTTCAAATTGCTACACTTCAACTTACAGCCCTCATATTATTAGTTATCCTAGGCATTAATAGTTAATAAACAGAATATAGCAAGTCAGCTTCATTTTTTTTTTTGTCATGGATAAATTTCCCAGGTACTATCAGCCAGAGTTTGTAAAATGTATGTCCCACCAAACCATCATACCTCAACTTATATAAATGCATCTATTCACAACACTGATTATTATCAACATAATTGAAAATGTCATGCCATACCTCTGTGTCATAATATATAGTATATAATATTAATTATATAAAAATAATAATAATAATAATAATAATAATAATAATAATAACAACAATCGCATAATATACAACATAATTAACATCCACCATACCAGACAGCAAGCCCGAGGTTCCCACATATAATTGTAATTCAGATATCATCAGCCAGAAGCCTTTGATATAGTCATGGTGGAACATGTGTAAATAGACTGGGCATCACACACGGCTAAGTCTCACTGCCATTATTTACAGCTGAGGTATACTTTAAAGTAATCATTCCCAAATTCTCTGCCAGTCCATTTGTCTGCTTTCTATCACACAAACATAACTGGCAAGGCTGTCCATCCTTGTGCACAGACTAGTACATGTGAGATCTGAACTATGTACCAATTATTTGCATTTTTGCAGATAACTTTGAGAAGACATGGTAGGCAATGGTGAGGATAGTGCTTCATATACAGTAAAAAGGTGTTGTTAGAAGGAGTCCAGCATCTTTGTTGCAATCCTCCTAAAACTCTGCATGGTAAGCTTCTGTAGGAGGGCTATACTAGGCATCAGTACTAAGCTAAGGCTTGGAATAGGTTGGCCAAAGCTGTGACCAGTGCAACTGATATGCCTCACACTGGCGAATAATGTCATCACCATTATAGTGATATGAAGAGGTGCAAGCAAGATGTCTCAAGCCAATTGCAGGAAGAATTTAGAACTGTTAACACGTGTGAGTTGGACACTGACCCATCACCAACCATGGATTACCAAGGTATACATTATTCCATTATGCTTTTATTTCTCTTTTCTATTCTGTCCAGCTTCTGAATAGATTGTAAGGAACCAGGAGGCATGGAATATATATGGCTCAGGTATGAATGCTAGTGAAATCATAATACAGCAGAAATGTAATTAACTTTACCAAATTTCAGGGCATCAGCTTGAGGCACACACAGATGATTAGTCAGACCTAACCTATATGTCAAGCATATATGCCTGCTCCAATAGCTCTAGGTGATTGCATTTGGCAATTAATAATAAATGTACCTGTTTGTGGGTTCAACTCTAAACAGCGGCAATTAGCTTTTATTACATAATAATGTATGAGATTTTTTTCTGCAATCATTAAGTAACATTAACAATTTCAGTATCTGTAAATGGATTTCCTTACTTTGAATTACCAAACATTTTGCCTAATGTCTATAATATCAGTGAGATTAATGTGTTTTATGACACATTTATGTCTTCACATTCAAATTTGGATGTGCCAAGGGTTACCATACGTATGTGTAACTTTGGACTTATTTTGAAATAATAAAATAATATGGCATTGATGCTGCTTTGTATGTTTTTGCTTCTCTGTATATTTTCTATTCCCCAACCTATCTTTCTCTCCACAGGTGGCAGGAGCAGTGCCACCATATGCAGCACAGACACCCTGTACATCTGTGTCCCAACCTGTCATCATTGCCTCCACATCTCTTGCTCAGTCTTCTCCAACTGCATCTGGTATCCTTGCCCTAGAAGCTGGTGCAAAGGTACCCACTATGGGTAGTGCTAGTGGAGGTAGTAATCTCATCACCCATTAAGAGCTGACATTGCTTGTGGAGGTCATTATGGAGAGAGATATATTGGTGCCCACATTGGCAGAATTGAGAAAGTCATGCATCAAAGAGCAAGGTCCGTGTACCATCCAGTAATGCTCCAGGTGTCCGTGACAGGAAACAGAGATGACAGTTCTGATGGTGAGGATTAGTTTTCTGACTTTACTCATGCTGAATGTGAATCTGCCTCCTTTGTTCCATACATATGCACAGTCATGGTATCCCCAAATTTTGTGCTGATCACCATCTGTGTCTGTCTTGTATGTCCTGTATATATGTACAGTTCTCTAACCTACACTAAAAACCTAACCATATTATTCCTGAAACCTTCCCCAACATTCATCTCTGTCTTCAATAAAAAAAAAAATAAAACGGGCACCTATCCAAAAAACAAAAAAATTACACCCCATACATAGCTCTCCACTTCACCTATGTGTGTAGGCCTGACACACTTGATATAGTCCAGCTGGCTAAACAGCATTGGTTAATTGTTGTCACACACACTTGATGTGCTGGCTATAAATATTCCACACATTATTTGTAGAAGTGCAATGTTATCTTGTGTAGAAGGGGATCGCTATGTTGCTTTCCCTCCAACATCCAGCTATTCTTCCTATCTTCTCTTTGCCCTCCATTTTCACCACTGTTCTATCAAACCCTTTTCACATATATAATCTGGTGAAACCATGCAATCATACAACATACATGACCAGAGATGACCCATAAAACAAACCTTCAATTTTTGTCCTCACCATTTGCACGATGCTTGGCATCACACAACATTGGTAAATTCTGGTAAATTGAGTTTTATGTCCTATAGCAAAACATGAAGATGTTTACTTCAGTTATACTAGTATAGCTGTCATAGCACAATTAAACTAAGCACCACAGCACTATGGAAATATGAAAAGGCAGCAGTTTTAGAGGACAGTTACTAGTATGCCTTCATTTAACTGTAGGAAGTAATGAACATTTAATGGAATGTTAACATTTTCCTTAGTGTGATAAAGCCTGATGCCTACATTCTCCCTTTTTCCAGTTTTTTGTTACTGTCCCATCAAATGTGTGATTTTGACTATGTGAAGTATGAATTCCTGTGTGATCTGCACAGACAAAGCTCAGATCTGAGACTGTTTTCACATACTGTCAAGGGTTTGAATCCAGAAGTATTTCAAACATTATTCAGTGATTGTTTCTTAATATTTTGTGTGGAGCTGTTCTTTACATATGTCATTAACTCATCATTATATTGATTATGTATTACTGATAGTTCTGCTGTTGTACCCTTGCATGCTCCTTACTGGAAACTCTTTATTGTCCAAAGCATGACAGAATTATATGATGACAAAGCTAAGGTTAACACAACACAACACAACACAAGATGTCCAGAAATGGCTCATAAACAAAAATCGCTCTATCTCTCTCTCTCTCTCTCTCTCTCTTCTCTCTCTCTCCCTGTCTCCATATCTACCCCACTCCTGCTGTCTCATAAGTCTTTGTCCTCAGCATTTGTGTGACACCTGGCACTGAACAACACATGGTACCTGACAATAAATGTCAGCTCAAGTCTTATGGCAAAAACTGGTGAGTTTTTGCCTTTAGCTAAATTAATCAGTTGTCCCCTCACTTCACTGTCATTAGCCGCAAAGCACTTTGGAAAGACAGACCAATAGCACCATGAAGACATTATTATTATCATATGTTGAACAAGCTGTATGGTTAAATGTACCCCATGTGGAATAGGTTTATAGGTTCATAGATGTGTACTAGGCTAATGGCCCTGGAGTCTTTACAAGCCTAGCCCATAGAAGTGCCCTGGCATTGTGCCACCCGACATTAATTCCCAGTGCTTCTATCAAGTAGAGCCACTGTAGTGATTCCTGGGGTGATCTTTCTAGTTCCTATGCACTCATCAAAATTTCACTTGAAGAGGGCCAGTGAAGTGCTCTGCTTGACATGTATGGGAATTCTATTCCAGAGCATGCACAGTCCCTGGGTTATGAACCTGTCCCTCCAGCATGTTCTGTTGACTGTGGTAATGAGGTTGAGGCATCTGAAGCATGTGGTGTGGGGGGATTGGGATTTCTTTAGCTGTAGAATTTCTAACAGAGCTGGGCCAAGCATGGCTTTGTTAGTCAAGCAGAGATCGCCTCTTAGTAGATGATATGAGACAGAGAATAGCTGGAATTTTTTGAGTCGGTCTATGTAGGACATGTGTTTAAGGCCTAGGATCCTATTCATGAGGTATTTTGTGGCCTCTCCAACTGTAGCGGGTGTCTAGTGAGGTACATGCAAAATGGAGCATTATACTTTATGATTGGCCTAATGAGGGAAGAGTAGAGAGAGAGATGATGACCTCTTTCTTCCTGGATGCAAAACCCTTGGTAATGAGATGTGCCATATAGAAGGACTTTCTGACCACAGTGGCAATGTGGTGGTCGAAGGAGAGGTTGCAGTCAATCTGTGTACCCGGATCTCTTATAACAGCTTCAGTTTTCAGTGGGCTCCCATCAATGTGGTAATTAGTGGGAACTGAGTTTTTCCCAAAGGGGATGATTATGATGCATTTTTTTGGCATTAAACTTAAGGCCATGGTTTTGACACCAGTCATTGGTCTCAGTGAGGCCTTTCTGTAGGATGTCTACATCAACTGGGGAGTTAATAATGTCTCCCAGCTTGCAGTCATCTGTGAACATGGTCAGCCAGAGTTGCTCCGTGTTGGCCTGGACTTCTGAGAAGTAGATGCCAAACAGGAGAGGACATAGGATTGATCCCTGTGGGACTCCACTCGTGACTGATCACCAGTCTGACTTGGAATCTGCTATTTTCACACTGTGGGTTCTATCTGTGAGCCAATTTGCAATCCACCTAGTGATATAGGGGTTGATGCCTAGTTTGGTGAGTTTGTCAATAATTCCTGAGTGGAGAATGGTATCAATGGCCTTGGCCACATCAAGGTAGACTGTGTGGACTGCCTTGCCCTCATTCACAGCTCTGGTTACTGACTCAAATAAGTCAACCAGGTTGAGCAGGCATGATCTACTTTTCAAAAAACTAAATTGCGTGAGATATAGAGTTTGGAGATTCCCTATATCCTTGTTAATTAGGTCCATGATGATACGCTCCATAGCCTTACATATTAGACTCATCAGGCTAATGGGGGCAATAATTCCCAGGGTCTGCAGTCACGTCCCCTTTATGGAAAGGGCTGACTGTAGCAGTGTGGCATTTTGTAGGGACAAAGCCTGAGGTGAGGCTGTGATTGAACAGGCCACACAGATGTGGTGCCAGTTCACTTTGTAGTTTATATAGAACACGTCTAGGGATATTGTCAGATCCCATGGAAGCTGTATTCTTGGCCTTGGACAATGCAGCTTTAACTTGTGCTGCAGTAATGCTGGGTGCCTGGCATTCCTCTAGTATTGTGATTGGTCCTTTAGGGGGGAGAGAGGTATAAGGTTGTCACTGAATCTGTCTACCAGTATGTAAACAATATCTGTTGGCTCAGTATAGGAGGTAACATTGTGCAGTAACTCAGAGCAAACCTGGGTATTGCCGTGGAGATTCTTCATATAACTATTGAAGGCTTTGTGGTTGTTTTTAGTGTCTGCCACAATTCTACCTTCATAGCTGGCTTTTGAGGTTTTGATGAGGGATCTCAATTTTTTTGAGGCTAATAAGGGAGTTTTTCCAGTCTTGGGACTTCACCATTTTCTGCAACATTGATTCAGGTTTCATTCTCTTATGAAGTTTTTTGCATACAACAGTACCTTGCTTCATACTGATTTCCTTATCCCTTCAAATGCGTGTGTTTTAGCCCCTGACATTTGCCTTCCTTTGTGGTATAATCAGCTAAAACTCACATCAATAGACTGTTGATACTGATTGGCAGGTGTCTGAATCCAGAATCAGGTCTAAATTTGTGACTATTACCATTTCTCACTAAATATTGGCATATTAAAATAAGGTTACAAATGTTATTCCTCCAACAACACTCTGCTTGCTCCTTTGTGTGATCCACAGTCATCCCAACGTGTTTATACTTTCCCAGCAACAAATGAAAGACATGTTAAGCCAAGCATCTAATATTCAATATACTGATGAGGTCATCCATTCAGATGAGTTCTATCTCATACTTTAAGTCAAACCTCTCCATTGTGGCTTTTGGTTTATGCCATATAATTTAGCTTGTGTGCCTTAGAAACTTAGGTGCTTGAATGCAGCAGTGTGAGTCTGTGAGTGTGTGAGTATGTGTACATGTGTGTGTGCATGCGTGTGTGTGCATGTGTGCGCTTGTATGTGCATGTGTGCATGTGTGCGTGTGTGTGTGCGTGTGTGTGTGTGTGTGTGTGTGTGTGTGTGTGTGTGTGTGTGTGTGTGTGTGTGTATGAGTGTAGGTGAGAGAGATTCTACTGCTAGGTAAGGCTGCCTTTACTCACAGATCTGATGTGTACACTGCAACTCAGGAAGGGCTCCATCAACTGCATTCCCTTTTAGGTCAAATATCTGCTCTTCAACACAACAGTGAGGTTAAACTTTCAAATCTAATTTATCTCAGACTTGTAGTAAGACTTTTCTGTGGCACTGGTGTTTTTTTTTTAATGCAATCTATCTTATGGATTTAGGTAGGTGATTGAATCCAGTAATGATTCAATTGCATGACAGCCTGTGTGATTCTGAGGTGGAATGATTTCAGCTACTGAACTGATCTATAGGTTAATACTGGTAGAGTAGCCAATTTCAAATGTGGTCAAGCACACACTCATAGTCTGACTTCTTCATGTCACTAGTGGTTGATACAATGTAGTCTAGCATGTAGATATAGATACATATGTGTTTGAATTCAGCAATAATATACTTGGGTCAGCGTTTGTGTAATTCTAGAGCAATGTCTTGCTTATGTGATTCTAGAGGTAGGCAGTAATGACTTCATACACAGATCTGATCTGTAGGTTTGTACCAAAGAGTGCTCACCCTTCAGGTTCCCTCCCTTTTATCCCAAACTTGTAGGCAGACATTTCCTGTGACACTGTCAGTTGATACAATGTACTGTAGCTACTGAATTTAGATAGACAGGTGTTAAAATCCAGCACAGTGCTACATTGGCTGAGTATTTTGAGTGGGTGTTACTCTAATGCTATGTAGGAGTGGCTTTGACCATGGATCTGAACTGTAGATTTACAATGAGTGAGGGCTTCACAATTAGTTTTAGCCTAGACATCTGCTTTGCTAAACACTGATGAGGTCATCAATCCCATTGTGCTTTATCTCACACTTATAGTAAGACTTTGTATGCTGCATAGGCATTTACTAAACAGCTCTCTAGATTATGGAGGCACGTAGGCAGCAGTTTACATTCATCAGATGTTAATAAAATATGAGTGTAATGAAAGGAAGCACTACCTTATCCCATATTCTATGAACATTTCTCCATCCTTTAGATCAAACATAAGCCGTTCAGCACATTGATGAATTCATCCCACTCAGGTATGTTCTTTGTCCTTATGGTAAGACTTCTCCTGTGGTGTATGCAGTTAACACTGATGTCTACAGAATGTATAGTTAGGTAGGCATATGTTCAAATTTGCTAATCTGTATGTACAAAGAAATGTTGAGAGGAGTAGCTTACCCAACAGACAGTGATATGTCTAACTCAGAGTTTTTTTTAATAGAAATTTATTAAACAATCAACAACCATTAACAAAAGTATACATCTAGTAATCCCAAACAGATAACACACTATATTACTCATACATAAAGAGAAAAACTTGAACAAGTAGTCTACAGCGACAATGATAGAAAATATCATAGAATATACAATGCTTATAGATATATACAAGTAAATTAACAACAAAAAATAAAAATGTGGATCAAATAGCCTAAACACTCAAGTCTATTTGCAAGTCTGTTGATATAAATTACTCTTGCATATAGAGAGACTTACATAACTGTCTGCATTTAATCTTATCAGAAATAATTTAGCAAACGTTCTCAGTTATGATTTATTGTTTTAAAGTAAAAAGGTCTATTATTCATTTTAATTTCTTAATTTAACAGTCTGAATCATTTTATTTTAATCAATTCACAAATGTCCTTCCAAGAAAACTTCATATGAGTTTTCCATGTAGAAGCTATAAAAGTAAGAACAACAGCAGCCAACTGTCTTAACCACAAGGACAAACTATATTTGCCTTTTTATGTATTCCACTGCCATGGGAAAGAAGACAGGTTCCATCATCCATGGATTATGTCAATTCATTTTCCTATAAAGTACTAACCTGAAGTTTTTATGTTCTGAGTTCTCCTCAATTTTCACTTTTTCTTCAGTTTTTGGGTCATTTTGTGCGATTGGAACCAACGAGTACCTTAATTGTGGTCCAACAATGTGGCTATTTTAAGCCACTCATCATGGATTCCAACAGTGGGATGAACTTGAACAACTCTGTACTTTCTCCAATTACCATTGACATTCCAGCGTTGATACCTACTAATGAAGAAAGGAACTTAACTCAATTAATTAAACTTATGTCCCTTCGGTACCAACAGTTGCAGTTTACCCTTGAAAAACTACTTCTCCCAAGAGACTCTGCTGCTGGTGGACTGCCTTCCATGGTGACAGCTTCCACTGTAGCAAGATAAACAGGAAATGATGTTTCAGGCAGCCAAAGTTCTTCGAGTTCCACGCTTATTAGCAGTATCCCTTGTGGACAAGGAAGCGTGAAGAACACAATGGATACACACCGAACAACACGCTTCAAAAAATGGATTAAAAGGGACCTCAATTTTAATCCAGAGGAAAGACTCACCAGACCAACTGACATTAATTCTCATCTTCGTACCTTAGAATCTTAGATGAGCAAGGTAGGTAGTTTGCAAATTGACAATGCATATTTATTGGAATGCATACAAGTCTAAAGAGTTCCTAAAGGACTCTGTATGTATAAATTTCCCAATGGTATTACCTCTGGACAGGAAGAACTCAATGAACTGCTTCCCATGTGTATATTAGTGTATGTCAGGATTGTCAAATGTTCTATATAGGGAAAACAGAAAGATCCCTTCGTAAGAGGATTTACGAACATCTGTATGCTATTGAAACCCAAAATGGAAATAATGCCCTGTACAAACACACACTTTCCTATGAGGTTAGGTCAGGGTTCCAATTTGAAAATTTGGAAATTATTAGGAAAGATTTAAGGGGGAGATTGGTTCCAACGAAATACACAAGAGTGAATTTAGATGGCAATTGTTTTTGAATGCCACTAATCTCCCAGGGCTCAGCAATCATATTTTGTTATTGGCCATATTAAAAGATAGGGCATCTGTTTAATAGTGGTATTGTTTACCATTTTAGTATTGTTTTCCTTAGTTGTTATCTTTGCATTTTTACAACTAAGCTACTGACTTTTTTCACACAGCCTGTTCATTTGACCTTTTTAATTTGTTTATTGTTTGATTACTTGTTTAATTATTTAATTGATGTAGATATAAATGGAGTTTGCTTACAGGCACAATTTGTTTTCAAAAAGTCCTGTTTTGTGGTGGATGAAAACACTTAACTTACTGAGTTTTTTTTTAATAAATTACAGTTTTATTTCCATCTGTTCATTGGAATTCTTTTTTATTTTTGGTTTCACGAGGTGCTGTTGGTTTTTAAAAGGACAAACTATATCTGCCTTTTATGTATTCCACTGCCATGGGAAAGAAGAAAGAAGAAATGTTTCATCATCCATGGATTATGTAAATTCATTTTCCTATAATGTACTAACCATAAGTTATACTATAGGTTATTAACCAGGGTGCACAACCAAAATTTATAGTTTTGAGAAGGGTCTGACTTTCCACGTATTTCACAGCTATAAGAGTGTAGGAATTCCTGTTTCAGGCTGCACTCGGGTTTCAAATAACCCTTTAAAACCCACAATATCAATTTTTCATAAAAAATAAGAGAAACATTTAATTTTAATTCAAGACTTTTAAAAATCTTGAATACTTTCCTGTGACATGTTAGGATTAAGTTTATTACAAAAATTATGAAACTCAATACATAAATTGTCTGTATCAGAGGAGAAGTGACTTTTATAAATCATCAACACTTTAAATAAATATTGATCATCTTGGAGCCCTAGCTTCAATTTTACATTAAGCCAAAAGGGGGAAAAGGGTGCTTTGGATTTATTTTCAGTACTCAGAAGTTACAATTGAATGGCTCAGATATTAATAATGCCAAATTTCAACACTGGGCATATTCCAATGTGTTTTAAGGCATTAAATGATCAAACTTTATCTGCAAAGTTTAAGCAACAAAAGATTATCAGATGAGGGGAAGTCATAGTTGAGCCTGTCAATCATGTAGGCTGATGTGTTCCCTCAATAATCAGCCTTAGTAGAAATTTTAAGTTAAGGGCTGCCGGTAGATGTTTTTCCAAAAAGTCAACAAAATTCCATTGGTTTTCCATTTCCAGTAATCCCCGTAGCTTTAGATTATTCATTCTCAATCAGGTTTCCATATTTTTGCTTTCATCATGCAGAGCTATAATGGTTGCAGTATGTGAGTCCATCAGTCCACCATGTCCCTGAAGAGTGACAGCATGGATATTCACTGCAGTCATCAGAAAGCATTCAAGTTTTAATTGTTTGCTTGAGTCGTCTTATATCTGCAGTTTTTGATTTTACTTTTTATATTCAGCTGCACATGTGATTCCAATGGCATCTCTTGCTGCTCTCTAGTCTCACAAGTCTCTCCATGTGTTAATGCGAAACGAGGAAGACAATTCTCTCACTTTGGAGTCAAAAACTAGGTCAGGTGATGAAGGTAGAGGGAGACAACTAAACCATCCTTATTAAAATCTGATAAATGTCACCACATTTTTAGCTAAATAGTTTAATTCCATTTCTTCACCAACCCTAATGAAGCAAATCTTTCTTTATTCACAGCTAGCTCTCTATTTGACTAACTCACAGTTGTGTGAACAATAACATGGCTAAAGACTTTTGATCCCGCAAATGAAATTTTATGGGATACATAACCAGTCAAAACATCATTTAGTTCAGACCTTGAACTCTGTCCTTTCTGACACCTGTACATCAACATCTTCTTAAACAAAATCAGGTGATATTCAATTTTCTGGAGAAAATGATTGCAATGTGGCACACAAACAGGGACAACGTTTCTTGAGACCTCAGACTACATTTTAGGGGAGCTATAACAATTCCAACACACTACTGATGCAAACCTTTTAAGACTGTGCTTCATGACACATCACATGTGATTCTTTGTGTGCCATCTGTGGTGATGTACAGCTCTATGAGGTATGACCTCAGGCAGGTGTTAGTCTAGCAAGGTGTAGCTAAGAAGTATGTCAGACAATACTTGCAGGCAGGATTTGCCTACTTAAAATTAATTCTATTTAATATATGACTTAATGGAAACGTTTATGTAAACCTTTTATTGTTTTGTTCAAAATACAGTGGTTAAAGGCAGGAATGAAATAATCATTATTTCTTGATATCTGTCATGCAACGGAGTGGCAATAAAGTGAAATGGACATCTATTATGATATCTTCATATGGTTTTGCTTAGTGAATGTGATGATAATGCATTCATTGCTGTACAATCTTATGGGCATGCCTAGCATAAAGATGTATTAGGCATGCACCATTTAGCACAGAACAAGATTAGTAATCAATGTTATGAAATAGTTATTGTCATTTATTAAAACTTAATAGGAATCAGTTGGCTTGCCTATGCCATCATCCATGCAACGGAGGTGGTATCCAATGCAAGGGCGATAGCATTGTTACAGGGCAGTGTGCAGCTGTTGTATGTGAAATGTTCATTTTCAACAGTTCACTTACTACTTGATGTTAATACTATATCTGTTATGGCAGTGTTCTGTTATACAAGTACTACTAATGTGTTCAACAAGGCTCACTTCTGGGTCAAATGAAATTTACAACATAACACTGTACTACATTCAGAGAGTTACTTTCTCAGACTTTGGTAATGCACACCATAAAATGTCAGGATTTGTAAGCCGAAACAAGAGCAAGATGGAAGAAAGATAACCAGACAGTTCCACTAGTAGTGAAAGTGCCTGAATAAGTAAAGACAAAAAAAAAAAAAGAACTTACACTTCTGGTTACATATAACTGCATATGAACCACAGAATGAAGTGTTTCTGAGCATATTTTGGGTGCTGGTAAAAGTACTCTTCACTAACGTCACAGACTGAAGTAATACTGACTTCATGAACTTTAATTATGGTCTCACACAGGAGCTATTTGAAGAGAGTAAACCAAGGCAAACTGCAATATGCACAAAAATAGTTTACAATTTATCATATTTGCTTGATTAAAAATGTTTTCAGGAAAAAAGATGCAGCACAAAAGCATTTAGTTTTGATACATTTTTTCTATTACACTGATTATTTTATGACTTTTAGACTTGCATTCTTCTGATTGCACCACTGAGAAGTCAGATAAATATTTCCTGATTTGTTCTGATTTTTTTTTTTTAAATATTGATATTGGAATGCTACAGTAAGCTCGTGGGTTGAATGTGATTGTTGACATTTGCAAGTAAAAATCATTGTTCTTGAAATTATGTATTTTTTAATTTCTCCAAACCCTGGATTCATGAAACTCCATACAGGAAAAGTGCTATTCCTGCATGGAGCAGATTTTGCCCATGTAGAACAGCAGCATGCCTTGCATATTAATGAAGGCATGCTACTATAATCTCTACATGGACACGAGTCATGTACAAGTGCAGGGGGCATGTCCGAGCATTGCTCGCACAGTACATACACCCCCTGCACTCTAGAACTGCCCTACAGTAATTCTAAAGCAGCTAACAGTGTCCACAGACACTGTTATCACAAGATAACAGTGTCTGCGGACAAAATACAGAAGCACAACCCCCCCCACAACATAGCTCTCAACTTCCCTGATTTTAGCAGAATGTCCAGAGTTTTCCCTCATATTTTTGGCCTTTCCCTCATAAAATTTCCTCTTGTTTGGCAAATCATTGGGATGATCTAAGGATTGAAGTCATTAAATAGTGACATAGATTTGAGGTTTATAACTTATATCCTTTAAAAAATGCATGTTAGCACATATTGGTTTATTTGAGCAGCTTTCTAAGTTTATAAGAGTAATGTTACATGTTTATTTTTTCCTTCCATCTCCAATAAAGTGTAAGCATAGCTGAGCAGGTGTGCATGTCACACAGCTATGCATAGCAAAGCTTAAACTTTCAAAGGAGTTAAACAGAACTATACAGCCAAAGTAGTCAAAGTGAAATAGTGCAGTGGTTAGAACTTTTGCTTAGCATGCAGTCATTCATGGTTTGAGCCCTAATGTAAGCCATTTATTTTTATTTGTGAAAACAGCACTAAAAGTATATTTTTCTAGAAATAGTTAGTGAATAATGTATATTTCTTTACCAGTGTAGTGTTTTAGGACCAAATGTTAGGTGTCAGTGTAGTACAGATGTGAAACCTCCATGTAAACACAAGTGCCCTATACAGAACAGTCACAAAGGAATGTCATGTAATGAAAGCACATAAACTGTTAACGATAATAATAATAATAATAATAATAATAATAATAATAATAATAATAATAATAATAATACATCATCATCATCGTCATAATAATGATAGTCCATAAAATGAAAGGTGGACAACACTAAATCGTGCTCAGCTGTGCTTAGCTGGAGTAGGCATTGCTTAAATTTGTATGCTTAGCAATTATTAGCATAGCTAAGTGGATTTGTGCACTGGTAGGCAGTGCTTAGCATCTACCCCTTTAAGCAATGCTTACCTGTGTCAAACGGGTTTGCCCGTCACTTAGCTTAGCTCACCATATTCAAAACCATCCAATCATTGCAAAGGGTAGGAAATCAGCCCTATTTAAACCTCACAGGTGGGAATACAGCCCATAACCAGTTGTAGCTCCCCACTGCAGGCACCATGGCGGGTATTGGTGAAGGTATGCACTTTCGGGTGCAGCGCTGGTGAATCCAAGAGTCCAGGGTCATGGTTGGACTCCTAGTAAAAGACCATGAAGGTTAAATGCTGCAGGACCAGTACCAGGGCTCCCAATACAAAGTGGAGGTCTGGGACCATCTTGCGCATGATCTCCCTAGTGCCACTGGCATCCCTTGGACTGTTGAGCAGGTCCTACACCATTATGTTGATTTGAAGCATAGGAAGAGGGAGCTATTGGAATAGTGGGTCCAAGATGCATGGGCAGGGAATGTCCCAGATGTGTGTAAGCATCAGTATCAATAAGTGTTTTCCAAAGTTCAGCCTGTGTATGTGATTGATAGGTATGCATAAATGTTTCTCTATCCCCTGTACAGCTGCAGATGAGAGGGCCACGAACTTGGATGCCCTTGCCAGTAGGCTGCTAAGGCTGCATATCAAAGCTGATGAGTAAAAATCTAGCTTGTAGTATTCACAGAAAATAAATAGAAAGGATTAGAATGTCACCTTTCAGTGTTTAAAAATGGGTATGGTTTGTACTGAATACATGAGACATCAGCAGAGTAATAGTGACTTGCAGTGTATATATATCAATAAAAGTGTCAGTACCTGCCAATAAAAGTTAAAACCCCAGACTGGTTGTGTTTACTTTGGTATGTGGTGGTATGAATCAAAATGTGTACAGTTTCTGCACAGCAACTTTGTACTATTTTATGCACAAACAGGCATGCTGTGAATCCCGGAAGTGGTAGTAAGCTGTATGCATATTTTCACACAGGAATATGTGAATATGTGCAGAAACAGTCAGGTAGTGTTAACAGAAATTTCCTCCACAGGTCTGCCAAGTAAGAAAAGGTATATATTAGCTGTAAGAATGCTATAATTATACACTGTGTAAAACACCCACTGTCCAACCCCAAGGCTGCAAATGAAAAGAAGAAAAGTACATGCACCAAGTCGTCTCCTCCAAGAAATGTCCCTCACGTGTCATGCTGTCACAGTTAGTGGTTACTGCTGCCCACACTCAGGGTGAGCAATAGAAATCAAGTCAGAGTATGGCAGTAGCACACACACACACACACACACACACACACACACACACACACACACACACACACACACACACACACAGTATGAGTGCACATATGTAACCATGACAATGTGAATGTGGGTAGAAACAGTCAGGTAGTGTTAACAGAAACTTCCTCCATAGGTCTGTCAGGTAATAAAATGTATAAAATAGCTGTAAGGAGGCTGTAATTCTACACTACCTACAAACATAACAATACAATAGGTTGATGTAAATTGAGGTAATACCTGGAGAGTAATGATTAGCACAATAATCATTAAGGATGTAAGCAATTGAAGTTGTTTCAGTTGTTAATTGACGTATTTATTTCCCCCACCCTATCTGCACCAATAATCTAAATACATAAATCAATTGGCATGTTTTTCACCAAACCTACTGTTGGGACATGTGTCCTATTGTTGTAAAATATTTAAATGTTTTACTATTAATGTTCCCTGTTCAAATACTATCATTGGTGGCCTGTTGCTATGAATGTAACCTGCATGCCGTTATAATACCCACTATGGTTCCATATATGCATGTGTTCTGTTTGCTATGCAACTGTTCCAAATCTGTTGTTTTGGGTTAAAGGGAATACCTATGCATGCTGTTATAACTATTCCAGGAATGTGTTTTTCATCACTAACCAACATATGCTATAAAACTGCAACACTATAGCTCATCTTGGAAGGCTGATCCCAGCGGATCCACCTGTCCTGCCTCAATTGGCTTTGGCACCAGGCCCAGCACATCTGGGACCCAATCTGGGACCTCATTTTCTGCTGGTTCTCAGGGGATGGGGGCCATCCCCCCAGGAGTGGGTGCAGACAGGACACTGTCACCCATCATCAAGTCTGGGGATTAGTGCATAGTGAGCATTGAAAGGAGTTCAAAGATCTGCTACACCAGCTTGAGGGCAGCGTGGCACATCTTGCGGGTCAGCCTGCCCCTCTTGATCAGCCCCCAGCACAGCCACCTTTGGGGCCATGAAGGTGCAGTGGTGACTGCCCATGGGTGGAGACCTCAGTCTCACTGTATCCATTTGGGGCATCTGATCCCCAACCACCCTCCCCATCTAAGGTGTTTACTCCACATGTGTCATATATCACCCCTGTCTGCTGTCTTGTCTGTCTACCTACCCAACACAACTCCCCAAATATACCTACTATCCTTCCCCAACATCACACTGTCACCTTATAAAAAAAAAGGGCAATCTGTTACCACAAAAAAAGTGGCCCCATACATAGCTGTCCATTTCGAACACAGGTCCACTGGACAAATGTAATCTGGTCTAATTGGCTTAACAACACATTACTGTTGTCCTCACGTTTCTCTTAGGGGTTGGATTGTCCAAATTTACCTCCAAATTCTGGACAAATGCACAGCTGTTGCTGTATCAGAAATGGACAGCTATGGACCTTCCCTATACCTGTCCTGCACATCCCTAGGTATCTTTCATATTCTTTTTTTCCTCTGCATGCCCCCTTTTTCACCACTTTCCTATCACCCATTTTTGTATTCTTTTAAACAAATTAGCTCAGGGTAAGTGGGAGTAAGCTGAAGTAAGCAGCATTAAGCGAGTTTGCGCAATGCTAAGCGATACCTAAACAGATTATACAGTTTCCCATTTAACAGTGTACCATCTCGCAAACTTGCTTACAACTGCTTAAAAGTACCTTAATCACTCTATTTCCATCAGCCTCTGTTCTGCCCAGGAATAAAATAAATGACCCTTGGAGGTCTTGAACACAGGACCCTATATACCAAAGCAAAAGCAATTTACCACTAAGCCATCTGCACTACAGAAATGCCTGATGCTTTTTCAAATATACCATACATTACAGCCAGTTTACAATAGGGAAGAGACACTGTGCAATCAGGAGTGATAGGTATCTGCAAATATATGTATGAAAAAAACATATATATATATATATATATATATATATATATATATATAAATATATATATATATATATATATATATATATAGAGAGAGAGAGAGAGAGAGAGATAATAGATATGTATAGTGATACATATATGTGTATAACAATGTGTAGATATATTACCAATAAATACTGAGGTGTATATGTATGTATAAAAGTATATATATATATATATATATATATATATATATATAGATAGATAGATATACATGCATGTCTCAAAATGCTCATACAGACATATGGTACTGATAGACCATCCATAACTAGGGCAGCATTTTACAGTTGGATACAAAAGGAACCCATGCCACTAACATCTGCCCCCCCAGTCCAAATAATACCTAAATAGTTCACTGCTACAAAAACATGATAGGCCATACACAATGGCCAGACATACAACGACCTCTTAGCAAATAAACTAACATGACTGTAGATAATAAAGAGAAAAACAACCAGCCAGTAATTCACACAAGTTTATTATACTCTGATGTCTTGGCCAAAGCCTTCAAGGAGTAAAACATTACAAGAAATACTTGCCTTACATACAAGAAGCAGTTAGCACTTATAATTACATATTTAAATACACAACCTCCAAATACACTCCTCATTTAACCCCCCAGGGGATAACGTATCATATTTATAGATGTATAAATTGATTCTGTACATAACAATTGTTCTTTTATGACTGTTTAATCAGACTGAGAAACAGATTTTTTTCAGAAACAGTACCTTGTAGCCCACTAATGTCCCCATGGTGAGATTTATAAAAATGTACAGCTATAGAACTGTCTTCTTTCTTATCAGTAATATCTCTCACATGTTCTAACAGCCTAGTTTTAAAGCATGTCTTACTCTCCCCCACATAAAATATGTTACAATGGCATCTAAGAGCATTGTCTATACACTGACCTCTTGAATGTACAGAGTTCCACATGTTGTCCAGCCTTTGCCCTTAGCAGGAATGATAGTGCTAAATAATGATAGACCATACCTATCAACCTTTTTCTGCATGCCATCTGGAGAAAGCCTGACATCACTGGGGAACGTAGGCCCAAAAACATGGCCCTACTTGGAATATTGCTGTTATACACTGAGGATATTGCTGGTGTTACAGGGTTTGTTGAACATATCTTTTCTGAGGGATATGAAGGCAAAAACACAAATGGATGTTAGCATTTACTGATTGCAATCACCAGAGTATGATACTGATTTGCCAAGGACAACACCTGTCTGAGGAACAAACCAAACTTAACAGGCAAACCACTGGCCATTATGTGGATAGCCCTACAGTGAGAGCTATGCAGACACAGAACTTTGTCAGACTGAAACCCATGCAGAAGTAGCATGTTCAGACAAACTCAGTTAAACTAGCAGTATTCAAACCATATACCAGCAATACTCACATTCTGCCCCTAAGTCTTGAACCTTCTCCACCATTTAGTTGGCTTGTCTCCACAAGTCTTGTTGTAAGAGATGTTAGTTCACACACCTCTAGGATGACTTCCTCACAGGGTCTATGCCCACATGGAGTACTCAGTTATAGGAGTATGTTGCCATTACATTGGCTATTTGAATAACTACACAGCTGCTCTGCATGCAATTAACAACTGGAGAATACCAACTGGTGCACAGGCCATCACATGGTCATGAGCATTAGCTACAAAAGTCAAGCTGCTATCTATTCAACCCAAAATTAAAAACAGAAGGACTGAATACAGAAGAAGTATTTGACCAAATCAACTTAAAAAAAAGGTATTTGAAACAAGTAAGCATGTAACTGAATGTAGTAGGTGGTCTGTAATAATGGAAAATGGGAGTTTGAAAGAATATGTCTCAACAAGACTTGCTGTACTGATGTACTGCTGAACAGCACCAATGGCTATAGCATGTGGTTCTGTCTGCAATGACATAGATCACAGCTCAGGCCCCTGACCCAACCCAGGAAGGGACAGCTGACATTTGCCAACTACTGCAGTGCCTGTCAAACATCACTGACTGCGCCACTGCTAGGTTAGCTACTGGGATGCTGTACATATCCATATGTTACCTATGAATATAACTATAATACACATTGTGTCTTGTAAATATAACAGACCTATACAGAGCATGTGGATAGTAAAGTACTGTTGCAGAAGTGTGTGTTGAAATGCGTGTGATATAGTGAGCTCATGCCATTTAACTGTACAGTCTTATAGGCATGTGCGCATTATATCTTTAGTCAATTACACATAGAGTTGTGTTATGTTAGGCAAACCATTGTCAAGTCTGTTAACAATGATACCGTAACATAATAGCCTAGATATGAATGGGGACATCTTCCAGGTTATAACTGTGATAGCAAAGCCTACTGTGCAATCAACTTACTTATCTATGTACATAAATAAATTGTGCATGTTCTACTTGTGTGTAATATCAGTTTCAGTGCATAAAACAGACATAAATATTTTCAGGTACTAGTTGCTGCATTGCCATGACAATGATATGGGTAGTAGAATAGGCATGATTATTAGGTTGTAATCGGAGAAGTGTGCAACTTTGTTATGACCCCTGTCCATGCCTACCGTACAAAAATGAGACCACAGAAAATCTTTTCAAAATGTTTACCACCTTGAATGTGACCCATAACCTGTACAATTCTATTGACAAACAAATATGTTAGGGAAAAATATAAAACATAAAAAACGTACAATAAACTGGTTGCATACATGTGCACACACATAAACCACTACTTGGATGATGCAGCTCTTGCAGTAATCACAGCATTCTTTTTGGTTACACACATGCCATCAATTAATAAGACTCTGATTAACCCCAAATAATGTTCAACTGTCCTAGTAGGATTTATTTGACATTTACCCAATTGCCTGCTACAGCAAAACACATGTTTGGCAGAGAGCTTACAAAACATTGAAGGGATCTCATTGTAGAAAGGTATCTGTCAAGAGAAGAGTAGAAAAAGTGTCCACAACATTGGATACACCATGGAATACAGTGCAGACAGTCTTCAGACAGTGGAAATGATATGAGACAACAGTTATACTGCAAACACCTGGATGTCCATCCCAAATGGATGACATGACAAGATGACAACTGGCCATAGAAGCTGCTAGCGGACCTACAGCAACAATGAACGACCTGCAGCAATGCCTGCCAAGTACTGAATGTGTACCACATGTGGCAACAATCTTCTGTAGTCCCCATATGTCTGCCCTGTGGAGTAGGGTTGCTAGATGGAAGCCTTTTCTTAAACAGAAAAACATCCAGGGCTGGACAAACATTGCCAAAGAATACATCAATTCTCCAAAAAGCATGTTGGACAATATGTTACGGTCTGATGACACCAAGATTGAATCTTTGGCCTACAATTGCAAGAAGTATGTTTGGCCTAAAACAACACTTTGCATCACCAAAAGAACACCATCCCCCTAGTGAAGCATGGTGGTGGCAGTATCATGCTGTTGGGTTGCTTTTCAAAAGCTGGAACTAGGCCTCTACTCAAGATGGAGAGAATTATGAACAGGTCCAAATATCGACCATTTTTGTCCCCAAACTTTCAGTCATCTGCTAGAAAGCTAAAGATGCAGAGAGATTTTATCTGTCAACATGCCAATGACCCCAAGCATACATCCAAAATGACAAAGGAATGGCTTCACCAGATGAAAACTACAGTTTAGGAATGTTCCAGTCGGTGGGCAGACCTACAGCCAATAGAAAATCTGTGGGTTGCCCTGAATAGGGCTCTTCACAAGAGATGCCCTCACAAATTGACATATCTGTAACACTGTTGCAAGGAAGACTGGGCAACTATTACCAAGTAAAGACATGCCATGATGATAGACTCCAACCTAAGATTACTGAATGTTGTAATTATCTAAACAGGTGTTTCCACAAAGTATCTGTTTAAGGGTGTGCACACTCATGCAACCAGCTTATTGTACTGATTTCAATTTGCATGTTTTCCCACAACAGATTCTGTTTTCAATGGAATTGTACAGACTATAGGTCACATTAAAGGTGGAAATTGTTTTGAAATGAGTTTTTGTAGTGTCAAGTTACAATAGCACAAAGACCAGGCCTTGTAACAGGAGTGTGTACACTTATATATCCACTGTAACTGCATGGACACAGCAATACCTGACCTGTAAAACCCACCTCCACCAAGGTAGAAAAATCCCCTTTGGTGGACAGCAGCAATACAAAAACCACATAATATGTTGCTATATTGCTGTACAGGACCATATAGGTGCAGACAGCAACTTGGAAGCATGTCCATTTCTATCTGAGCAACCATGTAAGGTCACAAGTGGCTCTCTGTAAGGCTATCTATGAGTACAAATTACACATATTCACACTGCCAAGGCCAGTCACAAGGGTGTCTTCACATATGTTGTCAGTCTCAGAGGCAACAACACAATTCACCCTGTACTGGTATTAATTCACACCTCATACACACATGCCATGGCTATAGGCAACCTGTATCAGACAGGTTAGGTGTGAACATCACCCCCCCCCCCGTTCCCCCATCCTTATAGGGAGATATGCACATCAATCACATCTCTCCCCTCATCATTGGTGAGTAGGTACATATTGCCTACTGAAAGGCAATAACAGCAAGTCTCCGTGGGGCCTGATAACATCCCTGTCAGCATCCTGCATGAACTCGGGCAAGTGCTCACAGTTCCATCACACACTATAGTCAAACACAGCCTCGGCAACATCTACACCTTATCTACATAGAAGATGGCCACTGTCATCCCTCTACACAGACATGAATGGGGAATACAGGTTTATGCAATTAACTGTTCATCATTTGGGGGAATATGACACATCAGGTCCAAGAGTACAATGCAAGCTAATATTGTGCTGATAGATTACTGGGGTATGGTGTAGTTGTGAATGCTGGCAACCAATATCCACTGTTGATGTGCAATTTCTGCCCATACTGTTGACAACTGAATGAGGTGCTATGATGTGTTTCACTGTTTATGTCTTTTAGGTGGGGTGCAGCACCCTCAAAATCCACCCTACAGTGCAGCAGAAACCTCTGAAATAATTGACACCATTGTCAACCATTATGAAGTCATGTTTGACCGTACTCAGGAACATCTGTGGGAGTGGACTGCCCTGTGGAATGACCTAATCCACAGGGTAAACAATACTGGCCTGCACACAAGAACCTATGAGCAGGTCTGGCATCATGCTACTGACCTCATACGTAATGCCCTGTGAAGGGCTGCTGCCATAGCCAGAGAAGCAATAGCACAGATGGGGGCCCAGTCATGTAGGCCCCACTGACACCCACCAAACAGCTACTCACCAACTTGGGTGCACCCACCACAAACACACAGCATTATGGATGTGGGTGCCCCCACACAATGCATGAGGAGCATGCAGGTAAGGCCCTAGTGCACATTAGTAGAGTACTTTAACATGCATACTTGTATCTGTAGAGTATCTACATGCATATGTCATATACGATAGTAGTTGTGGATGTGGTTTGATAATGCACATACATGCACATCTATGGGGATGGGCAGCATATTTCGTAGTGTTGGGGGTTGTACTGTTAATGTGCAGAAATGCTGCTACCCCCCCTGTACCAAGGCCACATGTGAGTCTACTGACAGTACCTCTCTCCCACACCTATTTATCTCCTTCTGGTCTACAAGTGGGACAGCAGGTTGTAGCTGGTGTATATGTAATTGTTTTGTTGTGCTTTGCCAATACACACCTACCCATATTGCTTGATGTGCATGTTCACTTGCAGTGGTGTTAACTGTAGTGCATCACACTGGTCACCACGGGGGCCTATCGGAAGGGTAATGTAACATTCCTGCAGCACACCTTGCTACCTTTCCATGCAAGACGTCTGGACAGAGTCCAACAAACTGAGGGGACAAATGGGCTATGGTAGGGACATTTATGACACATTAATCCTATACAGTGGATACCACAGTGTACACACCCCCATCAAGATGCAAAGTGTTTCTGAAATATACAGTGAGAGACTACAATATTACATTCCACACCTTTTCTAAACTGTAATTTGACTATAACATGAACAATTAACTTGTAAAACCCAACAATATATTAGGCCACCAAATATGGGGTGTACAAACCTTACAACATGCTGGATGCATATGTGTGCACACCCTCCAAATACCACATTGTAGGAGCAGCTTGTGATGTACTGACAGCATTCACTCTGCTTGGGTACACACCTGCCATCAAGTACATGGACTCAATGTAACAACGAATAACGGTCCACTGTCTGAAGGTTGTATTCATGACATTTGCTTAGTTGCCTGTACCAGAAGCAGCCATGGTTTGCACACATCTTACAAAGTATCAAATGGATCTCACATTTGAAAGGTATCAGTCAGGAGTAGGGTACAACAACACTGACAGAGCATTGCATATACCTTGGAACACAGTGGAGACAGTCATCAAAAGGTAGATTAAATATGAGATAACAATGCTGTTGAAAATAACCAGATGTCCTTCCAAAACAGATGGAAGGACATGTTAAGAACTGGTCAGGGAGGCTGCCAGGAGACATATAGCAACACTGAGGGACTTGCAGGACTCTCTGGCAAGTATTGGTTGTGTAGTACATGTGGCAACACTCACCTGGATTCTGCATAAGTCTGGCCTATAGGGAAGGATCAGTAGATAGAAGCATTTACCCACACCAAACATCATGCAGGGCTGTGTACAAGTAGCAAAATGTAACATCAGATCTCCCAAAGGCATGTGTTGAAATGTGTAATGGTGTAATGAGTCCAAGGTTTAAACTTACAGCCACTATCCCTAAAGCTACATGCGGTGCACAAGCAGCACCTCACTTCACCTGAAGACCATCATCCACATGTTGAAGCTCACTGGTGGCAGTGCCCTACTTTGGGGTTGCTGTTCATTAGCTGGAACTAGGCCTGTAGGCACAGTGGAGGGAATTATGAACAGTTCAAATAACACTCATATGTGGGGCAAAGCCATCAAGCGTCTGCAAGATGGCTGAGGATAGAGAGGGGTTTAAGCTTCCAACATAGTAATAACATGAAGCATACATCCAAAGCTACCTAAGAATGGCTCCACCTGAATACAATCAAGGGTATGCATTTTGCCAGACAAAGACCAGACTTAACACCAATAGTAAACCCCCAGTGTGACCCCAACATCTGTACACATGAGCTGCCTTTGCCAGCTGAGAGAGTTGGGCCATCTTAGCAGGGAAGATGGTTAAATAATGCCAAGTAAATATGTGCCATGCTGATAGTCTCCTTCCCAGGAAGAGTGACTGCTGTAGTTCACTTAACAAGTGTTTCAAAAAAGCATTGGTTTAAGGGTGTCCACACCTATGCAACCACTGTATCGTACACATCTCACTCAGTATATTTCACAGCTAACACATTTGTTTGTTTTTCGATTGGACTGCACAGGTCATATGTCACATATAAGGTGGGTAATGTTTTTGAATGCAGTATTGTGGTCTCATTTTATATGATACAAGAGCCTGCCATGTTAACAGAGGTGTGTACACTTATCATATCCACTTTAAGCTTAGAGGATTGTTGGTGCAACAGGATTTGTTTGAATATACTTTCACTGCTGGTGATGAGGTCTGCACATCAAATGCATGTCATTAATTAGAGACATCAATCTTCACATGATCCCAGTTATGTGTCAGACAAACACATAGGGGTTGTGAGGAACAGAGCAAACATATGTGCCAGACATCTACACATTCTTCAATGATTTGTACAGTTGTGAGGTATGGTCTACAGTAGTTGCAACTGTGCTATACAGGTGAACAGCAATAATGTGTACATGGGTGCAGTATGTGCTAGGAGAATGGACGCCACCTACTAACAGTACTCATGCATCCCAGAGATGTATATTGTTAGCAACAAGGATTGAGAATGGCTGCAATGCATGATGATGAGGGCTGTGTGCCATGCATGTCCCCTTTTGGGTAATGTGAGGTCTGTGTAATAGCTTTGTGCCACCTCACCTGTAAGTGTCTCTGTGCATGTCTGTGTATGAGTCTGTGTGCGTGCAGTCAACCATAATGTACAGGTATTAATTTACATTTATTGTCTTCCCCTCACAGGTGGAAATGGGGGTCGTGGTACCTCCAGCTTGGGAACTGATATCTGTGTCTCCGCAGACGCTGACAATGATGATGACCATAGTGAGGCACAGGTGGGGTTGTCGGGCTGAATATGTGTTATTGGTTGTTATCCCACTGTTGTCCAACCCATACCCACACACAGCCACAATGCCTGTACATACCCCACCACCAGTGGCCATAGTTGATGGACAGTTGGTGGGTGGTGGCATGTGACAGGCAAGTGTGGTGACTATGGCAAGTGTGTCTGTAGACAACAGCCATAGCCAGATAACAGGCAACATCCCACAGAGGCAGACCGGCAGGGTTGCTCAGAGGGCTACTGCTGCCCATCATGCCCCTGTCACAGGTGCCATAGCAAGTGTCACCAGATGCATGTTTTGGACCGTCATGGAGGCACAGGCATGTAGTGAATGTAACACAAGACAGCTTCTCAGGGTCATGAATGCCACTCATCCTGTTATGCGTGACGACCTCCATGATCATGCTGATGCCCTCCATTACTATGCTGAGGTCATGGATAGACAGTTGGATGAGATGGTGGGAATCCTCAAATGTGGAATGTCAATCCTTGAATGTGGAATGTCTGTGATAGAGCATGTGGTGGGAGCTGTCCATTGGCCATGTGGATGTAGGACAGCAGCCTGAACAGCTGAGGTTCCACATGGCCATACAGCTTCTCGCTTCTGTAGTGGCAGTACCAGCAGCATGACTGCATGGGGGTCACAGTCCACTCCACAATGCAGCAGGCCATGGGCACGTGGTCCTGGCCAATGCCAACAGGGATGCAGATCCAGTAGACAGCAGTCACAATGGGGGAGTAGTACTGCATGTGGCCATGTGTCTGGTCATGCCAGTAGGTCTTCTGGCAGGCCCAGTTCCCAGGTCCATGACCGGAGAAGGTGAACTGCACACCTTGCCATGTACAGTCCACAGCTGTCCAACATATCCCTGTGTAGGGCAGTCACATGGCGTGAGTGAGAGCATCCATTCACACACACACACATCACCATCACAGCCAGGTCACCTCTAGATTTACAAACACTACCTCTGCATGGCCCATTTAATGACAATCCCCAAACACACACGCATGATGTCAACCTAATGGCACAGCCTAGGCCCCTGGTAAACCCATACCACACACACTGTTCATATGATGATACCTGAGCCACATCTCTGTCATCCATACCATAGATGCAGGGACATGTTAATATGGGTCTGATGCACACACATACACATCAAAGCACCACAAGGCGAGCAGGGTAGGATCTATATAAACCACAAGGGCTTCCCCGCCATCAACTGCCAGGTTGTGTGCAATGCCCAGGGCATTATAATGAATGTGTGTGCTTGCAGCTCTGGTAGCTATCACGACTCCCACATCTGGCATATGACACAGCTGTACCAGAGATTTGCCAGTGGGGACATCCCATATGGCCACCTAGTGGGGGATGCTGGTTACACACTGGAGCAGTGGCTGATGACACCCATCAGAAATGCACACACACCTGAACAAGAACTCCATAGTGAGGCATACACACAAACCAGAATCATAATAGAGTGTGTGTTCGAGATGCTCAAGTCAAGGTTCTGGTGCCTGGACATATCCGGTGGATCCTTGCAGTACTCTCCAGCTACATATACACAAATTTTCATTGTATGTGCCATGCTACACAATATGATCCTGTGGAAACAGCTGCAGCAGGAACAGCATGGGGCAGGGCGACACAACCCCCCACCATTGCCAAGGCCAGCATAGGCAGAATGAATCAGAGGAGGAACATCCTGAGCCGGCCCATGTAGGCGAAAGGAGGCATGCCCAATATGACCAGGCTTTGGCAAAGAGGCAATGCATAGCACATACACTGACATGGTATGATCTCAGGGAATGACACCTCTCTCTGACTCACACATACAGTAAAAGGGATACCAAACATGACACTACCTGTGCTTTACCATGTATAGGGAGTGTACTATGTGCACCCGACATAGTCATACCTCTAGCACCATCCTCAATACTGGCATAGCCACAAGGTAAGTCACTCTTCCTATCAATTGCTGAATGGAGTAGTATGTTCTGCTAGTTATATCTATGGTATGGATGTGAGCATGCAAGAGAATTGGGTGGCTGAATGGGATGGCAGCAGATAGTGGACACCTATATGGGCATCATGAAATCCATAACAAATACCGGTGTCAATAAAGTAAGCAGTACTAGACAAACTGACAAATATCACTACAGTACATGTGGTGGCCCAAATGTGTGTCCATAGGACACACACACATGTATGTCAGTGAGGCTCACATACCCAATAACAGTCTCAGCCAGCAGGACAAGTGTAGATGACCACAAAGAAAGGATGTCCTAAGGCATCCAATTGATGGCAATGGAGAACAGCACCCCTCCAGACCTACACAGACTGACTACAACAGGTCAGGCAGTTGTATGTTAGTTCTGATGTGTAAGAAGTCTGAAATTGAAATGTAGGTCAATAAAACCTAAGCTCTTTACTCTACTGATATGCCTCTAGTCTGCATGATAGGTCAGAATACAAAACAAAATGGAAGCCAACAGAGTACCTGAAATACCAGTACGTTCATAGCAAATGTTTACAATTGTCAGGTGTGCCCTCTCCCACAATCCTATGTAAAAATGCAGTAACATGTAAATCTGGGTTTAATAACAGTGGAGCACAGATTACCTGAGCTGCCCAAATTTACAGGATAGATTGTTGCATGTTTACAATATGCAGGGTTCTGTGTGTTAGGTTGTTGTGTGTTGTATATTATGTGGAAGTGGTCAGTATGTAGGCATGAAGGGTCATGTCTCAGTGGCCTATGACCTGTATTGTCAATGACAGGGCCATGTTTTGACAACTGCAGTGCCAACCACAATGCATCCCAGCAAGACCCAATTCAGCAGTCATCCATATGCATTGTTCAGATGTCAATATCTGTCACCATCTGAAAGATGGACATGCCATGAATGTGGTCCCAGACATACACACAGTACACAGGTGGAAGTACCCTAGACAGAGTACATAAACTTTAGCTGTCAACTGCACACACCTTTGGAATTGTACATACATGTTAGCAGCACATTAGTTGTCTGTGTAGTATGGAATAATGATGTAGCCTGGCCAATCACTGGCAGACCACAAAAGGCACAGTTATGAAGTAATGAGAAACTGCCTATGTCCCCGCACAAGGCAGCATAAGGGGAATGTCCCAGGTATATATGTGAGTCAGCTGCAAGAAGCTTCCATATCACACATGCATTCAGCTCACCCCACCATCAGCCACAGGTTTATCACAGGTCATATCCCTGCTGTTGAGAATGAGTACAGTATGACACCCACTTCTGTATGGGAATACCCACAGAATGCAGCATGCTGAAGAGGTGTCCCATGCAGGTGTGTCCTTAGCTGTAAGCAGCACCCTGCCAGCATCCAGAACAATGGATTAATATGGAAAGGAACTATTGCCATTAAGACCTTGTACACTTACCCTGTCACCCCAGCAGAACCCAGTGACTTGCAGACTGGAACTGATGGAATGACAGGATGCATTGGCCTGCTACAGATGGCCTGCATCACTACCAAATGCCCTACCATCCTCTGTCAAAGGCCTGTGCCTCAAACGTACTGCCAATGCATGTTATCTCATGGGGTCCTGACTAACAACATAACACAGTCCACAGAACACAAATGCAAGGCCATGTCAACAAATCCCAGTAGCATGCCCACCATGTACTACTACATGAACATGGATCAGCCCCTAAATACTGCTGGGATGAAGAGACAACTATAGGGATACTTCTCAGATATCATTCACATAATGTTAGGAAAAGGATAGAATAACAGAATGGGGGGGTATAGAAGCATGGATGCCATGGAGTGTGTGAAGTCTGAAACTCTGATGTGTGCCCATACTACCCCTGCCTGCAAACCCAATAATGGGTGGCAACAAACCTGCTCATAAACCACAATGTGAAGGGGAACTGACCAGATATATGAGCCCTGCTTCTGGTTCACCTGGGTGAATCTGTACAGCTTGGAGGTATGGCCACAGCAGGGTATGGCCATTCTGTTACGTCGATAGATGTACAAACAGCGGATCCTCAGCCACCACAGTACCAAGGAGCTGAAACATTTACACAGATCCATCAGCAAGTGTTTTCAGCTACCCTTCCAGAATGGCATGAGTGTGCTAGAATATGTAGGCTGCAGACCACAATACTGGACACAGCTTCATTCATCTTGTATTTCCCAGGAAATAACTGGGAGCAAATCAGTATATCTGTCTGTAGTTGATGACATAATACATCACTGTGTAAAACAGTACGTATGTCTGAATATCTCTGCTAACACCAACCATGTAACACAAGCAGCATAGACACAATAGTTACAGTATCCCACTATCTTTCACCCATTGTGACTCCATATTGTCAACCTATCTACAGATATCCTGCAGAAACAGGTTGCTAGCTGTAGGTGTAAAACACAAAATCCTGCACTGGAATACAACCTACATGGAATTAATTCATACACTCAGTACGTAAGGTCATACTGGACATGCTCTTACATTTAGTGAAATGAAGCCCATGTCTGACAACAAAATACAGAAGGTCATACTGGGCTTGCTTCAACACTTAGAAAAATGAAGCCCATGTCTGACAACAACAGTGGACTATACATAGCTGTCAGTCTGTGCACAAATACCACATTGTACACCATTCATGCTTTGCACACTGATTGGATAGGAATATTCACACATATCCAAGGCCAACACACCATAATAGGTCAAACATACACACAGAGAGATGTGGGGAAGAGAGAGGCAGACAGTGACAGAGAGATTGCAATGATGAGGCCTGTCCCACCCACCACACATCCAAATGGTCAATATCACATGATATGCCAATGTCAATCACTGTAAACATTTGCTTTTGGTAGCCCTCAGCCCTATAGTGTATGTGGTGGTTGTGATAGCTGTGTAACATGATAGTACAAATCTGTATTTATCTAGCATTTGCATACCCAGTCCTGTCAAATGTAAAGTTGTATGTGAATGAGTGTTGTGTGTGTGTTTCCAGAGGAATGGTTTATGGCCCATTCACACACACTGCACTTCCCTTTGCCAATGTTGATACTCATGCTGATGTCAGTCACCTTGAAATAACCCTCTTGCAAGTCCTCAGCCCCATAAGCTCCATGGCACATGCAATAACTGTGTAATATTGTAGTATAACATACTAGTTAGGTAGAAGTTCTAATCCCAGACATTGCAGCTGTGAAACTCTGTGCGCGTGTGTGTGTGTGTGTGTGTGTGTGTGTGTGTGTGTGTGTGTGTGTGTGTGTGTGTCTGTGTGTACAGATTAATGATTTTGAGGCCATTCACAGTCACTATACCTCCTATTGCCCTACTTTAGCAAGGCTGCTGATGTCAGTCTCCTTGAAATACTCCTTTGGACAAGGACCAGACCTATACACTCTCTGGTGTGTGCAATAACTGTATAATGCTGTAATGTAACATGCTAGTTAGGTAGAAATTTTAATCCCAGATGTGGCAACTGTGAAACTCTGTGTGTGTGTGTGTGCGTGTGTGTGCGTGTGTGTGCGTGTGTGTGTGTGTGTGTGTGTGTGTGTGTGTGTGTGTGTGTGTGTGTGTGTATGTGTGTGTGTGTGTGTGTGTGTGTACAGATTAATGCTTTTGAGACCATTCACAGACACTACTCCTCCCTTTGCCCTACTTTAGCAAGCCTGCTGATGTCAGTCACTTTGAAATACCCCTTTGGAAAAGAACCAGTCCTATATACTGTATGGCGTGTGTGATAACTGGGTAATGCTATAGTATAACATACAGGTTAGGCAGGAGTTCTAATCCCAAACATGTCAACTGTGAAACTTTATGTGTGTGTAATGATTAATGATTTTGAGGCCATTCACAATCACTACACCTCCCATTGCCCTACTTTAGCAAGCCTGCTGATGTCACTCACCTTCAAATACCCCTTTGGAAAAGAGCAGCCCTATAAGCTCTGTGGCACTTGCGATAACTGTGTAATGCTTTAGTGGAACATATTTGTTAGGTAGGAGTTCTAATCCCAGACATGGCCAATGGGAAGCTCTGTGTTCATAGAGAATAATGATTTTGAGGTTATTCACAGTCACTACACCTCCCATTGCCCCATTTTAGCAAGCCTACTGATATCAGTCACCTTGAAATATCCCTTTGGAAAAGGACTAGCAATATAAGCTCCATGGCACATGCCATAAAAGGGGGAACAATGTAGTAGCAGCAACTGCACAGGTATGGGTTTGAAATCTCATCTCTGGTAAGTGTGTGTGTGTGTGTAACTCAAAGATTTTGGCCCCCATTTACACCCAGTACACATCTCAGAGACTGACCTTAGCAGTCCTGCAGATATAAAACACCTTAGAAGTACCTGTTGCCAACCCTAAACCATGTCAGGTTAGTGATGCATGTGGTAAATGCATAACCTAATGGTCCATAAAGATTGTTAGATAGCAGTTTGAACCTCACCCCTCGCAAATGTAAATGTGTGTTTAGGGTAAAATTATTTTTGGGATCCCTCACCTACTACATCACCCAATGTCAGTATTTACAAGGGCTGGTGATGTTCCTCACCTTAGAGTTACCTTAGGATACTTGCCATCCTGTAAGCTCCGTGGAGTGTGCGATAAATGCAGTACACTGTAGTCGCAATACATAGCTAGGAAGGGTTTTGAATCTCAATACTGGTTTGTGTGTGTCTGTCATCAGTATCCTGTGTGGAGGTTGCTGTGATTGTGTAATAACAGGATGCAATGTGGGGTGGGTTTTGCTAAATTATTATGTTGAGGACCTATATGTCACAATGTCCACCTTACAAGGACAACAGAGAAGCTGGTGTAGACAATCCATAGCCTTACATGTGACATTATGGATTAATGAACAATATAGGCAACCCTTGTATTACTCATAAAACACTCTCCACCCATGTCTCATACACATACACACCTGGCTAGGCAACAACCACTTTATTGGTAGTTCCCTGCATATTGCCTCAGAAATAGTAGCCACAGTGTGATTACAGTGAAGTACATGCCTACAACAGTGCCACTGCCATCAGAAAGTATTGTGATGTCTTACATCTCCTGATTGTGTTTGTGATATTCAGTAAGTAAAAGGACATGGCACCCTGTTCCATCCCTACAGTAGGCAAATAAAAGTTTACAGTGGTCCTTTTGCTATGTTCCCCACTGGACACCTGCAACAACTGTAGAGTCTGCAAATGTAACCCACATGTAACTAAGGGTAATGCTGCTCAACGCCAGAAGTCTAAATCTCAAGATGCAGGCACTCGATGCACTCCTCAGTATGGAGAACATCGACGTCTGTGCAGTAACTGAAACTTCATTCAAGGCTCCTGAGAGCACCCAAGCGCTACCAGGCTATACCTCATATCATGCTTTTCGGCCCCAAAACCCGGTCTGAACCACAAAGGGAGGGGGAGTGTCCATATTCATCAAGGACACCCACACCTCCAGGTTAGTAGCAACACATGAAGCATCAGAGACCATCCAGGTGCAACTAACCATAGGCAAAACTGCTATACAACTGGTAGCATGTTACAGACCACCCTCCCAATCTCAGGAACCCCACTCAGCCTTCCTAAAGACATTGGAGGATATGAATGTATCACAAAATACCATCATACTGGGAGACTTCAACTACCCAAACATAGATTGGGTACATTATTCTAGCCCTAACACCCTAGCCCAAAGGTAACTGGAATTCATAAATTCAAATGCACTGGAACAACTAGTCACATCTCCCACTAGGGGAGATAATATACTAGACCTGATCATCACAAAGATGGGGACAAAATGCTCCACACGGGAGGTATACCCCTCACTAGTGAGATCTGACCACAAACTAATCACCCTGGATATACATATCCTACCTCCACCCCCAGCACAAAAGACCACAGTGAAAAACTTCTCAAAAGCAGACTTCACTCTTCTTAAGACTGAGATGGTGGATACCACATCCCACAATGCCAAATCCTTTACAAATGCTTTCTATGGACATCTCCAAGAATGCATGGATCATGCAATCCCAAATAAATCCATATTCCTCTCCACCAAAGGCAAGCGTCCTGTCTGGTGGACCTCAGCCATTAACAAATTGTATAACAAAAGAAGGAAGCTACTGCACGACAGAGCAAAATCCCATAAAGGGAAGAGATCTCTGATCAACATTAGCAGAAAACTACTTTCTCTCATAAAAACATCCAAGGCCAACTTTGAGAGAAAAATCGCTAAGGACACTAAAGATAACCACAAAGCCTTTTTCAGCTATGTTAGAAACCTGGGCGGAAACCCTCAGATATGCTCAGAGTTAGTTCACAACAACAAAAAATACACTGAACCCACAGATATTGCCAACATTCTGGCTGACAGGTTCAGTGCAAATTTCTCCCCTCCCTCACCCCCAAAAGAAGAAATACTTATCCCAGCTGAATGTAATCTCCTTGTCATCTCAGATGTCCAAGTGAGAACCGCCCTCAACAAAGCTAAAAACACAGCATCAATGGGACCTGACGGTATCCCGGGTTGTGTGCTACATGAACTCCAAGAGGAGCTAAACCCGCACATAAAAATGCTATTTAACCTTAGCCTTACTACAGGATATGTATCTGAACATTGGCGTACAGCAACTGTGGTCCCACTCCACAAAGGGGGTACCTCTACAGACCCTGGGAACTACCGTCCCATAAGCTTAACCAGCCTGGTCAGCAAAGCTACGGAAAGAATCATTATGGAACTCATAAATAGAGACATAGGGGACCTACAGACACTTGACCCCACCCAGTTCCGCTTTGTAAAGGGCAGATCCTGCCTTTTGAACCTGGTTGACTTTTTCGAAACAGTCACTAGAGCCATTGATGAGGGCAAAGCATCCATACAGCCTACCTGGACTTGGCTAAGGCCTTTGACACAATACCCCACTCAGGCATCATAGATAAGCTCAACAGCTTAAACGTAAACCCTTATGTCACTAGATGGGTTGCAAACTGGCTAAAGGACAGAACCCATAAAGTTAAAATCGCTGGAGCAATGTCAGACTCAAAGCCAGTCACAAGTGGTGTCCCACAGGGATCTGTCCTGGGATCCCTCTTGTTCGGCATTTATTTCTCAGATGTTAAAGCAAACACGGGAGGGTTGTGGCTGACAAAGTTCACAGATGACTGCAAACTAGGCGCCATAGTCGATACACCAGCGGACACATACATCCTACAAAAAGGCCTCACAGAAACGGACAACTGGTGCCGGAGTCACGGCCTTAAACTAAATGCCAACAAATGTATAGTCATCCCCTTTGGGAAAAATAAAGTACCCACAAATTATCACATAGACAGCAACCCATTGAGTATGGAAAAAGTAATCAGAGACCTAGGGACCCAAGTCGACAGCGACCTCTCATTTGA
This sequence comes from Protopterus annectens, assembly GCF_019279795.1. Lineage (NCBI taxonomy): Eukaryota > Metazoa > Chordata > Ceratodontiformes > Protopteridae > Protopterus > Protopterus annectens. The sequence goes on along the minus strand of NC_056735.1, from coordinate 1,940,646,242 downwards.
CACCCACTTTGCCAAAGTGGTTAGAAAAACATTCTACCTTGCACACCTCATCATGAAGGGATTCACATCCAGATCCAAGGATGTCATTGTACCCCTATACTCCTCCCTCATCAGACCCATGATTGAGTACAATGCCCCATTTGGTATGTACCTCACCCGGCATTTGCAACAGCTGGAGAGACCACAAAAGTACCTCACCAAGAGGATCAAGGGTCTCAAACATATGTCTTATTCTGCCAGACTAAAGAAACTCCAGCTCTATTCAGTAGCATACCGCTTGCTCAGAGGTGATCTCTGCCTGACGTACAAGGCCCTGTCCAATCAGGATCTGATGGACATGCTCCACCTCAAAAAATCCAAATCCATCAGAACTACGAGAGCTAAAGACTTAAACCTTGGCACAAGTATGAATAGGACATGCTGGAGGGATAGATTCATAACCCAGAGGCTTCCCATGCTTTGGAACAAGATCCCAGTTCATGTTAGGCAGAGCCCCTCACTGACTCTCTTCAAGAGAAATCTTGATGAGTGGATGGGAGATTGTAAGTTTACCCCAGGGGTCACATCTGTGTCACTGCTAGACAGGGGCACAGTAAACTAATTCTATTATATAAGGGGGCCTTCATTGTGTCACTACTAGACAGAGGCACAGTATTCTAAATCTATTCTGTGCATTTTTGTACCATTTCATGGGGTGGCGAAAGCCACATCACTATGGCTAGGCTTACAAATGCCCCAGGGCAGATAGCCTAGTACTAAACTATGAAACTATGAAACAAAGGGAATACCATGCCTTATACACATGCCTTATATGGACAGATGCCACTAACTGCACTAAATACTTGCATCATGTTGTCAATGTAGGTTCAAACACAACCTCAGTTCCATAGCCAGGTCTCACCAAATGAGGTCAGGAATGCTACATCAGAAGATAACAATCTTTTCACAAAACATGCCCCAGACACCTCAAGTACACTTCCACATGTCACAGAACATGCGTGTGCGACATATGCACACCCAGACACTGTCCATGTTTGGGAATATAGATCACATACATGGGAAGCAGTGCACATCACTGGCCACCCACAACAGTAATGTGGATGAGTGGATGGTGAGTACAATACCCACCTGTGGGGACCACTCCAGGAACTACATCCCTGAGCCACACTAAAGATCATTGTCATGTGGCCTGATGCCAAGGTATTCCCTTTGCCTACCCTTGTACAGCCTTCAGGTCTATTCACCTACTACACACCTGTGAAGCAATGAACCTATGCATCTCAGTACTGGCAAGCATGTGTGTGTGTGTGTGTGTGTGTGTGTGTGTGTGTGTGTGTGTGTGTGTGAGTTTGTGTGTATGTGTATGTGTGTGTGTGTGTGTGTGTGTGTGTGTGTGTGTGTGTGTGTGTGTGTGTGTGTGTGTGTGTGGAGATTAATGATTTTGAAGCCATTCACAATCACTGCACCTCTCATTGCCCTGCTTTAACATGCCTGATGATGTATTTCCCCTTGAAATAACCCTTTGGCCATGAACCAGCCATATAAGCTCTGTAGCACTTGTGATAACTGTGTAATAATGTAGTGTAGCAAACTAGTTAGGTTGGTGTTCTAATCTTGATTCTGCAAACTGTAATAATGTCTGTGTGTCTTCACTGACACCTGCTTTTATGGACATTCACATGTACTACATTTCCCTTATCCCTCCTTTAGCACTGTTGCTGATGTCACTCACCTTCAAAGATACCTTTGGACATCGCTTTCACATGTAAGCTCTGTGGCATGTGCAATAACTGTGTAATGCTGTAATAACAATACATAGTCAGGTAGGGGTTTGAAACTCAGCACTGGTAAGTGTGTGTGTCATCAATATCCTCTGTGGGTGTTAGGGTTATTGTGTAATGACAGGACCCATTGCAGTGTGGGTTTTGCTACATCATTATATTGAGGACCTATATGTCCCATTGTCCACATTACAAAGCCCAAAGTTTTCAAACACTGTAGAGGTTGTTGTAGACAATCCTCAGTCATAAATGTGTACAGCCATGTGCAATTACTATGTGACAGTATGGATTAGTAAACAATATAGACAACTGTTACAATACCCAGATACTACCCTCCACCCACAGATCATACACAAAAACACTTTGCTCTTACTCTCTTATTCACTTCCTTTCTTACTTTGTCTCTGTCTCTGTCTCTCTCTCTCTCTCTCTCTTGCTCTCTCTCTCTCTTTCTCCCTCTCTGGTGCATGTGGAAAAGTACATCTGTTTTGTATATGCAGCAATTTGAGTTTTGTAAGTAATGCTCATGATCTGCTGATGGCCTGTGCACGAATTGCAGTCCCCCACTTGCTAATTGTGTGTGGAACAGCTGTGGTATCATTCCTATATTCAATTGCATGGAAGCACACTCCTATAACTAAGTGCTTCATGTGGGTGTTGGCGCTTTTCCTTCACTGTGAGCAGGACTTCATGTGGGTGTTTGACAAACAGCATCACAAAGGGTATCTGGAAATACCTTTTACAACATACACTGTGGTGAAAGGAAAACAAATAGGAGGGTGATGTTCCAGACATGGGGACAGAATGTAAGTATTGCTGTTCTGCATTTGAAGTAATGTTGATTTAACATGGTTTGTGTGGATATGGCTGATCTACATGATTTAAAGTCTGGCATGACAGTGTTATGTGGTTGAGGAAATTCTCAATTGTAGGGCTATCTGCAGACTGGCCAGAGTTTGTAGTCTTACATGTGTTGTGTTACTCACACATTTCCTATCTTTAGAAATGCAGTAGCTTACTCCGATGATTGAAGTCAGTACATTGTGACATCCATGTGAGTTACTGACTTCATATCACTCAGAAGAGATATGTCACAACAAATGCTGTTAAATCAGGAAATTTCTCAGTTTATCACAGCAATATGTCAATACTGACCCTGTGTTTGTGCCTCCTTCCCCAAAGGCTGTCACCATTTGTCCATACGTCATGCAGTAAGAGGTGCATATGTACAGTACATCATTATTTACTGACATCATAACTGATAACAAGCCAGTGAGATAGACTGCTAGACATGTAATATATAGTAGGCCTAATATTTGAGGACAAAACCTGGACATACTGTTGTAGTCTGTACAGTAGTCAGGTCTGTATACTTATGGTGATTGTTGAAAGAGTGTGTATTAGGAATATGTTACTTATAAATATATATGTATATGCGTGTAAATATCTGTATATATATATATATATATATATATATATATATATATATATATATATATATATATATTTATAGGTTCATAGGTTCATAGGTTGGTATTAGGCTATAGGCCCTAGGGCCTATGCAAGCCTAGCCATAACAATTCTCTGGAAATTTCTTCCCACAATATTTACTTGTCTCTCTATCTCTCTCTATATATACACATGTATATATATATATATATATATATATATATATATATATATATATATATATATACATGTATACATATATATATATATATATATATATATATATATATATATATATATATATATATATATATATATGGGTCTACTGCTTTACATCGAAAATACACTTTTTCAAAATAGAGCAGTAGACCCTACACTTCAGCGAAAGTCCACTTAAACGAAAGTGCACTTTCGCTGAAGTCTAGTTCCCCGGGCTACCCAAAAAAAACAAAAAAACGCTAAAACAAATTTTTGCAGGGGGGCAAGCCCCCCTGTACCCCCCATGTGAGGGGCTGTATCCCCCCACACCACCTACCTAAATATACCAACTTCGAGATTGCACTACAGTGGGGAAAATGGAATATTCCCATTCCATGCTGCATTCTGTCTGCTGAAGTCAATGTTCGATGTTTCACTACTTCAAACAAGTGGACTCGGTGAGGTGGGGTTCAAAGTAATGAAACTTCGAACATTTTGACAGATCCCATATATGTAAATATATATATATATCTATATATCTATATATATATATATATATATATATATATATATATATATATATATTTATGAGTGTGTGTGTGTGCGTGTGCGTATGTGTGTGTGTATATATATATATATATATATATATATATATATATATATATATATATATGTATATATATATAAATATATATATATATATATATATATATATATATATATATATATATGTGTGTGTGTGTATAGTGCATGTGCATGTATACATATATCTACATATGTATATGTATATCCATATCCTAGTTATGTGTAAACATGAGAACATGAGTGGTGTATATACCTTCCCAGATATATCCCACCATATGTATCTGATATGTGTATATTGAGATATAACAACATACTGATTCAACACTATTTTCCCTAACAAGTACTACACAATTGTAGAAGTCAAAGTGGTTGTTTACTACTATTCAGTATGTCTACTGACAGATATATTGGAAAAAACAACAGCCATCTTTGCAGCTGTGATGGCTTAGTGGTTAACTGCTGTGACTATAGTGTACAGGGTCCTGGGTTCAAGACTTGCAAGGTCTGTTTATTTTATTGCTAGGCTGAACAATGACTGTTGGATACAGAGTGGTTAAGGCAGTTTTGAGCAGCATTAAGGGGGTTTGTGCAGGTTTGCATGAAGCTAAGCAGTGCTAACGTACAGTTAAACGAAAAGGCACTTACACCATGTCAGCTTCACATAGCACTGCGCAAATCTGCTTAGCATTTACATTATGCAATGTTTACTCCTTCTAAGCATAGCTTAGCCTTGTTAACCAGTGATCACATTCTAGACTTTGAAAATAGCAGGGTAATGACATCTTTAATAAGTGTATTTAATTCCATGTACATGACATGCTTCTATATGCTGTCATTACAGTAGTAAGAGGTGTACATATGGCTAGTACAACAATCTTTACCATTGTATGTTTTTCATACATGGGTAATATCCCAGGTTATATGCAGTCACACTTGCATATATTGTATCATTACATTACTATTGCTAACAGTGCTTTGCCATGCAACAGTAGATTGCAGATTGTAGTACTGGAACAAAACACTCCTGCATGCAAAGTTGGACTCTGAGTACTGACTATTGTGTTCTTGGTGTGTGAGCTGTGTGTTATTAAATATTTGCTACTGGATATTGATCTGATATGTGGATGTTAACTGTAGACTACTATGGGTATAGGACATGTCATTCAAGGCTGCTGTCATGTAGTAATGGCATACATATCAGTGTCAGACATCTATCTGTCAAAACATTAATCCTAATGCATAACTTGGTGGCTAGCTGATTTTTGTCTGTCCTCTGTACAGATGTCAGGTATCCATCTTGGCTGCTTACAGACAATTTATGACTGACTGACACTGACAAGTCTGCCCAGCTATCTTTTGAATGCCACAGCTAGGAAACCCCACCCTGTATGCACCACATGCCATAGATTCTTCAACTAGACTACCACATTCAACAGAACATTCTTGGGTACAGTTCTCCAACTCAGGCGCTGACCATGTTATGTAATATATGTTGCATACATGTCAATTGGAGCACCTCACTGGCCCTCTGCAATAGACAACCAGATGATTGGATGTTGCATTTTACTGTCACCCTGAGGATCACTCATGTGGCATCAGTTGATAGATGGCCTGCTGACAAATGTCAGGTGGCATTATACCACTGTACCTACATCCCCTACACTTATCATCTCTCTATGGACAATATCCTGGTACACACCTAGGAACACCTGCACCTACGGACCCCAGTACTGACAAATATGTCAGTGTGCATTACTGAGAATAACAGTGTCTGTGTGTTTGTTAACTTGTAGTTGATAATACCCTGAGGGCCTTATCACCCACTACACCTCCCCATTGCCATAATTAAAATTACCTGCTGCTGTAATGGACATTAAATGTACCTTGTTACACTCTTCACCCTAAGGGCTACCTGAAACATGCAGTACCAGTGCAACACTATTGTATAAATGGGTAGATTGGTTGTACAAATGGGTAGATAGGCATGGGTTACCCTCTAAGTCCTAGCAAGTGTGTGTATGTGTGCAAGTGTGTATATTTGTAGGATATACCATTCTGAGACCACATTCCCCAAATGCAATACACTTTGCCATACAGTGTAAGGGATAGTGATGTTGCTGACATTAGGAGAGCCATGACAAACCATCACCCTATTATCCCTGTGGCATGTGCAATAAATGCATATCCCTGTAGTAGCACTTATGAGATAGACAAGGGGTTGTATTGCAGTTCTAGTCAATGTGTGATTTTGGGTATGTCAAAGTATTATCATGGGTTTCAGTGAGTAAAATATCCAATCTATGGTGTGGGTGCTGGGTATACAGTCTTTGCACCATGGTACCCCAGTACATGTCCCAAGGTCCACTGTATGAGGGCCACTGTCACCATCAATCATACAAGTAACTGATGCATGTGCCGTGTGCAAATTATCTGTAACAGAATGGACTGTCTGTCTTGTCTGTCTTCTGACCCAACCTTCCTCCCCAAATATACCTACTATCCTTCACCAACATCCCACTCTCACCTTAACAAAAACAGGCCAATCTGTTCCCAACACAAATTTCACACCATACATAACTGTCCATTTCAAACCCACTTGCAACTGCTTACAGGTGCCTTAATCATTCTGTATCCAACAGCCCTTGTATGACAAGCTATTAAATTATCAGGTCTTGCAAGTGTCTAACCCAGGACCCTGCACACAATAGCCACAGCAATTTACCAGTAAGCCATCTGAGCTGCAGATATGCATGATATCATGCAACACAGTCACTC
>NC_056735.1:1940554454-1940634454 GCF_019279795.1 Protopterus annectens | reverse complement strand
ATGGCAAACATAATTGTATTGATATATGACCTCTGTCGAGTATTTATTAGAACTGTAAAGTGATACCTTCATTTCTTAAAGGCTGAAGCCACATCCACTGGGAGTTAAAGGTACACACTCAAAAAAGCTCTACTGGAGGGAATGAGTTAGTAGAAACACATTTCAATATTTATTGAACAATAGTACATATGTCCCAGCAGTAGGTTTGGTGTAAACATACCCATGATTTGTCTGTTTAGATTATTGTTGCAGATATGGTGGGGGGGGGGGGAGATGTCAATTAATAAATTTAATGATCACTGCTCTAATCATTAAGATACAGGTATTATTACAATACCCTATGGCCTTGATTTGGGCAATGGTATGTCTGTACACAGTGTATACTTCAACTGTCTTATAGCTAAATCCTTGCATCTGTTACCTGGTAGATCTGTGGAGGGAAGGTTTGTTAACACTACCTGACTGTTTCTACACATATTCGCAGATTCAAAGTTAATATTATGCACATACCTCTCAATCGCTTAATGCACATACTCTGGACAAAGCTTGACAACAAGGGGGTACAAATAGGGACATGTTTTGAATACTACTGTTATAAACGTGGAGAGTTGCATGAATGACATAATTTGTTTTAATATACATTTTCTGAAGGTGTTGAGGTCTGAAAATCAAATGTATGTCATTATTTTGTGACTTCAAATATTTTTATGTAGCAGTGTGAGACACAGTGGTTGACACAACAGTACTATTCTGATATCAGATGTTACTGAACGCTACATATGTCAAGCCATACTATACCAGAGTAAACATTACCAGTCCAGGATTTAAATCTTTATTGGCAGGCACAGTTTTCTTATCTAACAGACCTGTGTAGGGAATGTTTGTTAACACTACCAGAATGTTTCTACACATATTCCCACATATCCCCAGATTCCAGTTAATATTATGCACATACCTCTCAGTCTCTTAATGCACACACTCTGGGAAAAGCTTGACAACATGGGGGTACAAATAGGGACATGTTTTGAATATTGCTGTCATGAACTTGGAGAGTTGCATGAGTGACAGGATTTGTTTTAATATACATTTTCTGAAGGTTTTGAGGTCTGAAAATCAAATCTATGTCATTATTCCCTGACTACAAAGCTAAGATCATCCCACTGATTTGCCAGGGGGACAGAGGAACAGGCAGAAAATATGAGACAATTATCTGGACATTCTGAAAAATCTGTACAATTGAGAGGTATGATTATGCACGCAGCTTACTACCACTCCCAGGATTTGAACCATGGTTGTGTCTGCTAAAAAGACAACAATTTAAGTCACACTAGAGTGTGCTATTTGGATATTGCTGTCTAACTCTTCAGTGTTTTCTGTCTAAGTCTCTCTTGGTTCTACAATCTGATCTTGTACTTACAACAGTCTTATACAGACATTCCTAGACATTTTTTATGTTGCACAGTGTGGGTAACAGTGGTTAATACAACATTACTATTCAGAGAATGCAACAATAAATGCCATACAATACCAGAGTAAACACAACCAGTCCAGGATTTAGAGCTTTATTGCCAGGCAGTTACAGTTTTAATTAAATATTACCTGTATGGGACTATTACTGTCATATTGTCTGGTTTATTCAGTGCAACCCATACAACAGTTTTTATACTGCTAGATGACTTTCTACTACTTTATATTTATTTGGTATGACTACTACAAGCAGGATTGTTACTCACCAGCCTCGCGATGCAGCCTTTGCAGCCTACTTGCATGGGCTTCCTGATTCACAGTCTGCTCAGCTGCAGCTGCAAAGGAAATAGAAACATATTTATGCATACTTATCCATCACATACACACGCTGGACTTTAGTAAACAGTAATGGTATGACTACTTACACACTGCTGCGACATCACCCCTCTGCCTTGCTTCTTGGATCCACTCATCCAAGACCTCCTTCTTTCTCTGCTTCAAGTCGGCATAGTGGTGCCTGACCTGCTCACCAGTCTGGGGGATACCATTGACACTGGTGAGTTCATGGGTGAGATGTTCCCAGGCTTCCGATTTATAATGGGAGCCCTGGTACTGATCCTGCAGCAGTCTCTCATAATGTTTTTTTTTACCAGGAGTCCTACCATGACGTTAGACTCCTGTATGCCCCAGAGCTGTGCCCAGAAGCACAACTCCTCTCCAACTCCTGTCATGCTGCCTACAGTGGGAAACTGCAACCAGCTATGAGCTGTATTCCGTCCCGTGGAGTTTAAATACGGCCAATTGATTGGACAGTTTTGAATATGCTGAGCTAAGCTAAGCTATGGGCAAACCTGCTTAGCTAAGGTTGGCATTCCTTAAAGGGACAGGTTCAGCACTGCTTTCCAATGGGCAAATCCACTTAGCTGGACTACTCATTGCTTAGCTGTCATATTTACACAATGCTTACAGCTGGTAAGCAGAGCTGTGCAATGCTTAGCATTGCTTATTTTTCATTTTATAGACTATCTGCTGTATGGCATTGAGTCATCATTCATTACATATTATAAATTTGTTTACTGTCCCTGACATTCCCCAATATGCTTTCATTACATTTATTCATATGTGACTATACTGTATGGGGCACTTGTGTTTATATCGGGATTTCACAACTTTATTAAACTGACATCTTACATCTGGACCTAATGCAGTACTCCGGTTAACAAATATATGTTATTTAGTAGGTTAAGATTTGTAATGGGTGTGACGAGGATGGGCAGGATTACGAATAAGTATATTAGAGGGTCAGCCCAGGTTGGAAGTTTTGGAAACAAAGCCAGAGAGGCAAGATTACATTGGTTTGGACATGTGCTGAGGAGGGATGCTGAGTATATTGGGAAAAGATACTAAGGATGAAGCTACCAGGTAACAGGAAAAGAGGAAGGCCTAAGATGAGGTTTATGGATGTGGTGAGAGAGGACATACAGGTGGTTGGTGTGACACAGTAAGATGCAGAGAACAGGAAGAAATGGAAACAGATGTTCCGCTGTGGCGACCCCTAATGGGAGTAGCTGAAAGATGATGATGAGTAGGTAATACTAAAAAAAAAAATGTTTATGTACTACTTTCACATGTAAAATTTGAATTGGTTATAGTGGGGATTGAACCAGGAATGGTTGCTTACAAAGCATACACTCTATTCACTATACTATTGCAATACTGCATATGCTGGATGTCTCTTGCTATTTAACTTCTTTTGCTGTTTAAGCTGGACTTAGCATGGCTAAACAACAGGCACAGCCGCGCAGCTGCACTTAAACTTTACCACATTTATATAAAAAAAAAAAGTTGTTGTGTTAATTTCTCTATACCCTTCACAATATCCCTGCTAATACTAATCCTGTTATTTTATCAGCTTTATACTTTGTAGGTCAATTGTCCCGTTTGGCTTTGCCCACATTCCTTACTCTGATGGGTTGGGAGGTGTGTGCTATGTGCTTATGCTGCCTGTGTTATCCTAATAACTTTTGGCTTGGTGGCATACCTCTCAACCTCTTAGATCAAAATATCTGGACAAAACCTACAAATAGGCATGGATTTTAAATATTGCTCTTACAAACTTAAAAAGTTGATAGAATAATAGGTTTTACATTCGCGTGAATTTTCTGATGGATCTGTGGAGTCTTAAACTCAAATGTTTTGTCATTATTTATTGACTTCAATCTTCAGCTATTTGCCAGACAGGTACACATTTTAGGGGAAACACACCATAAATATGAGGCAAACATCTGGGCATTCTGCAAAAATCTGAACAGTTGAGAGGTATGCTTGGTAAGGATGATTGTCCCTTTTGCCTTTGACCACATATATTTTTTGTTTTCCTGATGGGTTGTGGTGCTATGAGCATTTTCACTCATTTTTATTTGCAGAAAGGCAATTCTGGAGTGCAGGGTGTGTGTGTATTGTGAGACCTCTGCTTTCAGATAAACCCCATGCGCTTGTACATGGAACCATGTCCATTTTAGAGCATGGCAGCGCACTTTCATAAATATGCATGTCATGCTGCTGTGCTGAACAGGCATGGTCCCTGCCATGCAGGAAAAACTTATTCCTGCACAGCTGTTTCCTGAATCCTAGGGTGAGACAGAAGTTAGGTTGAAAATACACAATGGAAATACAAAAACTCTAAGTTTATCAAAGTACAGTCAACAAATACGAAGGGTGAGTAGGTTTTATTACATGTGCAGTAAATAAACAATGAGAAAAAAAAGGGGCAGGTAGATGCAGCCAGGATGTTGAGGTAAGAGAAAGTGTGCAGGTGGTAAACAAGTTAATGTATTTTAAGAGGGATTAAGAGGAGGAAGATAGATAGGTCTTAAAGTGGCTAGAGACAGTAAGGGGCTAACAGGGTAGTGAAAGTAGGAGAGGATGCCAGTTCAAGGGGGGTGGGAACAGTGACATATCCAGTTGCTTTTTAGATAGTTTTTGGCAGTTGAGTTTAATGCCTTTGGTTCTTTAAGGGATCAAAATTTCAATGGGAGTTTGTTCCAGGAGATAGAAAGGTGATAGCTATAGAGGTTTTGACCAATTTTGCTCTTAGGTTTATAAATGTGTAGAAGGTTTTGGCCCCAGCTTCAGAGAGACCTAGTGGGGATATATGAAGAGATGAGAGGAGTCTAGCTAGGGCAGAAAAATGTTTGGTTTAGGATAGAGTGAATTATCTGAAACTGGGAGAGGAGAAGCAAGTGGGGTAGTTCAAGCCAGTTTAAGTGTGTTAAAGAGTGACAGTGATGAGATCTATAACTTTGATTAGCAGCAAATCTGGCCACTTTGTTATAGGTATTTTCTACTTTAGCTAGGAGGGTGGTTTGGAGGTTAGAGAGGATCTAAGAACTGTACAGTAGGCTTGGTAGGAGGTAGGCCTGAGACAATGTAATTTTAGCCTTATTGGACAATAACTTTTTATTTCTATATAAGAGGCTAAGTTTTTGCTGTTTTTTTTAATGTAACTGCTAACATGCAGATCAAATTTCAGTTGGTCATCTATTGTAATTCCTAGTAGTCTTGTGTTGTGTTCGACTAAGATGGGAGTATTATCTAGAGACTGGACGGTAAAAGTGGATTTCAGGTTTTGCAGGCTGTTGGGGAGGAAAAGTAAGAGCTTAGTCTTTTTAGCATTCAGAATTAGTTGGTTATGGGAAAGTCAGGTCTCAAAAGAGTGGAAGGATTTTTGAGGCATGGAGTGTAAGTCAGTCGGGGTATCAGCAATAGTGACAGTAGAATCATCAGCATATTAGATAAGAGTAGACTGAGAACAGGAAGTATACAGCAGGTTTGTAAAGACATAAAAAAGTAGTAGTCCAAGAATAGATCCTTGGGGAACACACATTTTGATAAGGAGTGGAGGGGAGAGGGCCGAGAGCCATTTTACTGACTGTAGCTTATCAGAGAGGTAGCTGGAAAACCAAGCAGTAGTAGAGGAAGAGAAGTTGAGGTTAGAGAGTCTATCCAGAAGAAAGGAGTGAGACAGTGTTGAATGCTTTAGACTAGAGAGATCTAGGAATAAGCATGACACCAGTTTATTGTTGTCTCTGGCCTGAGAACTACTATTGATGAAGGACAGTAGGGCAGTAGTAGTGCTATGCTTAGGACAAAAGCCATGCTGTGTAATGGTAAGCAGATTTTCCTGAAGTAAGTGTTCTATGACTTGCTTATGCATGCATTTTTCAAGTATTTTTGAGACAAGTGAGAGGATGGCAATGGGTCTGAAGTTGGCGATTTCAATGGAGTTACCTCCTTTGTGAATTGGTAGGGTATAAATTTTTTTCCAGATTGAGGGAAACTTAGATTCTGTGATATACTGGTTAATTAGTATAGAGACTGGGAAGGCTACAGAGTCTGCAGCTAGTTGGAGAAAGTGAGGAGGTAGATTGTCTGCAGGTACAGAGCATGGTTTTTGCTTGTGAAGTAAAGATTTTATATAGCAAGTAGGTATTGGCTTGAGGGGGAAGGTGTTAGTCAGATTTTGGCTAGAGGGGGGCTCAGAGGGGGGTGTTATTGTTAGAACTGGGGTGGATAGGAGTTAACAACTTACTGATAGATTCTATGAAGTAGGAGTTGAAGTTTGATGCGGATTCAAGGGGTGTAACTGTAGGGCAAGGGGTTAGGAGATGAGAAGTTGCCAAGGTGGACCATTTGATTTATAGCATGCCAGAATTTCTTAGGATTAGATCTATGGGAGCTGAATGGGTTATTATAGAAGTCCTTTTTGTCTTTATTAACTTGCTTTTTAGTGAGGTTTCTAAGTTGTTTCTATTTTTGCAAGTGAATGGGGAGGTTGGTTTTTAACCAGGTTTTCCATGTTCTATCTCTAGCTTTCATTCGGGAGTGAGTGACATTAGTTAACCAGGGGGATATATTGGTTTTGACATGAACTGTGTGCAGAGATGCCAGTGACTTAAGTATATTTAGGAAAGTAGTGTTGAAGGAGTTATCTGCATCATCTAAAGGGAGGTGAAACAGAGAAGCCCGATTTATTTTAGAGAGGAGACTATTAAAGGTATTTGGATGAAAGTTTGATAAATTGTAACACTCTATGTATCTCTGTGGCCTGGGGGAATGAGTAGTAAATCTAAGAACTTGTATCTAAGATTGTATATCTTTTAGTTTATTATTTGCAATAATGTACAATAGTCTATCTTCTGTTCCCTCTTCTAACAGTGACACTTCTTGTTGTAATTGCTTTATAATTTTCTCTATTCAGTACTTCCATGATGGCATTTGATTGTGTCCCTTATTTTCCTTTACTGCCCTGTGTTTTTTGTGGTAAGGCATTATCTGTTATTAATTTAACTACACATTCATATATCCTATCTACTTCTATTATATCACATGAATTTATATGAACAGTCTTGATTACTGTCTCATTTATCAAACTTCTAATAATTTGGGTTTTATTGACTTTCTGTAGTCTACTCCTTTTATTGATCTTAATATGTCTAGCCATCTCTATTAAATCAAGCAATTCTTCCCTTAGATCATATTCTTCTAAATTAAGGGAACATTCTTTGTTCCCCGTTTCCTGCAGGTATTCTACAGAATGTTTCAGGAAATACGCCCTAGCCATACTCTCTTCAGCTTCATTCTGTATGATTCATTGCTCTTCCATAAGGGAACTCACTGGGCTATCACTCTACAATAGTTTCCTGTGCCTTACTTTGCTGTACAACTCCAACTGAAAGTTTATACTGGTTACCTACTGAAGGCTCCAAAGTATCCTTATATGGCAACAGATCAAATTCTTCCCACTCCCCTACTTCCTGCTTAATTTGGGGATTCACTATTCTGTCATTCTGTGACGTTATCAAAGTTAGATTTTCTGCACAAAATCCTTTACTTCATAGGTAATCCATAACAACTTCTCCATTACTAATCTTCTTTTCTACTTCCCCCTTTGTTTTTTTTTTTCTTATTTCTGTATTGTAAAATGTTCCATATGTTGATGCTTTTGTCAGTATTTCCCTTAAAATAACTTTAGTGCTGCTTTTCTTACATTTCTAAATTTTGCTTGCTCTTTTTGCATACCTATTGCACTATATTAAACCTCTTTTTCTTTCCCATGTCCATATTTCTCCTTCAGATGTCTCCTGCTCAAACTATTTCTCCTTACTTTGGAGACTCATTATTTCATCATGCTGTGACATAGCCTGTGTTAGACTTTTTACACTAAATCATTCACTTTGAAGGTACTCCATAACTTCACCTTCTATTTTTTCAGCTTCTATTTTACTAATCTTCTGTTCTGAACCCCCCCCCCCCCATGTGATCTTATTTTTTGTAATGCGAAATTTTCCATATCTGGGTATCTTTGCCTGTATTTTTCTTTGAAAATCTTTGGATCAACTTTTTTTAATTACGTTGTCTTTCTCTTTTGTATAAATATTGCACCATATCAGATCTCTTTCTTTTCCATGCCCATACTTTTCTTTTATACCTTTCAAAAAATCTCTGGATTTTGTTCTTTATATTTTCACACTTCCTCAGTCATTTATTTTTCCAAACTGCCCAAGGTTTCTTGCTGTATATAATGTTCATAAGTATGTTGTATTAATGAACCCAACTTTGCATGTGAAGCTTTTGACAGTTTTTCTTGTGCAAGCATTTTTCTTTCCTGTAATTTCTTTAATTGTATTGTTTATCTTTTCTCCAGACATTCTGGGCTACTTCCATAATAGTAACAATACATAATTTCTTTCTTATCCTCAGTAGTCCACCCTATCATCTTTATGGCTCTTTTTTGTCCTATCAGTTTTTGTGGACTACTACTTCCTTCTACAACGGGGGTATCTTCCCCCTGACCCTGGCCTAACCCCATTGTAGGAATGTTTCAGTGTCATCATTGTGTAAGAGGTAATGTAACAATAATCT
The DNA here is from genome assembly GCF_019279795.1 of Protopterus annectens. Lineage (NCBI taxonomy): Eukaryota > Metazoa > Chordata > Ceratodontiformes > Protopteridae > Protopterus > Protopterus annectens. The sequence goes on along the minus strand of NC_056735.1, from coordinate 1,940,626,063 downwards.
CTGTGCAATAAAGAATGTATAATATTTCATCCTAGATATGTGTTACTATTCTCAGTTTTGTGCTGCTGTGAGATGAGGTTACCATGATGAAAGATACATTGCTTTCCTAAAAGATTCTTTCATTCTACTTTTTTCTTATGCACATAAGGAGCATATGCACATGATTCATAAGTATTAAAGCAAAAGACTTCCACTTCCATCAGTTGTATTGGTGGTTGCTCAATATATCTTAATAACCCATATCAGTGAATATGTATAATATTTTTTTCATTGTTATTTATATATATTGCTGACTACATGTTCTGTAACATACTGCAGAAAAATGAATGCATACCCATTTATCTGTCCAAAATTCTTTAAAACACTGAATCTTTAAACATTTATTATCCATTAAGCATTTTGTTTTCTCCTGTATTCGTTACAAGAATGTGAAATTTCATTAACCTGCCTAAAAATTCTGGAACACAGAAAAGTATTCTGTTCATAAATATGTAATGAATTGTCCAAAATATATATATTTAGTTTTCAGGTTTACTGTGAAACATCAGCATCCCAAAATGTTGGCACACAACTAATTGTTGCTATAATGTTCAATGTGGACCCATGCAAATGACTCTCAAGTTGCTCAAAACATACACATTTACTGCCCCCCCCCCCCATGCTGTCCCAAAGGCTGGGTAAATATATGTGCCAGTTATATGGTCATATTAAGTCAGAGAAAAGGAAAAAAAAAAACATGGAAAAGAATATATATATATATAACTTATGTCATTTTACTACTCAGAATATAACACAGCAAGCAGTCTGGAACTAAGCCACACTTGATGTTCACATCTGTTTACACTCCATAGCTGATGATCTTAATGCTATGACATTCTGAATATGTCTATAGCTAATTTCCATAAATAATAAGATTTCCTCTGGAATTCATTAGTACTGTGCACTGAGGTAGCTCCATGGCATAGAATGTAAGGACATGACTCAGATATCAGTAGTGTCTCAGTTCTGTGCTGCACCAGGCAATGAGGATGAAGAGTAAGGATGCATTGGCCTAAGGAAAGGGGGTTGGGGTGGGAATACATGGATCAGTCAGCTAGTCAGAGATCCCTGGTTGTGATACCAATGTAGAAATGAAAACTGTAGACCTTATGGGAGTCCAGCATTGCATGCTCACCTTATATCATCACCCTACACATTACTGGGGAGGGGAGCTTGAGCAGAACCCCTCTGCAAGTTGTAATATAATGGTTCCTCACCTGGACTAGTCCCACTTGCCATCTCATAATTCATTTATTTTACTGTATTTATTTATTTATTTGTTTGTTTGTTTATTCCTTTTTATTTACAATTTGTTAACTAGGGTTTTCCTATGTGGTTGATGGCATTTTTTTAGGAGATACTCATAAAGACAACCCTCCTGCTGAGGGTCATTCTGAAGGATCACCATCGCTCTGGGAAGCTGACAGTTTGGGATAATATGGAGACTGGCAAGAGAGGAGTCAGAAATCAGGGAAGAAAATAATCAGTATTGCTCAGTGAGGGGCAAAACTTTCTATGCAGTGATGTGAAAACACTTCTAAAAGACAAACATCTGACAGGTAATTATAAAGGACTTTAAAGCTGAAATAATGAATGCACCTTATTCATTAAAATGAACATTTTTATTGCATTTATTACCTGATAACCCACTGAGTTGAGTGTTCAAGAGATTTTTTTTTAGCCATGGGTTAACCCAAAAGACAAATGGGCAATCTTATGTAATTATTTCATATTATCCCCCTCTATGACCCAGGAAAACCATACCATGTATTTAAACTTATTATGAACACTAACCATCCAACCCAATGCCATATTTATGGGTGACTTCAATTAACCCACTATTAACTGGGAATCCTATACAACACCAAAAGTACTTACACAGAGATTCCTAGATTTTGTAAACACAAACTCCCTGGACCAGATAGTCAGTACACCAACCAGGGGTGCAACCATACTGAATCTGGTCCTTACTAATATGGGCGACTGCTGCACACCCCCTACTGTAATGCCTTCTCTGGTAAGGTCAGACCACAAAATGGTCTCCTATGAAGTAAAAACAATACCTCTACCCCTAGCTAAACCTGGAGTATTCAGGAACTATTCTAATGATAACCTCCTGCTATTAAGAAAGAACCTGGCAAAATGTCAAGCCCCCCAAAACCCTGACAACACTTCTGCCTATGCAGAACTGTTCTCAGAAACCCCGTACAAGCATGTTAATAGCTGAATAGAGGCAGCTGTACCCACCAGGAAGAAGTACAGAACTAACTCAAAAAACAAGCCACCCTAGTGGAATCACAAAATCAGTCAGCTGTATAACAGGAGGAAGAAAATCATGGCAAAAATGAAGAGGTGCAGCACCCAGCAGAATAAAAGCACTCTCATCCAACTAAACAAACAACTCAGAGGAGAAACAAGTGTACCAAAGCCAAATTTGAGGTAAGTTTGGCCTCCCAGGCCAAGGACAACCATAAAACATTCTTTAGCTATGTCCACAACCTCAAAGGAAATACACAGTTGTGTGTAGAGCTCATTGTAAATGGAGCCACCTATACTGAGTCAGAAGATATAGCAAACCTCCTGGCTGATAAATTCAGCTTAAAATGTACCCTCTCTTCCCCCCTCAACCTTTCCTGAGGAAATATCATTAAATATAACTCCAGCTACTATCACTAGGGAACAGGTCATTAATGTTCTCTCTAAGACCAAGAACACTGCATCAATAGGCCCAGACAATATCCCAGGATGCCTATTAAATAGCATGAAACATGACCTATCAGGGCCTCTGGAATTACTATTTTATTGTAGCCTCCAAACAGAATTCATGCCTCATGAATGGAGAAAGACAACAATCATCCCTCTGCACAAAGATGGGCAATCTTCAGATCCTGGAAACTAAAAATCCATAAGTCTCACTAGTCTTATATGTAAAGCCATGGAAAGAATTATCATGCAGATGATCAACAGAGATATAGTAAACCTCCAGACACTGGATCCAACCCAGTATGGTTTCGTGAAGGGCAGATCATGCCTACTTAACCTGGTGGACTTCTTCGAGAAGGTCATCAAAGCAATGGATGAGGGCACAGTCATTCACCCTCCATCCCTTGACCTGGCCAAGGCATTTGACACAATACTCCATTCGGGAATTGTTGACAAACTCAAGATGTTAGGTACAAACCCATATGTCACCCGGTGGATAGCCAACTAGCTCACAGACAGGACCCAGGAAATTAGAATTGGGGAGTCCACCTCTACAAAGAGGCCAGTCACAAGTAGAGTCCCTCAGAGATCAGTCCTTGGACCACTCCTTTTTGGCATTTACTTCTCAGAAGTCAAGGTTAATGTCAGTGGTCTCTGGCTGTATATTTGCAGATGATTGCAAATTAGGAGCTGTCATTGAATCCCACAATGACACAAATGTTCTCCAGGATTGATAACTAAATAATCCCCCAGATTCAGCAAGCCCTGCATGGTGTGCAGGACTAGTGCAGGAGCTCCAGCAGACAATATGTCTGCTGTGCTATTCAGGAATATGCTGTAAGGATGCACTAATCCTGCACAGACTCAGCTCCTGTATGCAAATTACCCCATTTGCAGGTGAAATCCATGCAAATGAGGTGAATTTGCAATCCAGGAAGCTGGAAACCGGCCATGCAGGACTAGTGTAATCTGCAGAAATGTACTCGGTTAGTAACCGAGTACATTTCTGCAAACTACAAAATGGAGCCATGACTGCTCTAAATAAAGGGTGGATATTATGTAGAAAACATGCCAATGGTCAAATATATGGCCATTGGCATGGAAAACAGTTGCAAAAATAAAAAAAAATAACTTCATATTTTTTAGCCGATCTCAGGTGTTTAAGCGTAGGGCAGTGGTGCGCAAAAGGGATCGGGCGAAAAATAAAAAAAATCCTAAAATAAGCATTCTAACTAAAAATCACTATTTTGCCATTGTACTCAATGGCAGGCAGAAGACAACATGGCCAGTGAATAGTGGTTGCTAAGGGGGGAGGCTCAGTGTGGGACTTGTAACTATGAATCAGCAGGCAATCCTATGCAAATGAGGGGAATGATACTGAATCCCAGATTTCCTCTGCATGCTAGTCAGCACCCAACTGTGTAAGAGCAGGAATAGCTTGGTGCAAGCCTAGGAGTTAGCTGACATCATAAGGGGTGTGTCAGGCATACTGTAAGCAGATTGGAGCCCTGTGGCTCAGATTTGCCCTTAGCTTAGCAGAGCTAAGCAAGGAGGTATGTCTGTGGCTGCCTTGCCTAAGTGGGTGTGTTTGCCACACACCGGGTTTTAAAGGAAAAAAAAGTAAACCAGGAAATAGTGGCTCTGTGCACATTTGAGCACTGTGCTTCCAAGGGGCAGCCCCGGGATTAAACAGGAAGGCAATGGGAAGGGAAAAGAGCAGTAGGAAGGTAATCTAGGAGAACTAGCATAGCTGGCAAGTGAAATGTATCAGAATAAGACAATTACACAGGCAGCAGACCAGCCCAGCCCAGAACACTGCTATAAACTATGCAAACACCTTTCCCTCTGGTGTTTAACACTTACTCTACACCACTGGTGTATACAAGCGGGGAACTTTTAACAAACAAAAACAACAAAATGATATGGGCTGCAGCAGCTATCAGACATCAACATGTGGAAGAGGCTGAAAGTGGTGAGGATGAGAATACTGTCGACCAACCCACAGTGAGGAGATGGAGAAGTGTGTACAGACCCAGGATAACCTACCAAGGGCTACATGAGCTGGAGATAGTGGAGTGCTATAGGGTGGACAGGGACCTCCTACAGCAAATTGTTGAGCTGTGCCGGCCATGCCTAGCACACACAACTAACAGAGGGGAACCCATCCCAGTGAATACCAAGGTAAGTGTAGGCCTAGGAATACTAGCCACAGGTACCTGCCAAAGGCCAACTGGGGATATCATGGGGATCTCACAGGCATCAGCATCCAGGGTATTCCACCAGTTCCTGGATGCCATGACATCCAGTTCCTGGATGCCATGACAGCACATGCCGGTGAGCACGCATATTTTCACAACACCCGTGAGGTGTTGGCCAGCAATATGCGTCTCTTCCACCAAATAGCAGAATACCCTGAGGTAGTGGGTTCTATAGACTGCACGCACATATGCATCAAAGCACCACCTGGTGAGTGGGGTAGGGTCTACATCAAACGGAAGGGCTTCCCCTCAATCAACTGTGAGGTCATGTGTGATGCCCAGGGCATTATAATCAATGTGTGTGCTGGCTGCCCTGGAAGCTATCATGATTCCCACATCTGGCATCTGACGCAGCTGTACCAGAGATTTGCCAATGGGAACATCCCTTACAGACACCTAGTGGGGTCGTCTGGTTATGCACTGGAGCCGTGGATGATGACACCCATCAGAAATGCACACACACCCAAACAAGAACTCCATAATGAGCCACACACACAGACCAGAATCATAACAGAGCATGTGTTTGGGATGCTCAAGTTATGGTTCCAGTGCCTGGACACATCCAGTGGAGCCTTGTAGTACTCACCAGCTACATGTAACCAAATTGTCATCATATGTACCATGTTACACAATATGATCCAGCAGAAACAGCATGGGGCAGGGCCACACAGCCCACCACCAATACCAAGGCCTGCACTGACACAGAGTGACTCGGAGGAGGAACGGCCTGAGCCTGCCCCAGTAGGCAGATGGAGGAGTGCTCAGTATGCCCTGGCCTTGACAAAGAGGCAAAGCATAGCACATACACTGACACAGTAGACACCCAGGAAATGACACATCTCTCTGACTCGCACGTGCAGTAAAAGGGATGCCAAACATGATGCTGACTGTGCTCAACCATGTATAGGGAGTGTACTATGTGCATCTGACATAGATAGCCCTCCAGCACCATTCTCAATACTGGCACACCCACAAGGTTAAGTCGCTCTCCTTACCAATTGCCGAATGGTGTAGTATGTGTTGTTAACTGTATCTGTGGTACAGAAGTGAGCATGCAAGGGAACTGGGTGGCTGAATGGGATGCCATCAGATAGCAGACAGCTATAGTGGCAGCATGAGATCTGTAGCAAATACTTGTATCACCATAATAGCCAGTACTACACATGGTGACAAAAACCCACTGCAGGAAATGTGCTGGGCCACATGTGTGTCCATATGACACACACGCCAGTCAGTGAGGTTCACATACCCAACACCAGTCTCAGCCAGAAGGACAAGTGTAGACAAACACAAACAAAGGCTGTGCTAAGGCCTCTGAATGATGGCTGTGGGTCAGGCAGTGGGATGTTAGATCAGACGGGTAAGAAGTCAGAAACTGGTATGTAGGTCAATCAAACCTATGGCCTGTAGTACACTGATATGCCTCTTGTCAGCATGATAGGCTAGAATACAGAATGGAATGGAGTACCTTACATACCAGTACAGTCATAGCAAATGTGTATAACTGTCAGGTGTGCCCCCCCAATCTTATATAGAAATGTAGAAAGAGTCAGATATGCCCACCCATTCCTATGTAGAAGTGTTGAAACAGTCAGGTGTGCCCCCCTCAGTCCTATGTAGAAATGTAGTAACAGTCAATTGTGTCTCCCAATCCTATGTAGAAATGTAGTAACAGTCAGGTGCACCCCCCAATCCTATGTAGAAATGTTGTAACAATCAGGTGTGCCCCCCAATCCTGTGTAGAAATGTAGAAACAGTCAAGTGTGCCCCCCAATCCTGTGTAGAAATGTAGAAACAGTCAGGTGTGCCCCCCAATCCTATGTAGAAATGTAGTAACAGTCAGGCCTGCCCCCCAATCCTATGTAGAAATGTAGCAACAGTCAGGTGTGCCCCCCATCATATGTAGAAATGTAGAAACAGTCAGGTGTGCCCCCAATCCTAAGTAGAAATGTAGTAACAGTCAAGTGTGCCCCCCCAATCCTAAGTAGAAATGTAGTAACAGTCAGGTGTGCCCCCCAATCCTATTTATAAATGTAGTAACAGTCAGGTGTGCCCCCCCCCAATCCTATGTAGAAATGTAGTAACAGTCAGGTGTGCCCCCCTCCAATCTGATGTAGACATGTAGTAACATCTATGTGTAGGTATTATACCAGTGGAGCACAGATGGCCTGAGGTGGTCAAGGTAGTAGAATAGATTGTAGCATTTGTACAATATGCAGGTATGCGTGTGTTAGGTTGGTGTCAGTTTCATATTGTGTGACAGTGGTCAATATGTATGCATGTTGAAGTCTGACCTGGTGGCCATTGCCCACTATTGCCTATGACAGGGCCAAGTCCTCACAACTGCAGTGCCAAAGACAAATCTCCCCAGTATAACACATGCTAGCAGTAAGCCATTGTAAATGTATGATGGCAATATGTGTCACCATCTGAAAGATGGGCATGACATAACTGTTAGGCTAGATATACAAGCAGTAAACAAGGAAAAGTACCCCAGACATACATTATATAATGTGTAACCATGAAATGGACACACCCTTGGAATTGTACATACAACTATGCATGGCTTGTAGTAGGGAATACTGATGTAGTCTGGCCGAACACTTGCGATCACAAAGGTGATAGGACTGATACATTGGGAAACGGCTGATGTCCCTTCACAAGCCGACATAACTGGAATGGCCCATACATATCTGTGAGTCAGATGCAAGTAGTGTCCATAGCACACATGCACCCAGCTCACCCAAACACCACCCACAGGTACCTCTCTGCTTCTATCCCTGGTGTTGGGAATGGGTACAATATGGCAATTGTGAAAGAATCCAGCGTGCAGTGCATGTGTCCCATGCAAGTGTTTCCCTAGCTATAAGTAGCACCCTGCCAGCATCCACACCACCTGATCAATACTGATAGAAAGTATGGCATGAACACCTAGTGCACTTAGCCTGTTACCCCAGGGGAATATACTGTATGGCAGTCTGGGACTGTAGGACTGACAGAATGCAATGGCCTGTTACAGCTGGCCTGCATCACCACCAAAAGGCCTACAGACCTCTGCCAAAGGCCTGCGTCTCACCCATACTGCCAATGTATGTTATGTCATGGACACCCAAATAACAACATAACACACTCCACATAAGCCATATGCAAGGCCATGTGGTCAAACCACAGTAACATGTCCACCATGTCCCACTGCATGAACTGTGGACCAACACCAAAATACAGCTGTGATGAGGTGATAACTATAGGGAAAGTATCAGAGAATGTATGCATAATGTATGGAAGAGGATAGAATAATAGGGGGGTGGCAGTATGGGCAGTATGGAATGTGCAAGGTCCAACACATAGCCATGTGCACATACTATCCTTGGCTTCAAACACAAAAATGGGTGACTACAAACCTGCCTGTACACTGCAATAGGGGTAATGTCCTGACTTATGACCCCTGCTTCTGGGTAACATGTGTGGATCTGTACACCTGTGTGGTATTGCCACAGCAAGATAAGGCCATACTGTCATGTTGATGTATGTACAAGTATGAGATCCTCTGCCAGCAGTGTACCAAGGTGCTGAACTGGATAGACCCAGCAGCAAGTGTCTGCAGCTCCCCCTCCAGAATGGCATAACCTTCCAAGAATATGTAGGCTTTTGACCACAATACTGGACACAGCTGCATTCACCCTGTGTTCCCAGGACATCACTGTGAGCAAAAATTTTAACCTGACAGTACTTGAGGACATAAAACATCACAGTGTATAACAGTACACATGTCTGAATATCTCTGCTAACACCAGTACCATGTAGCAGAAGCAAAACAGGCACAATCACCTATAGTACACACTATTCCTTGCACAGTTTGACCCCATATTGCCAACTGATTGACAGATATCCTGCAGAAACAGTTTGCTACCTGTAGGTGTAGAACACAAAGGTCTGCACTGGAGTACAAACTACCTGGAATGGATCCACACATTCAATACAGAAGGGCATACTGGGCATGCTCACACACTTAGAGAAATGAAGGCAATGTCAGACAACAACATACTGAAAGGTCATACTGGGCATACCCACACACTTAAACAAATGAAGCCCATGTCTGCCAACAATAGTGGACCATATATTTCTGACAGTTGCAGATGCGTGCATACACTCCTCAGTATGCACCAGTCATGCTTTGCACACACAACACACATTGGATAGGAATACACACATATATCCAAGGACAACACACTATAATATGCCAAAATTATGCATACATAGATGTGTGGAAGAGAGTGACAGTGACAAAGAGTCTTTCATCATGAGGCCTGTCCCACCCAGCACACAGCCAAATGGCTACAACCATATGATGTGTAAATGTGACTTATTGTAGAAATTAGCCGCAGGTATCCCACAGCATTACAGACTCTATGTTGCAAGTGCTAGCTGTGCAACATGATTGTACAAGGCAGTAGTCATCTAGCAGTTCTGTACATGTACCTGCAGAATATAAACTTGTGTGTGCCTGAGTGCGGTGTGTCTACCTCTAGATGAATGGGTTATTGCCCATGCACACAAACTGCCCTCCCCATAGCCCTACTATGACAAGCCGGCTGATGTCATTCACTTTGGAATACATCTTTGGGAAAGGCATAGCCCAGTAATCTCTGTGGTGTGTCCTATAACTGTGTAATGTTGTAGTGTGATAAACTAGTTAGGTAGGAGTTCTAATCCCAGACATGGCAAGTGTGTGTGTGTGTGTGTGTGTGTGTGTGTGTGTGTGTGTGTGTGTGTGTGTGTGTGTGTGTGTCTGTGGAGGGAGCAGTGCTTTTCATGCGACTCACACTCACTGCAATTCAAATGCCCTACTTTGGCAAGGCTGCTGATGCCATTCACTTTGAAATACACCTTTGGGAAAGGAGAAGCCCAGTAATCACTTTGGTGAGTCTTATAACAGCATAATGCTGTTGTGTGATATAGTAGTTTGGTAGGGATTCTATTCCCAGAAATGGCAAGTGTGGATGTTTGTGGGTGTGTTTCTTTGTCTGTGTGGGGTGCAATGCTTTTGAGGCCATTCACAGTCACTACAACCTCCATTGATCTACTTTGGCAAGCCTGCTGATGTCATTCACTGTGAAATACACCTTTGGGAAAGGAGTAGCCCCGTAATCTCTGTGGTGTGTCCTATAACAGCTTAATGCTGTAGTGTGATATAGTAGTTTGGTAGGGGTTCTGTTCCCACACATGGAAAGTGTGGATGTGTGTGTGTTTCTTTGTCTGTGTAGGGTGCAATGCTTTTGAGGCCATTCACAGTCACTACATCCTCCATTGACCTTCTTTGGCAAGCCTGCTGATGTCATTCTCAGTGAAATACACCTTTGGGGAAAGAGTACTCAAATAATCTATGTGTCATGTCCTATAAGTGTATAATGCTGTAGTGTAATAAACTAGTTAGGTAGGAGTTCTCATCCCAACATGGCAAGTGTGTCTGTCTGTGTTTGTCATTCGTATCCTGTGTGGAGGTGGCTGTGAGTGTGTAACAACTAGACTCATTGTGTAGTGGGTTTTGCAAATTTCTTATATGGTGACCCTATTATATTTTACAATGTCTAACTTACAAAGATAACAGATGTGAAATAGCCAAGAGGCTGGGGTACCAATCCATTCCCCTATATGTTACATCAAGGCCTGGTGAACAAAGCTAGCGGCCCTTGTATACCCAGAGAACACTCTCAACCCATTTCTCATACACAAACACACTTGCCTAGGCAACAACCACTATGTTGGTAATACCCTGCATATTGCCCACAGATAGTAACCATGGTGCAATTGCAGTGGACTATAGAGGGCATGGCACCCTGTCCATCAGTACAAAAGGCACATACATGCAGACAGTGCACCTTCACTATGTTCCCCACTGGATGCCTGCAACACATGTGGTGTCATCAAATGTGACCCACAAAGGACATACCATGCCTTAAACACATGCCCTGTATGGACAGATGAGACTGACACCAGGGAATACCTGTATCATGCTATCAATGTAGGTGCAGGGTCAACCTGCTGTCCATTACTAGTTCTTGCCACATGAGGCCAGGACTGGCACATTTGATGATAACAATCTGTGGACATAACATGGGCTAGACACCCCAGGTACAGTTGCACATGTCACTGTACCTGCATGTGGGATGTGTGCCCATCCCAGACATCATCCATGTCATGGACTAAAGAACGCATACATGGCAAGCATTGCACAGCAATGGCCACACATTATAGTTACCCAGGTGACTGGATGGTGAATACAATACCCACCTGTGTTGGCCAATCCAGACATTACACCACTCAGCCACACTGCAGACCATTGTCATGTGGCCTGATTCAAAGGTATACCCTTTAACTAGCCTTGTATAGCCTTCTGGCACAGTCAACCACTACACACCAGTGAAGCAATGCACGCATGCATGTCAGAACTGGCACCCTGTGTCTGTGTGTGTGGTGTATGATGCTTTCAACCACATTCACACTCACTAGAACTCCCATTGGCATACTGAAGCATGCTGTCTGATGTCAGACACCTTCACATACCCTTTGCCCATATAACCTCCCGATAACCCCTGTGGTGCATGTGATACTTGCAAACTACTGTATTGTGCCAAACTAACTACTTAGGAAGTCTATTCCTGACCCATGTCAAGTGTGTCAATGTTTGTGAGTCCCTGAAAGAGTGTGGCTGTATTGACGCTGACACATGTTCATGTGAACAAGCACATGTACTACACCTACCGTATTGCTACCATATCACTGTTGCAGATGTCACTCACCATCATATATATATGTTTGGACAGCTCATCAACATGTAAGCTATGTGGTGCATACAATAACTGCATAGACATGTGATAGCAATACATAGTCAGTCAGGGCTTTGAAACCCTGCACTTGTAAGGTGTGTGACACAGACATGCCTAGGTTTTACTCTCCCACCCCCTCCCTGACTTACTTTGTCTCTGTCTGTCTCTCACACTCCCTCTCTGGTGGATGTAGAGAACTACACCTATTTTGCATAGGCAGCAGCTTGTGTTTTGTAAATGATGCTCATAATCAGCTGATAACCTCCACATGAATTGCAGCCCTGCTCTAGCTGACTGCATGTGGAACAGCTGTGGTAACATTCCCATAGTCAATTGCATGGAAACACACTCCAATATCTAGGAACATCATGTTGGTGTTGGGCCTTTTCATTCACTGTAAGCAGGACCTAGATCTGGTGTTTTGCAAACAGCATCACAGATGGATTTGGGATTTACCTCTAACAACATACACTGTGGAAACAGGCCAACACACAGGAGGTAGATGTGCCTGACATGACTACAGAATGTAAGTGTTGCTATTCTGCATTTGGAGTAATGTCGGTTTAACAGGGTGTGTGTGGATATGGCTGGTCTACATGTTTTAATACCTGTCATGACACTGCTATGTTTTTGAGGAAACCCCCATCTGTAGGGTCATCTGCGGACTAGGCAGTGTGTGGAGCTGTTTGTTTCTTGTGTTACTCACAGAACACCTATTTGAGAACTGTAGAAGCATAGTTTAAGGATTGCAGTCAGTACATGGTGACAGCCATGAGAGTTACTGACTTCATATCCCTCATAGGACATATGTCACAGCAAAACCTGGTATGACAGTAAACGTATGAGTCACAGCAACATGCCAATATTGGGGCAGTGTTCATAGCTCCAGCCACAAGTCTGTCAACCTTTGTACATATGTCCTGCAATAAGAGATGCATATGTCCTGTACACCATTATTTATTTACGTCATACCTGATAACACGCCAGTCAGATATCAGACTGCTAAACATGTTATGTATAGAAGGGGTTGTTTCTGAGGACATAGCTTGGCCATTCCATGGTTGTGTGTACAGTACTGGGGTCTGTGTACCTAGGGTGGTTGTTGACAGTATGTGTATTGCACATACATACCTTGGGCTGTGCACAGACTGTGGTAGATGCATTTGTTGTTGGTCCTGTTCTATCTGATGTGATATGCTGCTCCAGTGAATGGTACCCTATTGGCTCACATGTCTGTAGAGCCAGACACACATGTGTCCCATACCACTGACAACCATCAGACCACGTAGTGCCATGACCCAGTGTATGTAGGGTCAATGTATGAGTGGCACATATGAGGATGGTGTTTATCGGACAGTCCATGTAGTGTCATATTAAGCATGTGTACCATATGTGGCTGTGGCTGTGTTTACATTGGTTGTGGGTATGCACTTTCACACAATTGGCTGTTACTCTGTGCTGTGACATGCATGTAGAGCCTGCTATAATCACAGGTACATGTGTAGTCCCCCGTACAAAATGTAATCCAGTGTTGCCACAGTCTGCCTGTAGTTTGCACAGTGCTTTGTGACATGCCTATCAGCCTAGTGTAATTACCCAGTGTGCTGATATGTCCAGTTATTTGCAAGACATACTGCTGCCAGGCCACCATAACTGTTGTGTATTTCTGACAAAGCAGTGGAATTCTGTACAGATGTATGTCACTAATTACTGGGTAGTATGTGGCCATGCGACCCCTGCACCACCAGGTATTATGTGTCAGGACAGACTGGCGTGTGTGCATACATAAACTGTGTGGGCATATGTAGTCCAGTATTTAAGTGATATACCCATGTACATGGCTATTAACTTCCATATTGGGAGGTGTGGTCCACATGTCTCATAGGATGGGGATATGTGTACACCTCTAGACTGACCACAGAGTGCCAGATTCTCCACATATACTGGTTGTATCTCTGCTGTAGTCCACGGGGTCATTACTGTGCTAGCAGTGGTACTGTACTATGATGTCCTTAGGATGTCTGTCAGTAGCCAATGGCACACATGTTAAAAGCAGATGTGACCTCCCGCACACAACATGTCTGTTAAGAAAACTCCTATTACAGTAGCAACAGTCTAAAATATACCTGCAATACATACCTGACATCCCTTTGCACTAAGAGGTTGGGACTATTGGGGCTGAGGTAGGACTCCACTCCATGTTCAACAAGCTCAAATATATGTGAGAGATGCAACTATATAGCCAAACTGGAGGCTGAGCTCTCTCAACCCAATACTGGTGCAGTCAGTCAGGAGGAGAAGGTAACCACACACACCACAAATTCAGTCTCACATAGACCTATCGCAACAGAAAACCAAGCACATAAACACACAAAAACATACTCAGAGGCTTTAAATAAAAATCTGCCCAAGCAGCAGAGACCTCCAAAGCAGACATCCAAGCAACCACTACCCCACAACAATACCCACGTATCACATAGTTCACAAAGTCAGTGTGCCACACAGTCACAGCCCTTAAGGCTAAACAACACACTTAATACACTTGTAATAGGTGACTCTATTGTCAGACACACTGACGTCCCACTGACCAGGCTGAACAAGGAGGCCACTGTAAGCTGCCTGTTGGGTGCCAGGATCTGCCACATAACACAAGCACTCAGGTCACTCCAAAGCAAGTACAAATATGACTCCGACATTGTCCATGCTGGTGTGAATGACCTGAGACATACCTCCCTGGACTACATGAAAAGAGACATAGAGGATCTCTCTGATCATATAGCCCATGCCGGTATGACCCTGACCTTGAGTAGCATCTTACCCTCACCAAGAATGATGCCACAGTATAAAGACAAAATGATCAATTTTATCAATTGGCTAAAGTATTGGTGTCATTCAAAGGGGATCCAGAGTCTGTCAGCCTGGGATGACATGCTTGACAAGCCACGTTGCTTCGCTAGGGATGGCTTGCACCTGTCACCCCTGGGCTTTCAAATACTGGCTAAGGCTCTTGCCATCCCCATAGTGCCTTTTTTAGGCAAGGCTCAAAAGACAAACCCACCTCCATAGACAAAACAAAGAAAAAGAAACTAAGTGTAATGCTGCTCAATGCCAGAAGTCTAAACCTCAAGATGCACACACTCGAGGCTCTCCTCAGTATGGAGAATATCGATATCTGTGCAGTAACAGAAACCTGGTTCAAGGCTCCCAAGAGCACCCCAGCACTACCAGGTTATACCTCATACCATGCTTTTTGGCCCCAAAACTCAGACCGAACCACAAAAGAAGGGGGAATATCCATATTCATCAAAGATACCCACACCTCCAGGTTAGTGGCACTGCATGAAGCATCGGAGACCATCCATGTGCAGCTAACAGTGGGCAAAACTGCCTTTCAGTTTGTAGCCTGCTACAGACCACCCTCCCAAACTCAGGAACCCCACTCGGCTTTCCTGAGAACACTGGAGAATATGAAGGTCTCTCCAAACACCATTATATTGGGTGACTTCAACTACCCAAACATAGACTGGGAGCACTAGTCAAACCCCAACACCCTCGCCCAATGGTTCCTAGAATTTATAAACTTAAATGCTATGGAACAACTGGTCACCACTCCCAAAAGAGGGGAAAACATATTGGACCTGATCCTCACCAACATGGGGACTCTATGTTCCATACCAGAGGTATACCCCTCATTGCTAAGATCTGACCATAAATTAATCTCACTGGACATCCATATCCCATCCCCACCCCCAAACAAGGAAACTACAGTGAAGAACTTCTCAAAAGCAAACTTCACAGTTCTCAAAACCAAGGTGGAATCCTTCAAAGCCCCCGGGCCAGTGGAAAATACGTCCCAAACTGCAGAATCTTTTACAAACGCTTTCTATGGACACCAACAGGAATGCATGGATTGTGCTATCCCAGATAAAACCAAGACTCATTCCTCCAAAGGCAGGAGACCTGTCTGGTGGACCCCAGCCATAAATAAGCTATACAACAGAAGGAGGAAGCTACTACATGATAGATCAAAATCCCAAAAAAGGAAGGCATCTCTGATTAGTACTAGCAAGAAACTACGATCCCTCATAAAAGTCATCTAAGGCCAGCTTCAAAAGAAAAATTGCACAAGATGCTAAAGATAATCACAAGGCCTTCTTTAGTTATGTCAAGAACCTGGGTGGCAACTCCCAGATATGCTCTGAGTTAGTTCAAAATGACAAAAAAATACACTGAGCCCACAGACATTGCCAACATCCTGGCAGACAGGTTCACTGCAAACTTCTCCCCCCCTCCCCCCCAAAATAGCAAATGTCTATCCCAAAAGAGTGTAGCCTCCCTGACATCACAGATGCACAGGTGAGAGCTGCCCTCTCCAAAGCAAAAAACACAGCATTAATGGGACCGGATGGTATCCCGGGCTGCATCTTAAATGAACTCCAAGAAGAACTGAACCCTCACATAAAGTCACTGTTCAATCTCAGCCTTACTGCAGAATATGTACCCAAGGAATGGTGTACAGCAACAGTGGTCCCACTCCACAAAGGTGTTGCCACAACGGACCCCGGAAACTATCGCCCTATAAGCCTGACTAGCCTGGTCTGCAAAGCTATGGAGCATATCATCATGAAAATCATAAACAAAGACATTGGGAACCTCCAAACACTGGATCCTACCCAATTCTGCTTTGTTAAGGGCAGATCTTGCCTCGTGAACCTGGTCAACTTCTTTGAAACAGTCACCAAGGCCATAGATGAAGGGAAGGTAGTCCACACAGCCTACCTGGACCTCGCAAATGCCTTTGACACAATACCCCACTCGGGCATCATAAATAAGCTCACCAGCTTAAATATCAACCCCTATGTCACAAGATGGGTTGCAAACTGGCTCAGGGATATAACCCACATGGTCAGAATTGCAGGTGCCATGTCAGACTCTAAACCAGTTACAAGTGGCGTCCCACAAGGCTCAGTCCTGGGACCTCTCTTGTTCGGTACATATTTCTCTGAGGTACAGGCTAACATGGGAGGACTATGGCTGACCAAGTTCACAGATGACTGCAAACTGGGTGCCATAATCGACTCGCCGACTGACACAAGCATCCTCCAAAAGGGTCTCACAGAGATGGATAACTGGTGCCAGAGCCATGGCCTAAAGCTAAATACCAAAAAGTGCATAGTCATCCCCTTTGGGAAAAACAAAGTGCCCACAAATTACCACATAGGTGGTAATCCATTCAGTACGGAAGAAGTAATTAGGGATTTGGGGACCCAAGTAGATAGCAATCTCTCCTTTGACAATCATGTTGCCAAAGTGGTTAGAAAGACCTTCTATATAGCCCACCTTATCACGAAAGGGTTCAATCTAAATCAAGAGAGGTCATTGTGGCCCTCTACTCATCACTCATCAGGCCCATAACTGAATACAGTGCCCCATTTGGGATGTACCTTACCCAACACCCGCAGCAACTGGAAAGAACCCAAAAGTACCTCACCAAGAGGATCAGCAGACTCAAACAGATGCCCTCTGCAGTTAGGATAAGAAACTCCAGCTCTACTCATTTGCTTACTTCCTACTCAGAGGCAATCTGTGCCTGACATGCTCCACCTCAGGAAATCCATATCCCTTAGAGCTACACGCTCCAGGGACTTAAACCTCAGCACAGAAATAAATAGGACATGCTGGAGGGACAGATTTATATCCCAGAGGCTCCCCTCACTCTGGAACAAAATCCCAATCCATGTTAGGCAGAGTCCCTCAATGACCCTCTTCAGGAGAAATCTTGATGAGTGGATGGGAGATCGTAGGTTTACCCCTGGGATCTCTTCTGTGTCCCTGCTAGACAGAGGCACAGTAAACTAACCTCAAAAGGGCTATCTTATGTGACCTACTATACAGAGGCACAATCAACTAATCTAAAAGGGTGATGAAAGCCAAACACACTCTGGCTAGGCTTATAAATGCCCTAGGACAGATAGCCTAGTATCAACCTATGAACCTATGAACCTATGCACCAACCATTTTCAGCAGAGATCGCAGAGTCGTGGACGGATGAAGCGGAAGGCACCCATGGAGAACAACAACAATACATAAACATTAAAGAGGATGTGGCAGGGCAATCACAAACATTGATATGGAATATATCAGCACAGACTTTCACAGCATCTGAGTTAGCTGTACTTCAGAAAGGTATGACTTTCATACCATCGGACAGGATGTCCCTGGCTGATAACGTTATTGAATTGAAAACCTTTACACACAATATCATGTTGAAGTTGTTATATGGTGGGGAAGCACAGGGCACTGTTGGTTTTGTTAATAACTTTAAAAAACTTAGTAGTTATGTTCCTTTGACTAATGGTGGTGTTGAAACATTTGAAAAAATGTGCTTGAAGGATATTTACAAAATCTATGATAACTATATTAAAATTGAAAGTTTTTGTAATTTGCATGCTCATGAAAAGCAAGTGTTAAATAATCTACGACAAGATGCAACTATGTCTATTAGACCAGCTGATAAAGGAGGTCCATTAGTGGTCATGGACTATTCATGGTATAAGATGGTTATGTTAGATATGTTAAATGACCCCATAGCCTATGAAAATATCACACAAGGCGATGCTGAGACTTGTATTATTTCTATTCATAATGGATTGCTTGAATGCCAGGAACTTTTTAAGTACTTTTTTGTAAAGGAACCCCTTATACCTATAATTCAGGGCCTTCCTAAAATTCATATACATCCTATTAAACCACCAATGAGGCCAATAGTGGTGGGAGGTGGATGGGTTACAGAGCCCCTCTCACTTTATATTGAGTAACAACTTAAGCAATTTCTAAGAACAGGTACATTCTAAGAGATACTAAACAATTGTTTAAGGATCTTTATGATTCTATTGATAACAAACCACCTTCTGATACCTGTATTATGGCAACCCTAGATGTGCAATCATTGTTTACAGCTATTCCCAACTGTCAGGGGATAGATATGCTTAAACGGCATCTAATTGATGATGGTACCTATGATACAAGGAAAATTGATTTAATATGTTTTCTATTAGAAATGGTTCTGGAAAATAATTTGTTCCTTTTTGAAGATAGTTTTTTTAGGCAACAAGCTGGCATGGCTATGGGCACACCTTGTGCGAACAGCTATGCCAACTTGGTCATGGCTACTTGGGAAAAGGAATTTATGCTGAAGGAAGACATGGGTTTTCCCATTACATTCTTCCGTCGGTTTGTAGATGACCTCTTCCTTCTTTGGGAGGGGGATATGTCCAGTTACCCAGTTTATGGAATTTATTAACAATACCACTGGTTTTTGAAGTTCACAGCCAATACCTCCCATACATCAGTTGATTTTTTAGATGTATGTGTTCGTAGATCTGAGCAAGGAAATTTTATTACAGAAGTACATAGGAAGGAATGCTATAGAAATACCTACCTGGAACGTAGTAGCATGCATCCCCAGCATGTCTTTAAGAACATAATGAAAGGGCAAGCACTGAGAGTGTCAAGGTTAGCAGCTAATGATGAGAGCTATGATGGAGTACTTGTAAACCTTGATAAATCCTTCGTTGAGAGAGGTTATTCTAAGAAAAAAGTTAACATGACTATTGCACAAACACAATGTGAGAACAAGTCTAGGTAGACCATATTTTTCTGGGATGAAAAGGGTAGCCACTGAAGTTCATCCTAGGGATGAGTATATGAGAATTCCAGTGACTTATTCTAGCAATATCAATCTATTGAAAAATGTGTTTTCTAAGAATCGTAATGTTCTCTGCGCAGATGAAAGAATAAGACAAATGGTTGGCAATATTCCACATTATGCTTTTCAAAATAAGAAATCTCTCAAGCAAATCCTCTGTGGCCTTAAATTATGCTATGGGGGAGATACCCAGACTACAGGGTCTGGGTATGGTACTTTACCATGTAAAGAATGCAACTTCTGTAGATATTTTGATACTTCAGGGGGATTCCATCATCCAGATACAGGGAATCAACTGAGTTTTCACTTGAGAGCAGATTGTAATTCCATCAATCTTGTTTATTTAGGTTATTGTTTGATCTGTTTTTCTTTCTATATAGGCATGACTACACGCAGGTTACGGGATCGGATCAGGGAACATCTTTATGACATATCCAGACATGCTGATACCAACGCTTTGGCATGACATGTCATGACCAGGGGCATAGAACATGAGTTCAGATTTATGGTTATAGAGATGGTACCATTTAATGTTAGACAGGGGCCCATTAGGAACAGGGTTGAGAACAGTGAGCTCAAATGGATTATTAGAATGAGGGCAAATATTGGTAAAGGACTTAACGGCAAGTTATCCATCCAACCCATTCTAGCCAATAGACCTTTACATTAATGAGAGGATGTTGTATGACTTTTATGATATTATTTTTATGGAAATATTTTTATGAATTTATTTCTTATGAATGAATGTATGATTTTTATGAACATATATTCATTATTTTTATGGTCAAATATGGATTGTTTATGAGTTACTGATCTTTTGTATTTATGCATATTTTAGATGTGTATATTTTTGATGTTGTATCTTTAAATGCTGAATTGATGTGATGTCATCATATGGAGACTGTATTTAAATACTTGAATTGTTCAGTTTGAATTGTCTGAGGACGCAGCTTGGCTGCGAAAGCGCTCACCTTTGTATTTATTTATTTTATTAAATTAGTGTTTTATTTATCCGTGGTTAAGTGCTCTTTACATTTACTTTTTCTCATATTTTCCTTTGTTGTGAGAGCACCTGTTTATCCACACAGTCTGCTTAGTTTTGTTGACTATATATATATATTATATATATATATATATATATATATATATATATATATATATATATATATTTATCCATATATCTCTGTAGATAAATACACATATACATATTGACATACATAGATGGATGTATATATGTACATATATATATATATATATATATACATATAAAGCAATATATGTCTACACATATACAGATATAGATACATATGCACATATACTTATGGATCTCTACATATATATCGACAGTAATAGGTATATCAGAATAGATATGTATGCACATATAGTTATAGATATCTACATTATATATATATCTACATAAATAGGCATATCTGTACACATAGGATATGCATATATATATATATATATATATATATATATATATATATATATATATGTGTGTGTGTGTGTGTGTGTGTGTGTGTGTGTGTGTGTGTATATACAAAGAGATCTACACATGGCCATATATATGATGTACTAATGTACTATACAGATGTGTAAACAGACATATGTATGGATTAACATGTGTATGTACATGTAGACATATATCAACATATGTATATGTATATATCCATATTACTGTCATTTGTAAACATCATGGTTTTGTATACCTTCCCAGATGTATCTCACTGTATGTATCTGATATGCGTACATTATGATATAACAACATACGCGATGCAACAGTCATATTAATAACAAGTAATACACAATTGTGGAAGTAAAGGCAATTGTTCAATACTAATCAGTATGTGTATTGACATATATTGGAAAATGCACAGCTGTCTTCACAGTGGTCATGGTGTAGTTGTTAAGTGTTGTGACTATAATGTATAGAGTCCTGGGTTTAAGACCTGCAAGGGCTGTTCATTTTGTTGCAGGCAGAACAAGGGCTATCGTATACAGAGTGGTTAAGGCAGTTTTGAGCAGCTTTAAGCACGTTTGCGTGAAGGGAATCAGTGCTAAGCTATGGGTAAATGTATGGGCACTTACACCATGTAGGCTTCACTTATCAGTGTGCAAATCAGCTTATCTGTTATATTGGAGCAATGTTGATACCTGCTAAGCATGGCTTAGCCCTGGTAACCAGTTTTCACCACCCAGTCTGATAACATAGCAGGGTAATGACATCTGTAATAATTGTGTGTAATGCCATGTACAATACATGCACCTATGTGCTGTCATTACAGTAGCAAAGGGTGTGCGTGTCATGTCTGAGACACACAACTATATGAGGCCTGTACAGCAGTGTTATCCATTTGAATGTGTTACATGCAGGGGTTGTAGCCCAGAGTATGTGCTGTCAAACTCGCATGTAATGTATCATGGCGGAACTATAATTGACAGTGCTTTCCCAGACAAGAGTAGAGTGCTAAATATAGTATTGACAACAAGTACACCTGCACATATAGCTGGATTCTGAGGCCTCCCTGTTGTGTCCCTGGTGTGTGAACTGTGTCACAGTATATAACCCCTACCGGATAATGATCCGACATACGGAATATAACTGTAGACTAGTGATTGTACAGCACATGTTAGTGAGGGCTTCCAACATGTAGTTATCACATACATATTGCTGGCAAACATCTATCTGTCAACACATTCATCCTACTGCATAGCAACTTGCCAAACTGATGACTGTCAGTCCCTGTACAGATGTGCAGATGGCAGGTATCCAGTTGGGATATGTACAGGTAACCTATGCTTGATTGACACTGACATGTCTGCCCAACGGTGTAAGAACTGGCACATATAGGAGACAACACCCTGTATGCACCACATGCCACTGATACCTCCACTACAATACAACAGTCAAAGGAACATGTTTGGGTACAGGTCTCCATCACAGACACTAATCATGTGTTGTAATACATGTTGCATACATGTCAACTTGGTCACCTCAGTGGCCATGTGCGGGAGGCACCCAGAGGATTGGCTGTTGCACACCACTCTCACCCTGAGGGTCACCACAGTGGTTTCTGTCGATAGATTGCCTGCTGCCATATGGCAGGTGGCAGGATACCACTGTAAACACATCCCCTCACAATCCTTCTCTCCATGGACAATAGCTAGGTACACAGCTATAACCACCTACAGTGATGCACCTCAGTACAGACACATGTGTAGGTGTGCATTACTGAGGATAGCAGTGTCTGTGTGTTAGTACACCTGTACTTGGGAATTCCATGAGGGCCTTCACAACCACCACAACACCCATTGCCATAGGCAGTTGTGGCTGGTGCTTTTACACTACTCTCCCTGCGTTGTTGGTTGGACAGAAGCTGAGGGTGGGCCATACATTTGACACCATGTGTGGGTGAGGGGTGCAATGAGTTGAAGTGGGCATGGTGATGTAGTGTGTGTAGGTATGGGGTTGCCCTAGGTATGTTCGTATAGTGTGCGGGTATGCATGTACACAGTTCTGCCATGTGGCTTCCCTATACAGGTGTTTATGGAAAGCTGCAGACCATACCTGGCAGGGTGTACAGTTCACTGCTTCTGGCCATGGATAAGTGGACTGTGCCTGCCAGGGGTTCCATGGGCATGTCAAGGTACAGGCCTCGATGTGCTACTCTCCCCTGAGGATGACAGATGTCCACTGGAACCAGGTCCCTCCTGGAACTGGCCAGGGCTACCCGTTCATGGTCTGCTGTGGTGTGGTGCGGACAGTGCCCCCAACAGTGCTGCGGCTGGTACTGCTACCACGGGAGCACCTTGGTGTCCTAGCACATCCACTTTGACTGCCAGCTGTTGCTCTTGCTGGCCCACATCCACGTGGCCGTCACCGCACTCACACCACATATTCAAGCATGGACAAATCACTGTCAATGAGGCCCATCAACTCACCATGGTAAGGGCTTTATAAAACTAGGACATATCAATCTATATGCCTTTGGTTAGACTGTACCAATTAGGCCTATGGAATTATTTTGATTATTTAGTATTTATTATTTTGAAATCCCTTGGTGTTGTAGGTGATTCCAATTTTTGTCAGCCTTAACATAGCCCCTTAAAGTTGTATAACTCAATTTTTGTATCATTTCAGTAGTCTGAGACATATATTTATATAACAGACTTATTGCCTACTGTCCCAAACATGGATTTGAATGAAATCCTTAGAGGATTATCAGCAGACAAGGACAATTTAGATGTGTTTGACTTAATATAGGTCAGTCCCTTATGTCAGACAATGCCTCAACTAACACCAGAGACAAATGTGGTTCTGTTTTTTCTTAACTTAGTAGACAAATGAAATCTCTCAGAACCAATATATGGCACCTAAAGCTTTTTAAAGCGTACAAAATAAAAGATATTACACCCAGAGGGCTTTGAATTAGGTTGCAACCATTGGTGGCTAACATTGACAATCAATTAGCACAAGATTGGGCCACTGCACAGCATCAAGCATCAATGCTTTTTGTAGATAGTCTCTCTAAATATTATGAAAGAACCATAGAAACAATGATCACAGATATACAAACCACTTGTTTAGAAGCAATTTTTTTTTCCACTGAAGACTATTATCAGACTCATTTATTAGAATTAGCTAAAGAATTAGCAAGCGTGGAAGAGCAACTCAAGAAAAAGAAAATGCCACCACAACACCCATTGCCATAGTCAGTTGTGGCTGGTGCTTTTACACTACTCTCCCTACCGGCTACACAAGCCTTGCAGTACCAACACAACAGTGTTGTACAAATGGGTTGATAGGCATTTGATACCCATTGAGTTCTAGCAAGTGTGTGTATGTGTGCATGTCTGTATATCTGTTGGGTACAGCATTCCAAAGCCACATACCCCAATTGCAATACCCATTGCCACACAGTAATACAGATTGTGTTGTTGCTGCACATAGGTGCAACACCCTACTATGCCTGTGGCATGTGCATTAAATGCATATCCCTGTAGTACCACTGTTGGGATATACAATGGGTTGTACTGCAGTCATGGGCAATGTATGAAGATGGGTATGTCAGAGTGTCATCATGGGTTTCATGGAGTACAATATCCACTGGGGGATTTGGGTGCTGTGTATACTGTCATTACACCAAGGTACATTTGGTATAAGTCTCAAGTACCACTTTATGGTGACCACTGTCACCATCAACCATACAGGTAACTGATACCACACTCCAGCCCAGTTATGCATGTGCTGTGTGCAGCCTACTTGTAACACACTGGACACATGGTCAAGTTAGTTAGCAGTGATAGGCCCAGGTGTCTCAGACGTGTGCCTGCCTGTTATGTGTCTGTTAATGTGCATATGATGGTATGTCACACAATGTATTGTCCATATACAACCATTACACCCCCCATTGTATACTGTACATGTCTGGGGATGTTCTGCATGTAACATGTAACCTGGAGCACACCTCACCCAAAACGTTGTGTGGTGTGTGCAATGAAAGCCACACACTTCAGTAGCACTACATACCTAGGTAAGGGTCTAGTCCCAGTGTTGCCAAGTAAGAGTCTGCGTGTATGTTGATGGGTCTACATCAGGTTGCAGATTATACACGTCCCAGTGGGTCACCTATCCATGTGGCACAGGCAATAAGTGCTATACAAACCTGTGACATGTTCAACTCTACCCCAGATATGTCATAGCCATGATGTCACCACAGTGCCTTACCCCTTGTGGAATATGACTGCAGACCATCCTCCTGATGACACATGTACACCTACAATACAAATGGAAAACATTATGGAGACCACAATCAACCAGTATTACTAAAAGCTATAATGCATCATTGCTGGACAGCTACACTACCTGACATGCATCTATTAATCTTTACTCCTGACAACATGTTACATTGCAGTACTTGATACATTGTAGTACAGTCACCATGTGCATCAGAACCATATTAGCCTGTCTCTGCATTGATGTTATGGATGACAGGGATGTGGCACAAGTATCATCATATGCACAGGGTGCGTTGTTGGTTTGCCAGAGGCTGAGGGTGGGCCATACATTTGACACCATGTGTGGGTGAGGGGTGCAATGAGTTGAAGTGGGCATGGTGATGTGGTGTGTGTAGGTATGGGGTTGCCCTAGGTATGTTCGTATAGTGTGCGGGTATGCATGTACACAGTTCTGCCATGTGGCTTCCCTATACAGGTGTTTATGGAAAGCTGCAGACCATACCTGGCAGGGTGTACAGTTCACTGCTTCTGGCCATGGATAAGTGGACTGTGCCTGCCAGGGGTTCCATGGGCATGTCAAGGTACAGGCCTCGATGTGCTACTCTCCCCTGAGGATGACAGATGTCCACTGGAACCAGGTCCCTCCTGGAACTGGCCAGGGCTTCCCGTTCATGGTCTGCTGTGGTGTGGTGTGGACAGTGCCCCCAACAGTGCTGCAGCTGGTACTGCTACCACGGGAGCACCTTGGTGTCCTAGCACATCCACTTTGACTGCCAGCTGTTGCTCTTGCTGGCCCACATCCACGTGGCCGTCACCGCACTCACACCACATATTCAAGCATGGACAAATCACTGTCAATGAGGCCCATCAACTCACCATGATAAGGGCTTTATAAAACTAGGACATATCCATCTATATGCCTTTGGTTAGACTGTACCAATTAGGCCTATGGAATTATTTTGATTATTTAGTATTTATTATTTTGAAATCCCTTGGTGTTGTAGGTGATTCCAATTTTTGTCAGCCTTAACATAGCCCCTTAAAGTTGTATAACTCAATTTTTGTATCATTTCAGTAGTCTGAGACATATATTTATATAACAGACTTATTGCCTACTGTCCCAAACATGGATTTGAATGAAATCCTTAGAGGATTATCAGCAGACAAGGACAATTTAGATGTGTTTGACTTAATATAGGTCAGTCCCTTATGTCAGACAATGCCTCAACTAACACCAGAGACAAATGTGGTTCTGTTTTTTCTAAACTTAGTAGACAAATGAAATCTCTCAGAACCAATATATGGCACCTAAAGCTTTTTAAAGCGTACAAAATAAAAGATATTACACCCAGAGGGCTTTGAATTAGGTTGCAACCATTGGTGGCTAACATTGACAATCAATTAACACAAGATTGGGCCACTGCACAGCATCAAGCATCAATGCTTTTTGTAGATAGTCTCTCTAAATATTATGAAATAACCATAGAAACAATGATCACAGATATACAAACCACTTGTTTAGAAGCAAATTTTTTTTCCACTGAAGACTATTATCAGACTCATTTATTAGAATTAGCTAAAGAATTAGCAAGCGTGGAAGAGCAACTCAAGAAAAAGAAAATGCATAAGTTTAATAGTGACTTAGCTTACTATGAAAAAGGCAAACCATTCGTAACACAAAAAAGTGTCAGGTTTAATGAAGGGGCAAATAAAACACAAAAGGGCAGAAAGAGACCCAGACTGATATTAAAAAAGAATGAGACAACATACAGCGTTACATCTGATGATGATTTCTCATCAGCAACAGATGGTAAGGCCTCCTCTAACCAGGCGTCCCCAGTTGCAAAAAGGAAGCAACCTACCCCTTTAGGTCCAACAAATGCAGGGCAGGGAGGAAACATAGGAGAAAACATGGGTACAACCAACCTTCAAACCTTATTGAAACAAATAACAACACAGTGAATAATGTTCTTAACATTTCTTCCTTTGAGCTTACAAATGTACAACACACAGTATTGAATAAAGGTTTAAATTTTGTACCAACATCATCTGTTCCTGAACATTTTTTAATGGAGGATATTAATAATTTTTGTAGAACTCTTAATCTTAAGCTATTTTTTTTCAGATCAGTCTAGTTCTCAAAGATCTACTGGTTTCCGATTTGGGAAATCCAATTTTACACCTCCTATGGACAAGCATGTTTCCATATTTAAAAATTGTGTTATGAAAGATTTACATTTTTCTAACAACTACACATGCAATCGTAGTAATCTCAGCCAGGCTGAAAGAATAGCTCTTTCACAACTACAACAGAACAAGGATATAGTCATCACTCCAGCGGACAAAGGTGGTGGTATTTTTGTAATGGATCACTCAAAATACAAGGATGAGGCGTTAAAACAATTATCCCAATCACAATTTTACATACAGATGGTAGTGGACCCTACATCTAACTTCAAATCTGACATTGATTCTTTTTTAGATCTGGCAGTAGAGGAGGTCATTATTACCACACAAGTTGCCAGGCAACTCAAGGTAAATGAACCAATGCCACAATATTTATACCTCATACCCAAAATATATAAGGATTTATACAATCCACCAGGCAGACCCATAGTTTCAGGTCAGGGATCACTTACAGTACCCTTATCAGCCTTTCTTACAGAACATCTTAAACCACTGCTTAGTATGGTTAGATCACGTATTCAAGACACCACAGAGTTTCTGAATATCATTGAAGATTCTCAGTTGGAAGAGGATTGGCTGTTATGCACATTGGACGTATCCTCTCTGTACACTAGTATCCCTCATAAGGCTGGCATAATGGCGGTGACTTACTGGTTAAATAAGTGCAATTTATATCCCACTGGATTTAACAACTTTTTGATTAAACTTACAGAATACGTTCTACAAAAAAACATTTTTTATTTTGAAGGCAATCCATATTGGCAAATCAAAGGCACAGCTATGGGGACATCATTTGCCCCAATTTATGCAGATTTGTTTATGGGATATTTTGAACAGGCCTTCATATATGATGTTCAACACAACACTCATATTGACAATTTAAATATCTGGCGGAGATATCTGGATGATTGCTGGTTGGTGTGGTGGGCTGGTATGGAAGAATTATCAAAATTTGTTGCATATCTCAATAATAATCCTTTTGATATACATTTCACAGCTAACACTGGATATCATGAAATAGTTTGTTTGGATGTTGTGGTCAAAAGATTGCCTAATCATACTTTGGCTACATCCATACACAGAAAATTTCCACAATACAACACTTTACTTCATGCTACCAGTTCTCACCCATGCCACATCATCAGCAACATCCCAAAGTCTCAATTTTTGCGACTCAAAAGAATATGTTCCACAGATGTAGAATATTCTACACACACACAGGATTTAAAAGCAAGATTTATTGATAGAGGATATAATTCGGAACACCTAACCAATACGGTGACCCAAACCAAGAACAGAAGCAGGTCTGAATTATTGAAATACAATAGATCACAAGAGGATGAACAAAGCAATTGCCAACAATTCATCAGACTAGTCACCACTTATGGCAGCAATACATCTAGGTTTAGAGAGATTGTTAGTACACACTGGCATATATTGAAATCAAACCCAATTCTCAATGAGATTCTCCCAGATGAATGTGCTTTCTCTTACCGCAGAGGGCGGACCATCCATTCCCATTTAACACATTATAAAAGATTTACACCACCCTCTACAATACAAACAACACTTTTTGGTGACCCACTGGTGGGCTGTTACCCTTGTGGACATTGTTGTGCATGTCAGCACATTTGCAAAACAAAAGAATTTAGCAGCAAAAACACTCCCAAGGTATACAACATCAACATCTTTGGAAACTGCAGCTCTGATTGTGTCATCTATCTGGCCTATTGCACCTGTTCTGCCTTTTATGTTGGTCAGACCTCTAGACCCATTAGAATAAGGATCAGTGAACATTTAAGCTCTATTAGAAACAGACGAGTAACAAATGCTTTATACAAACACAGTAGAAATCACACAGGTGCCTCCTTTAAGTTTATCATTATTGATAAAATTCAACTCCACAGAAATTTCAAGATGGGATGGCATACCAGATTAAATAATATGGAAAGTATGTGGATCACTAAACTTGGAGCCTTTTTCAAACCAGGGTTGAATGAATATGAAGTACATAAAGGTACAATTAAACAATAAATTTAATATTTTTGTGTTATCAGTACACATTTGTACCATTTATGTAAGTAACATATACTTCATGGCACACTTAGGTATTTATTCAAGCCCAAATAATTCTAGTACATGATTACTCAGTAATTCTAATGCATAACTAAGTCCTTGTCAACACAGTGGGTCATCATGGCTTTGACTATATAATATTAGCATTGTGGCAATCAATTGTCAGTTTAAATTAATTTTTAATAGAGACTTAGATATATTTTCATGATCTCTATTTTTGTTTCAATCTCATATATTCATTTGTACTGTTGCTATCATCATTTAATTTGCAACTGCGTTGGATGAGTCTGTCGACCAATGGCAGAAGTACACCATTTTAGAAAGATGTATATAAATAGTACCAGGATGTGATGCTGTTTTGTATAATCACTTTTTGCAAAGGAAATGGAACATTGATAAAGGCTTGTTAAGCCGAAACCGGTCTGTTATTTTCATGGCAGGCAGCTTTTTAGCTACTTTGGAATAAATATCATTATTTATATCCTGCTGTCGTGTGTGCTGGTCCCTCCTTGGTTTTGCTCTTGTGTTGTTGGTTTGCCACAGGCTGAGGGTGGGCCATACATTTGACACTGTGTGTGGGTGAGGGGTGCAATGAGTTGAAGTGGGCATGGTGATGTGGTGTGTGTAGGTATGGGGTTGCCCTAGGTATGTTCGTATAGTGTGCGGGTATGCATGTACACAGTTCTGCCATGTGGCTGCCCTATACAGGTGTTTATGGAAAGCTGCAGACCATACCTGGCAGGGTGTACAGTTCACTGCTTCTGGCCATGGATACGTGGACTGTGCCTGCCAGGGGTTCCATGGGCATGTCAAGGTACATGCCTCGATGTGCTACTCTCCCCTGAGGATGACAGATGTCCACTGGAACCAGGTCCCTCCTGGAACTGGCCAGGGCTACCCGTTCATGGTCTGCTGTGGTGTGGTGTGGACAGTGCCCCCAACAGTGCTGCGGCTGGTACTGCTACCACGGGAGCACCTTGGTGTCCTAGCACATCCACTTTGACTGCCAGCTGTTGCTCTTGCTGGCCCACATCCACGTGGCCATCACCGCACTCACACCACATATTCAAGCATGGGCAAATCACTGTCAATGAGGCCCATCAACTCACCAAACCCTCTATTCATGATCTCAGTATAAGCTCGGATGGCACCAGACAGTTCATGGAAGTTGTCGCTTGCAGATGTGAGAGCAGCCATCTGCTGCCTTAGGCCCTGTCTGGTGTACAGTTCCACACATGTCTGCGCTGCCATGACAGCCTGAAACATGCACCTGGTGGTACCAGTTGTGGTGCATCGGCCAGGGGCATGATGACCAGCAGTCCTACCACGACCACGAGTACCATGGGACATCTGCCTATGTGGTGCCCTGCTGGACATCTAGCTATGTCTTCTGTGCCCAGACACAGTAGGTATGGAGACCACACTCTCCTGTGCACTGCCACCAACTGC
This sequence comes from Protopterus annectens, assembly GCF_019279795.1. Lineage (NCBI taxonomy): Eukaryota > Metazoa > Chordata > Ceratodontiformes > Protopteridae > Protopterus > Protopterus annectens. Next base: position 1,940,595,077 of record NC_056735.1, on the reverse strand, counting down.
CAGCTCTACCTCTGCTATGGCCACTGATGATGGGGTATGTATAGGCACTGAAACAGTGTGCCGGGTTGCTGTGGCTAAAAGGGGGATGTCAAATGACGGTGCTGTTTCAGCCCCTGGCAGCCTCACCTGTTCCTCAACAGTACTATCATCATCGTTGGTGTCTTTCTGGACACCAACATCAAATTGCATGCAGGAGTGACCCTGGCCCATCTCGCCACCTGTAGAGGAAAACAAGAAACGCACTTTAAGACCTGTACAGCATTGCATAACAGTACACACATGCACACACACACACACACACATGCACACGCACGCATGCACACACACACACACACACACACACACACACACACACACACACACACACACACACACAGGTGAGGTTGCACAAAGATAGTACACACAGTCCTTCTATTACCCATCTGTCAACATGCATAACATATGGTACACAACAGCATGCAGTGCAGCTATCTTAAATCCATGCTACTAGCAACAGTATACATGTGTGTGATGCATGGGCTGTGTTAGTAGGTTATGCCCCTTCCCCTGGATACCACTGCACCCATGTAGACAGTATTGCTGTGCACCTGTTCTGCACCCTGCCATGTACTGTGCACCAAACCTTACAGGTGTACAACCCTTTGCTGAATGTGTAGAACTGTGTCAGTTATGTCAGTTCTAATGCTCACAGCCAATATGTTTTTCAGCAATACATACCTGGGATGATATGTGGACAGAAGTCATTTCTGAATGCCTGATGTCTGGTTTACAGATGTCAGCATCAGTGGACAATGTATGACCAATCCAATACTATTACACAGACAACCGTCAGACCTTACCATGGCTATGGGGAGTGAACACACCCTTACTGATATGACGCACCCTTCCTTGATCTGTTATGGGACCACATCACTTCATATATTAACAGTAGAGGAGCCTGATATGTGACATATGTCCTGTACATTCACATGGAGTGTCTATGGAATGTGTTAGGTGTGTGGATGCTGGCCACGATGCATACACTCCGTGTGTACATATGTGTGCACAACCTTATCATGACAGTTTGTTGCACCTATTGTTATGTGTACTACAGCAGTCACTACTCCTGGCAGGGGTATACTAGCATGGGCCATCTGCATTTGCCAGTGTATATTCAGTCTGCCCTACACATGTCCCCCATATCAGCATGATTGCAAGGTCAATGCATGCACATCCCTTTGTGTTCACACACTGCAGTCACTATTTCTGTGTGGGTAGGGTTACGTCTGCCACAGTTCCTGAACCTGACTGTGTGCAGATACAGCCATTCTTAGCATCCTTAGGATCCCTGCTGTAGTGCACTGGTGTGTCATGCTGACACCCCCTCCCCACCTTTAGCCTTTATGCAGATGCTTGGCAAGTAAGGCCTACACGTGTCACTTTGCAATGTCCCATATACTGAACATCACATGTTACAGCCTAGTCCAAGCTAATAATGTGGACCACAGTAATACATTATGCCATAGTGTAAATCTGTAACAGTTGCCATTGTACTACTGGTATATCCACTGTTGTTGCACTGTATACGGGTGATTTTTCAAACATTTCCCTACTGTAGGCCATGTCTCCCACCATTATATTAATCCCCGTGGACACATTCTGCAATGACAGGATGTTAGTTATCTTTTAGGTGTCTGACATACCCTTCCAATACCCCATCATGGTCACCACTGTGATGCCATGCATTTAACAGCAACAATACATGCACATGTACAGCATGCATTCTGGGTAAGTGTGTTAGATGTGTACATGGAATATACCATAGTCATTACATGCCCGATGTATTGGCAAGTAGCAACATAAACCATACTCACCAGCTACAGGCTGCTTCCTTGATGGTATACCGGAGAGACCTACATAAGATGGTAAGAGATGCAAAGTCAGTGGCCACACCTGTGCATTGCTACAGGGTGGGTGCAGCTTTACAGTACATCAACAGTACATGTCCACAATACTACCACGTACGCACATCTGTTTATTACTACTACTATGCAGCAAAAAACTGTATATATGACATGTCAGATATGCATGATCTACCTGCACAGATGTGGATGCATACAGAAAAATGGTCTACTGATGTGCCCTGTGGCCTTACCTGCATACACCGCAGCTGGTGTGTGGGTAGCACCCACCTCCACAATGGTGTCTGGCAGATGTTGGCAGTGCAGACAGCCAGGTGCCATGAGGCTGGCAAGGAGCTCCTCAACACATGTCAGGGAAGGATGGAAGGCATGGACTCCCCTGTTGCAAGGTGATCACCCCAGACTGCAGCAGCATGCTGATGGGCATTATGAAGCAGGTCAGAACAATGATGCCGGACCTGCTCATAACTGCAGTTGTGCGATCCAACATCATTGACCCTGTGGACTAGGTCGCTCCACAGGGGGTTCTGCTCTTACTGCTCATGGGCGGCCTGGCCAAACAGGACAGGGTAGTGCTGGAATAGATAGTTCAGCACTATTTTATTTTCAACAGCTGAATAAGCAGGGAGCCGTCCATGTGACATCTTGCCTTAAAGACATAAAGATGGAAACAGGTCTGAGCAACTAATACAGCGAGGTTACCACATTTCTTAAGACACATCTCTGTCACCCCCCACCATATCAGTGACAACAAACTGTACACACAACTCAATAGGTATGGCTGCAGCTTACCTACCAGTGGGGCAGATATTGTATTGCACCACACTTTGTGCTATGTGTTTGCAGCCATGTTCCCTGTGTGGACACTATTATTGATGGCCTATTATGGACTATTCACCTGCATGCCATTGTCAGGGCCACTATGGTTCCATATATGCCTGTGGTATGCTTGCTATGTGATTGCTGCGCATCTGACATTCCTTGTTATTGAGCATATGTATGCATGCTGTTGGACATGTTCCGGGATTATGTCGACTATTACTACCCACATATGTTCTATAACAGTGACACATAGCATGTTTAGGGAATATTTGCCAGCAGAACCACCTCTCCAAACTCATCTGCCCATGCTACCAGGACACATTACATGTCGACCCACCCTGGGGCCTCCTCATGTACTGGTCCAGGACTACCTTCAAGTGGAACCAACTCAGGGGATGTTGTCCCCCCTGGGGGCACACACAGACATGATCTTGTACCCCGAGGTCAGGTCAAGGGTCTATTCCATAACAGGCTCCACAGACACATGTGGGATGTGCTACATCACCTTGAGGCACCCAGTACACATTCACAGAGTCTACATGTTCCTCCTGCTCAGCCTCCAGGCCAGGCACTTTTGGGACGTGGACTGTTGTTGTGAGTAGCAGTGGGTGGGAGGCTTGTTCCCATTGTGTCCATATTGGGGCCCATGTGGCTTCCACATAGCAGACCACACACACCATCCAGAGTGTTTGCCCACCACATGTGTCATATGCCAACCCTGTAGGCTGTCCTCTATATCTACCAATCCAGAACACCTCCACAACTATATATGCCATACTTCCCCATATTCCCATTCCCTACTTCACAGACAAGGGTAATGTGGTCCCAACAAGGGGTTCACATGTGGCATACCTGTCCATGTTGCACACACAGACAGCTGTATATATCTGTGTGCATTGCTATGTGTGCTGTTCACTCGCATATAGCATGCAGCACTGTGGTGGTAATATAGGGGACATGTATTTACATACATATATATATGTGTGTATGTGTGTGTGTGTGTGTTTGTATATATGTAGACATGTGCATATATATATATATATATATATATATATATATATATATATATATATATATATGATGTATGTATGTGTTTATATATATGTCTACATATGGGTATCTGTATATCTGTGGACATATATATATATATATATATATATATATTATATATTTATATATATATATATATATATATATATATATATATATATATATATATATATGTACACACACACACACACACACACACACACACACACACACACACACACACACACACACACACACACATAAATACCTATATATGTGGTACATTCAGACATCAGGTCCACAATCTCAAAACTCCTTCCTGCACAGCTGCACTATTCTGCCTTGCTATAACACAGGAGCCACATATGCACACAGCCTAACATTAGGGGGGTATATGTAGGGCCAGATTGCAGGTAACCCTATTACAAAGCTATGGCATTTCAGCATGCTACAATACAGGTTAACCTGAGTGTCCTGCAAGTGGTGGGCTGTGAAACCTATGTGTCCATCATTATAGCATTACTTCCACCACCAGCTACTGGCCACAGTAATATACATCCCTTCCATTACACACCACACACTGTATTGGCAAACATCTTGCCAGTCGGTGCTGCTCTACACAGTTGCCGGGTATGGCCCACTACCCACAGGGACAAACTCTAATGTCCATAGCAGTTGTTCAGCTGAAGATCATTACAACAACAACCATTGGCACGTGTATATCATTCAACATCATCTACCCAAGTATTGTGGACCAGGAACTATAGTCAATTACATGCATATATTCTTCACATACCTGTTGTGGGGATGAGGTCTGTTATGGATATTATCCTTGTAGGAGGTAGTTTTTTTTTCACTCATTCTCCTGCTTCCTTTGTTGCATTTTCTGGTGTTGTTGCAGTTCAGGAGCTATTGTATGTTTACGGTTATTTTTCTCTTTCACTTTATTTCTCTGCATCTCTCTCTCTCTCTGTCTATCCAGTAAATGGATTGAGCTGCCTGGGATAGATTGCAGCATGGATTTTGTGGGTGATGCACATGATCATGTGATGACCTCTACACCAGTCCATGTCCTCCACTTGCTACCTGCATGCAGCTAGCTGTGTAGTACTTCCAATTAACACTGTCATGGTAACCCACTACTATAAATTCCTACATCATATGGGCGTGGTCTCTTTACCTTTCCTGTATGGTGGACATCCTTCCTGTGTGTGGGCAGCAGTGCTACAGAGAGCAGGTAGCAATACCTCTTTCAAGAGGACTTCCACACTCAGGCCAGCTACTTATTTGTATGAGGCTCCAGAACTACAAATAGAGAGTGTGAGTATTGTTGTTGTAGGCATTGTATAGCACCAGTGTTACAGGTTCTGTGTGTACATACTAGTTTAACACAGACTATGGTCTGTCTGTATAGCACTCAACTGTGTGCCTATCCACTTGATGGCAAGAGGTGTGCATGTTATGTTTTGCCTGTCTACCACACAGGTCTTGTGTCAGATATATCCTTGGCTATGTGTGTGTTGAGTGCTATCAGTACATGGCTACATCCATTTGTATTTCTGACTTCATAATCCTGACTAAGGGTATGTAGCAGACTATCCTGTAATACCAGTGACTTGCTTAGTGTATGACAACACTATTTCAAATATGGGCCTGTGTTTCAGCCTCTGTCCTCCACCTACATACCAGGCTTTGTCCATATGACATGCTGAAAGGGGTTGTTTTATAGCAGCATGTGAGTATGTCATGCTGGCATTCCTGCCATCATTCCACTGCTGTTGTGGCCCCCACACATGTTGTGGGGTTGGGTCCATATATGTGTGAACTTCATCTGCACAATACATGTGTGCCCTTATGCAGTCCAGAGGCCAGTTTATCTAATAGTGGTATATGGCCCTGTATGTCAGTCTATGGGGGGGTGCACCATAACTAACCTAGGCTGTTACAACATGTGGGGGTATCAGGGGTAAACTGCCTTAAGGTATCTGGATGTACATTACCATACAATTCCCCTTGGGTAAATGCAGACCTACTGTTCCTGCCATACAGACTGTTCTTTTTGTCAGTGTGATTGTGATGGTTTCAATTATGCCTTGTTATGTAACAGATACATCCCATTGTGTCAACCGAGGACTTTACCCCCTATGGATTGTGTACAGTGTGTAGACAGAGGCTGCTGGACCATAAATCTGCATTACTTACTGTTGATCTATTATTATCCTGAGGCCCAGTCTGTCTTTACTGTTGTACTACTTGAAGGCCTTGGCCTGGACAGCAACATATGTAATCTTTTCCGGAATACTGTATTAATTTATCTGTTTGACAATTGCATTAATCTCTTTATATGTATTTCAGAGTCTAAAGAGCTATATGACATGGCATGTACAACTATAATCATACTCAAATAAAGCTTTCCCATGTATGCAAACCAGTGTGTGGTGTTATATCTTTTGACCTCTCTGTGGGTATATGTTGCAGGCAACAATTGTCATTTGTATGTGTGGCTCATACAGTGTCCAGCTGGAAAGGTTGCAATTGTAGGCATACTGGCTGTTCCGTATTGTCTGCATATATGTGTCTGTGTATATGTATCTTAGTAAAATTGATTGCTTCCACATTGTTATTCCCTATGGTAGCCAGCCTGACATTATACAGGTGGAATGGAGTACTGTTAACATCTTGTGCCCATGTTGTGTCAGGTTCTGGTTATGGGATTTTCAACAGTTGGTATTGTATTGCAGGGCAGACGTGTTTGGCTGTGGGGGGAGATATCTATACATACAAGATGTATGTTGCTTGGGCCTCTGCACCACCATTAACAGTGCATGTGGCCATATATATTTTTGTTATGTTCTCTTTTATATCTATAGATATATGTCTGTATATACATATATAGATATATATATTTATGCTTATAATATATTTAGATATAAATATATACACACACACACACACACACACACACACACACACACACACACACACACACACACACACACACACACACACACGCACACACTCACACACACAGACACACACATCTATATGTTTAAATACATTTCCTATACTGTTGAATGACTGTGCTGGATGATATGTTTGTGAAAACATTAGGGTTATCTATATTTGACATGGCTTTGTGGTAAATCACTTTGGCTATAGCATGCAGGGTCCTGGGTTGTGGTAAATCACTTTGGCTATAGCATGCAAGGTCCTGGGTTTGAGCCTTGCAGAGGCTATTTATTTTGTTGATGGGCAGAACAAGGGTCGTTGGCTACAGCATGATTAAGGCACTTTTAAGCAGATTTGCATGGGTTTGCATGGAGGTAAGCACTGCTAACTTCTGGTTACAGTTTCTTATACTGATTTAGCTTCTAAATTGCTTAACCTGTGTAGGCATTGCTTACCCCCATGCAAACAAGCTTAAACCCGCTTACTGCTGCTTAAAAGTGCTTACTCCCACTTACCCCCACGCTAATTTCTTTAAAAGAAAAGAAAAAAGGGTTGATAGGAAATTAGTGAAAAAGGGTACAAAGAGGGAAAGACAGTAGGGAAAATAACTAGGGATGTGCAGGAAGGGTGTAGGGAAGGTCCATAGCTACTCATTTCTTCTACAGCAACAGCTCTGCATATACACTGAATTTGGAGGTAGATTTGGACACTCAAACCCTTGAGAGAGGGGTGAGGACAACAATAATATGTTGTGATGACAGACCAGATTACATGTGTCCAGTGGACACGTGTGAAATGGACAGCTATGTATGGGGCGAGATTTTTGGGGGGGAACAGATTGCCCTTTTTTTTCAGGTGAGAGTGGGATGTTGGGGAGGGATAGTAGGTGTATTTGGGGAGGTAGGTTGGGTAGGCTAACAGACAGGACAAACAAGATGCATACAGGGGTGGTATATGACACATGTGGGGTAAACACCTTGATGGGGAGAGGTGTCGGGAAATCGGAAGCCCATGAGCCCACTAGTTGAAACAGTGGGACTGAGGTCCCCACCCATGGGCAGTCACCACTGCACCCTCACAGCCCTGAACGTGGTTGTGTTGGAGGCTGAGTTGGAGAGCTAAGCCAACCCTCTAGTTGTGACATGTGGCCCTCGTGCTGGAGAAGCAGATGTCCAAACTCCCGTATGAGCTCACTTCGCACCAAGTCTCGGACCTGGCGATGGTTGACAGGTTCCTGTCCGTAAACGAAAAACAAAAAACGACAAAGCCAAACTGAGAAAATGAGGTAGCTCAAAAACGCACAGTAGCTGGAATGTAAAATCCTAAACGCAAGTTTATTCTATATAACACAATACGTTTTCGTTACTGTTGCAAGTAGTAACTTCTTCAGAGGAATAAACAGAGACATAAAAAACGCGCCTAATTTAAACTGAAGTAGGCGTGGTTACCTCAATTACTGTGTCATCAATATTAGCAAAAGTTCAATTATATAAAAATGAAAATTCAATTATATAAAAACAAATGCCTCAAATCAAAATAAAAAATACATGAAGGTACATAATAACAGTAGATGTCATCTCGTTGTTATAAACATACATTGAGGAGAGAATTTAAGGTAACCTAGTCCAAGTTAAGTATAAGTAACAAAAATACACCAACATAAAAATAGTTAAGTAGTTAACTGTCTTACATATGTCAAGAAATTTTTTTTTATATATGTCCAAATTAAAAATTCAAAATTCAAAGTTAAAATATAGACAAAGTATTAAAATACTGGATCGAACGTCTGTTAATGTGTGGAACTGCAAAAAAACAAAGCGTGAGTCTAAGCTCACACTATGATGGTCATGTAATTTACCTCAAAAGACTTTTCAATTTCAGGATGCAGGATATATTACAATTTTCATTCAATCCAGGAACATTAAAAGCATCAAGGCTAAGTTGCCACTCTAATTCCCTAACCTCTAAAAGTAAAGAAGATGGGCCACCCCTAATGTCAGGGGGTACTTGGTCGATGACTTGAAAGTGGAAGCTATATCCTGGATTAGTATCAATGTGTTTCGCTAAAGCGTTTTCTTTCTTATTTTTCCTAATAGCATAAATGTGCTCATATATTCTCTCCCTTAGTCTGCGATCATTTTAATACTTTGTCCATATTTTAACTTTGAATTTTGAATGTTTAATTTGGACATATATAAAAAAAAAATTTCTTGACATATGCATGACAGTTAACTGCTTAACTATTTTTATGTTGGTGTATTTTTGTTACTTATACTTAACTTGGACTAGGTTACCTTAAATTCTCTCCTCAATGAATGTTTATAACAACGAGATGATATCTACTGTTATTATGTACCTTCATGTATTTTTTATTTTGATTTGAGGCGTTTGTTTTTATATAATTGAATTTTCGTTTTTATATAATTGAACTTTTGCTAATATTGATGACACAGTAATTGAGGTAACCACTCCTACTTCAGTTTAAATTAGGCGCGTTTTTTATGTCTCTGTTTATTCCTCTGAAGAAGTTACTACTTGCAACAGTAACGAAAATGTATTGTGTTATATAGAATAAACTTGCGTTTAGGATTTTACATTCCGACTACTGTGCGTTTTTGAGCTACCTCATTTTCTCAGGTTCCTGTCCGTGCCCGCACCCAGTGGGGTAAGTTTCATCCCCTGAGACAGTTCCACCCGAAGGTGGTGCAGGACCAATGGATGAGGAGGTCCCGGGTTGGGTCCCAGACATGCTGGTGCCCAGTGCCATGGCCAGCTGAGGTGGAACAGGTGTGTCCGCTGGGACCAGCATTCCTATACATGCTATAATGTTTATGTTTTATAAACATATGTGGGTTAGTAATAGTCAACACATTCCAGGATTAGGTATAACAGCATGCATAGATATTCCAATTAACCAGACACCAGATATGGAACAGTTGCACTGCAAACAGAATAAATGTATATATGGGACCACAGTGGTAATTACAACAGCATGCAGTTACATTGATGGAACCATGCCACTAATGTTTGAGTATTTCAACATAGCACATGCATATAAACAGATTTAAATAATTATCAAACAATAGGACATATGTCCCAACATTGCAGTTAAGTCAGCAAGTACCAGTTGAGTTGGGTATTAAGTTTATTGTTGCAGATATTGTGGGGGGAGAGAAAGATGTCAATTAACAACTAGTATATTCCTGTAGTTTGCATTACTTTCCTAGTCAGTGCTGTTATCTGTACCTTACAAGTATTAGTACACTACCCTGTTGCCTTAGTTTGCACAGTGATATGGCTGTCGACAACTATATACATTAACTGGTTTTACCTGCAGTATACACCTCTTACCTGGTATACCTGTGGAGAAATTGTTTGTTAACACTGTTTCTACACATACTCCCAGATTCCAGGTTGATGTTATGCACATACCTATCCTTGTCTTTTTGCACGGCCACTGGCCATGTCTTGACTACATGCAGGTGAACTGGGACATATTTAGACTATTGCCCTCTTAAACCTTTAGTGACTTACAACACTCTTATACAGGATTTCATTAACTGTTATATTATGTAGCACAGTGTGGGTGACAGTAATGAGTAATACCTTATTATTCAGAGCAACTGCAACACTCACAATGCCATACAATACCAGAGTAAGCAGTACCAGCATAGGGTATCGATCTTTTATTTCTAAGCACAGTGTTCGTATCTGATGGACCTGTAGGAGCAATGTTTGTTAGCACTACCTCAATGTTGCCACACAGATTACCAGATTCTACATTAGTATTATGCACATACATCTCACTCTGTTACTGTACACACTGTGGTCACAGTTGACAACATGGGGGTGCAGATGGGACATACTTGGCTTATTACTCTCATAACAGTTTGGGAAGTTGCTAGAGTGACAGGCTTGTTCTTATAGATGTGTGACAATCAGTTGTATTTCTTGTTTGCTGCCTAAACATCTGGGATCATCCCACTGATTTCCCAGGGGGACAGGGTGACAGGCAGCAGATATGGGCCAATATACTGGATATTCTGGACATATATGTACAGTTGTGGGGTATGATTCTGTATGCAGCTTACTACCACTCCCACGATTCAGACCATGACTGTGTCTGCTCAAAATAAAACACTGTCCATCACAGTGGTGTGTGCGTTATAGATATTGCTGTATATCTCTTATCTGATTTCTGTCTATAATTCTCCTGTGGTTTTATGTTCTGACCTAGTATTACTACACTCTTATACAGGATTTCCTAGACAGTTATATTATGTAGCAGAGTGTGGGTGACAGTGATGAATAATACCTTATTATTCAGAGCAACTGCAACACTCACAATGCCATACAATACCAGAGTAAACAGTACCAGTACAGGGTATCAATCAATTATTTCTAGGCACAGTGTTTATATCTGATGGACCTGTGGGAGCAATGTTTGTTAGCACTACCTGAATGTTGCCACACAAATTACCAGATTCCACATTAGTATTATGCACATACATCTCACTCTGTTACTGTACACACTGTGTTCACAGCTTGACAACATAGGGTTGTAGATGGGACATACTTGGCTTATTACTCTCATAACAGTTTGGGGAGTTGCTAGAGTGATAGGTTTGTTCTTATAGATGTGTGACATTCAGTTGTATTTCTTGTTTGCTCCCTAAACATCTGGGATCATCCCACTGATTTCTCAGGGGGACAGGGTGACAGGCAGCAGATATGGGCCGATATACTGGACATTCTGGACATATCTGTACAGTTGTGGGGTATAATTCTGTATGCAGCCTACTACCACTCCCAGGATTAGAAACATGGCTGTGTGGGTTAAAAATACAACAGTTCACATCTCAGTTGTGTGTGCTATTTGGATTTTGTTGTTTGTCTTTTCATTATTTTCTGTCTATGTCTCTCTCATTTGTACTAAATGACCTCTGGAGATTACACCACTCATATACAGACATTCCTACACATTTTATTTATGTTGCACAGTGTGGGTAACAGTGCTTAATGCAACAGTACTATTAAGTGATTGCAAATCTATATTACCATATGATACCAGAGTAAACACATGCAGTCCAGCAGTTAGACCTTTATTGTCAGGCTATTATGCTTTTATTTACATACAACCTATATGAGACTCTTCCTGCCATATTCTCTGGTGTATGCAGTACTTGCCTTAAACAATACAGGTTTTATACAGGCAATTAACTTACTAATACTTTTAGATTTATTTCCTGTGACAATACATGCAAGAGTATTACTAACCTGCCTCGCATCACAACCTCTCCGAGTTACATCCATGGGCCTCCTGGCTCACAGCTCGCTCACTTCCCACTGTGAAGGACATAAGAGGAATATTTAGCCATACCTATCCATAATATACATGAGCTGGCAAATATTAAACAGGTAGTGGGCTGATACTTACACATAACTGGGACTTCCCCTGTCCTCCTAGCCTCTTGGATCCACTGATCCAAGAGATCCCCCTTTTGCTGCTTCAGGTCAGCATAGTGATGCATGACCTGCTCACCAGTTTGGGGTATGCCAGTGGCACTGGTGATGTCACGGGTGAGATGGTCCCAGGTTTCTGCTTTATATTGGGAGCCCTGGTACTGGCCATGAATCAGTCTCTACTCATTGTCTTCCACAAGGAGTCCTGCCATGACTCTGGACTCCTGGATGCCCCAGTGCTGCACCCGAAAGCACACACCCTCTCCCATTCCAGACATAGTGTCTGCACGGGGAAGCTACAACCAGTTATGAGATGTATTCCTGCCTGTTGGGTTTAAATAGGGCCAATTTCCCACACTTTGCCGTGATTGAACAGTTTTTAAAAGGCTAGGCTATGGGCAAACCTGCTTACTTAAGGTTGGTGTTGTTTAAAGGGGTATACCAATGGACAAATTGAGTTAGCTGGCCTACACATTGCTTACACCTACTAAGCTGGGCTGTGCAATGCTTAGCATTGCTTAATATTTAATTTGCATTATATTTGCTTTTTGACATTGATTTATTATTCATTACATGTTATATATGTGTCTAGTATCCATGATGCATGTGTACGTACACTGTATGGGGTCCTTGTGTTTATTAGGGGACTTCAACACTTTATTACAATTATACCTCACAGAGTCTATATTATATTCATGAAAGCTGACAATATCAAAGCTGATATTGTCGACACGAGAATAACAAAAGCGCACAACATTGAACGTGTAAAAAGAAATCTCAGTAAGGGAAGATTTCTGTTTACTGCAATGTAGTGCGGTCTCAGAGTTGGTATATTTAAGTAGCAGGGGGTGTGGGAGATGCAGGGGGGCTAGCCCCCCTGCTTAAACTTGTTAGGGTACTTTTTTCTTTTTTTTTTTTTTTTGTTATTTTTATAAGTTCGATGTTTGAAGACATCGACCATATGGTGTCAACCCTATGGTGTTCGATGTTTTCAACCGTCAGTCTTATAATATAGACCCCATCTCACATCTGGGCTTACTGTAGTACTCCAGTTCACATATTTATGTTATGTAGTAGGTTTTGCAACATAATACTGTATATACATTCCTTTCACATGTTCAGTTTGATTTTCCTATAGTAAGAATTTATTTGGTGATACCTCAGTCTTATGTACTGCTGTGATGGCTTAGTGGTTAACTACTGTGACTATAGTGTACAGGGTCCTGGGTTCAAGACCTGCAAAGGCTGTTTTTTTTTCAGGCCAGAACAGTGGATGTTGCATACAAAGTGATTAATGCACTTTTAAGCACTTCTAAGTGGGTTTGCGTGAGTTTGCATGAGGTAAGCTATGCTAACCTTCGGTTAAATATGTTTACAGAGAGTTAGCTTCAATATTGCTTAACCTGTGTGCGCATTGCTTACCCCCATGCAAATGAGCTTAAACCCATTTACTAGTGCTTAAATATGCTTACTCCTGGTTACTACTGCTTAATAGTGCTTACACCTGCTTATTAGTGCTTACTCCCGCTTACCACTGCACTAATTTAGACAGTAATGTCAAATGGTTCTTGAGAAGGTGGGGGATTTGGAAGCTGTATGGAGTTATCATTCATTACACATTTTACCTTCCATTTGTATCCCTGATTTCTGTGTACATATACTGTATGGGGCAAGTGTGATTATCTGTGAACTTTGCAACATTATGACACTGTCACCTCACATCTGCATTTAATGCAGTACTCCAGTTCATAAATAAAGGTTATGCAACTAAAAATATTGGTCACAAAGTGATTTGACATGGAAAATGGAATATGTTGCAGTGGGATTCAAACCAGGAATGACTGCTCATAAGGGAAATGCTCTGCCCACTACACTATTGCTGTACTGCTTCATTTGCATATATCTTGCTTTTTATCCTCTTCTGCCATTTAAACTGCATTAACCATAGCTAAGCAATGGGCAAACTCACACACCTACAGTTAAATTTAATCTGTTTCATAAAAAAAAAACATATTTATATTTGTTGTTTTAGCTATTGCTCTTGTACACGTGGGGTGATGTTGCTGGGGGTATGTGTACACCTATGAGCAGTCTTGCTCATTCTTTTATGACCTGTCTGCTGTTCTTCATTGCAGGGGCATGTATATTCTGAGACCTCTGCTCTCAGACACACCCCCTGCATTACACACTCCATGTAAGATTAGAAGCTCAGGCAGCATGCCTTCATTAATATGCATGGCGCACTGCCGTCCTGCTCCTAAATGGTCGCTTCCATGCAGGACTAAGCTAGTCCTGCACAGAAGGATAGTGAATCTGGGGGGGAATGTGTCTATCAATAATTCATTCCACTTGCAAAAGTATTTCACTGTGGCCATAGGTCAGTCTTTAACTTAAAATAAATAATATGATATTTTCTAGTCATTTCCTTTAAAACTCTCCATCATATAACTGCTTGAATGAAAAATACATGGCACTTTTACTCACGGATGTTACTGATCATAACCAAACCAAGCTAAGTATAACAAAAAGAAAAAAAAAAGAACTGGGAAAGTATTTTTTTTTTTTTAGGGAGGACTTCCAATGCCCTACACACATCTCCAAAACTGCAGTGTCTCAAAGAAAGAGACAAATCTGTTTTTAAATGCACTTTTTCTATTCTGCTGTTTCCTCCAACCTACATTTCTAGTCTATAAGCATATAATCTAGGGAATTAGAGAAAGACTGCATAACATAACTGACAGATAAATACAGCCTTAGTAAAAGATGCAAGGACATTATATTTTGAGTATTAGTTTTACAGGCACTTAAGATTAAACCAATTTAGCCATCTTAAGGCACTTATAAACCATGTTCCATTACTTGAGGCTCTGTTATTAAACAGGAAATACTGCTGTTTACATCTTTAAGGACTTTGAAAGCCTATGCAGTGTGCAATTTTTGAGCAGTAATTAAACATAGCATCGACTTGTTTCATTAAAGAAGAAAAATATGAAAAAAGAAAGTATGAAATATTTTGCATTAAACTTAATAGATTTCACGTGCCTTTATTTTGTACCAATGTTTTCCTTTTTTCTCATAATTGCATCACTTATGTAGTCATATTTTGTTGAAGAAGGAAAACAGCAAAACAAAATGACAAGATAACATCAACAGTAAAAATGAACGAATGAGTGTTGCAAAAATCTCCATTACGAATTGTGCACTGGACAATATAAAAGATGATAATTTAAAATTAATACTTAATTTACTTGATTTGTTTACTGGGGTAGAGTATTAAATGACAGGGGCACTTATCAGACTCCACCTGGGAGCACTGTATGTTAAATTAATTGCTTAGAGTCACACAGTAGCTAAATGGAGGCTTAGGGAATCAATCCCCAGACAAGAAGAAGTTACTCATGCACTTCATTTTCTATGCTAACAGCCAGACCAAGTAACTAGAACAACATGACTTAGAATCAGAAGAGAATTCCTGTTATGCAGATTCACCTTTATCAACATGCATAAACATTCTAATTGCAAAGTAACAAACAGGAGTTTGGAACAATCAATGCTAGTCTAACAATGGATGGTGAAATGCTTTATCCCATGCATGGGTCCCCTCAAATTATCTTTGGTATGGTCTCGTTTATTCTCATTAGGAGTAATATATAATTATTGACCATTGGATGGGTGAGGCCAATCTCCACCCAAATTGCTTAAAATGCCTGCACGGGTAGTTTGCTTAGTACTTACCTATAAATTTGTGAATCTTTGACAGAGTAAGGCAGTCAGCTGCAATCAAATGTTATGTGAAATCTTATCAACTAAGATAAGAAAGGAGATACATCTCTTTCTGTCTTTATTACTTTGCAATCTCTCCTTTTCTGCCGTGGGCAAAGCATTCGTTTTATAACATGCAGTCCTATAAGACAGCTGTTGTATTAGAATGCTGTTATATTTTTTTAGAATCAGTCATCACATTCATTATTTATATAAACCACTGCAGAACCCTTTTGATTTGATGGCCTGTCTGAGCACAGACAAGGATATGTCAAGAAAAACTTCTGATCTGGTAAAATGTATATAAAAAAGTACCATACATTCCCTTTATTATGTTTGTGTCCCTTTCATTATAGCTTTACAAGGCCCACACAATATGTACAGTTTATAATTCCTTACCATTTCTTCTTTTTCATTTATTGTATAAGTGTGTAAGGCACTTAGTGCACAAGTGTCTGTTTACAAGATGCTGGCTTAATGCAAGCCAGGTTAGGAGACATGCTGAGAGTCATAGATTATTCAAACAGAAGTAATAAGAACCTGTCTCCATGACAAAGGACAAAACTTATCCATTTCTACTTAATTAGAGATGATAGTATTTTCCATTTGAAATAAAAATAAATGCTTCATTGAGTGGCAAAGCCAGAGAATTACAAATTGTATGCACTGGAGCTGTATTGCCCACCAAAGGGTATACGTCATTCCAGAGCACTAAATTACACTGTTTCAGTCATATTGCACCCCCTAAAATATATAGCTGGTACTACAGTACAATATTTATCTGGCCACATTGCACAGACTGCCTTTTGGTGACAGTCCTGCACTGCAGCAAGTCTGATAGTTGGAAGATGTGACTTAGAAGGCAATACTCTGACAAGCCTCTATGCCATGTCTCACTAACAAGCCCCAACATATGTCACTTCACAGCAGTGGTGACATTCAGCATCCACCATCTCTGCCACATCACAGCAGTCAATCCCAAAGGTCCAACCACACCAGTGTCAGTGTTCAATACCTGGCTGTATCATGTCAAATAGTCCACGGATCCTTTCACATAAAGAAAAATATGTAGAACTAACAAGCCTCTGTGCCACAACATGGGAGGTGGTCCACAAAGTAATATTCATCCTCTGAACTCAGGCGAGCTAGGTCAGCAAATACAATATACTCTAACACTCTACTCACAGCCGGAGTAACAATATTAATGTATTTAGATACACCAGAATGAGCAACAATACTGTAAACCCAATTACTTTAAAAGACAAACTATTAAAACTACATGATAAGCACTTAAAATTCATATATAAAATTTCCATTCCCCATGTAGCCTCAGCTGTCTCTTACACCAATGAATTTTTCTCTAGTCTAAAACAGCATTAACCAAGCTGTTACAGTCAGCAGCAAATCTATTAAAATGTTTATTTTATTTATTTATTCAGTTTGATGACCAGGCAAGTCCACTGGGCCAAGATGTAATTTGTATAATAAAAAATCAAGAAAGAAATAAAAAAAAATACCCATATTAAAGAGGTTGTTAAAACTTTATCAACATTCTGAACATTACCATTAGATAGATAATAATGAAACAAAAACTAATATCAGCATCTGCAGCCAAAGATAATCATAAATCCTTCTTTAACTGCATCATATTTTTAAGAATGCCCTGAATTAGCAGTGCATGAGGGCATTACCCACTCTGACCCTAAGGATACTGCTAATATACTCGCAGATAAATTTGTACCAACTTCACAAAAGAAACCAAAGCTGTAACTATATCATGGAAAAAGGGAGGCTGTCTTATGTCCACACTGTTAGGAAGCACAGTGAGAACTGTAGAACTTGTGTCAAGTGGTCCCTGATAGTCAGTGAAACAATCATTTTGTTGGACACCATGGCATGACAGCATTATTTGTAGTCAATTAAACAGATGTTATAGAGAACACATCCCTTTAAATGTTTAAATGATGTTCTTACAGTGTGTGCATGTGCGTGTGTGTGTGTGTGTGTGTGTGTGTGTGTGTGTGTGTGTATGTGTGTGTGTGTGTGTGTGTGTGTGTGTGTGTGTGTGTGTGTGTGTGTGCATGTGTGTATCTGCCTGTCTGTGTTAGGTACTATAGCATGATGATATTATATCTCTTTGTGGGGACCTCTTGAAAGATGTTTCAGATAGATAAAGGGCTATTGTGTGAGGGCATAAAAGGTTTTTGCTGAGAGTCAATATATATTTTTATCCTTATCTCTGCATTCCTGAGGGTAGGATGCCAGTTGAGGGGATGGGATGTCCGGGGTACCAGGTGACCTACCTAAAGCTCTGACAGAAACATTTACTGAAGATCCATAGGTTCCTGAGTCCTTTCCTTTCCCCATGATTATAATGGAACATGTCTTAATGGTTCTCTCCAATGCTTTAAATGCCAACTCACTGAACCCCCTTGTAAAAATTTTCAGCATTACAATTGCCACAGGATATGTTCCTGAGTTATAGAAAATGGCTATGGTTATGTCTATAAAGGAGCCCCCACCTCAGATCCCAGGGACTGCAGATCTATCAAGCAAAACGAGTGTGTAATTTGCAAAGCTATGTAATGTATTAGTTTATATTTAATTTCATAAACTCTGATATAAACCACAATAAAAGCAAAAACAATAAAAAAAATCATGCATCAGGCTGAAAACAATATGATCTTTTCAAAAGGAGATCACGTCTACTTAATTTAGTAAACCTCTTTGAGAAAGTCACTGAAGATGAAAGTAACATGGAAGACACACAGTATACATGGATCTAGTAAAAAGATTTTACACTATTTCCCATATTGAAATTTGAAATAAGATTAAATGCCTAAACAGACCTTTATGCTATAAGACAGATAGCAAATTGGCCAATGTATTCATAGTTAAGGTGGTAGTTACCACCACAGAAAGTGAAAACCTTGTTAGAAACATTCCTTAGTGCTCAGTACCAGGGCCCCTTCTGTTCAGTGTCTACTTCACAGATCAGCAAATCATTACCTCATATGTCTGAGAAATAAATGTGCCAATGACTGCAGTGTGGGGGTTGTCATTCACTCACCAGCTGATAGTATGTTACTATAGAATAATAATATGAAATGGACTTAAGTTAAATGCATTGAAGTGTAATATTGTCATTTTTGATAAATGAAACAAAAAACAAAAAACAAAAAACAAAAAGATATCTCATCCAAATCAAAAGAAGTTTTCTTTTCTCTTCATTTGATACAACCAAAAGAGAGATTCTGTAAAGGTGGTTACACTGAGGCACTAGACTATTGTTTAATAAAAGTATAGGACTGCTTATACTTATTTCTGTTCCTATTTTTGCTCCTGGTTCTATTTTTCGTGGTGACTACATTTGGACTTTTGGTTGTATCAAATTTGGCAATAGTTGGACTCATTGTTGTTACATTATATCTTTTCTCTTTAGTCTGCTATGATTAGACCAATTATAGAAAGCAATATCCATGTTTGTACACATCTCTACCAACATATGACACAGTGCCAAAGAACCAAAGGTTCCATACTAAAAAAAGATCACTAGACTAAAGACCTTCACTTATCAAGACAGGCTTGAAACTCTCTCCCTATAATCTGTCTCATATAGACTCTTACACAGCAAATTAAGCCTACCATTCAGTTATATTTATTGCTCAACCCTCCTTGTACCCTTACACTTCCACAAAACAAATGGTTCACAGACCCGCAATCTAAAGACTTGAATCTCCATCAGCAAACAAAGATGACATGCTTGAGGGACAAATGTATTACTAAATGTACCTCCCTTTCAGAGTATGTTGCATAAATGACAGATTAGTACCCTTGCTTGCTTTAATGCAAACTGGATGTTTACATTGGCATCCATAAATTCATCCCTGTCCTAAATTGTTTTTCTCCTAGAAACAGGAGGTGCCCTATAAGAGTGGGTATGGACAAGGACTAACTCAGCCATGTTTACTCTATGAATCTGTGAGCTTGTATATGTGTACAAGTGACAGCAATTTAATTGTTTTTCTGATTACAGTAATAGGAGATGATATGGGTAGTCAGCCTATGTCTAATAACAATGCAATCTAAGCACCCGTGATCCATTGCCCTTCACAGTGTAGCTTCAGCTCTACTGAGAAGTGTGCTGTCCCATAAGCTAAAAACAACTCTTCTATGGGACCTGGTATCATATAGGTTTCCTGATTATCAGTGTCAAATCTGTCCTATCTGAATTCCCACATAACTATTTTAATCTAAGGATATAGACTGGTTGTATTTCTGAGACCTGGAAAAGAGACATTTTAGTGCAATTACACAATGGTGGTCTAAATATAGCCTGTGACATCTGTGGGCCCATTAGCATCACTAGCCTCTTTGTAAGTCTGTAGAACATATTATCTCAGATTTTTTAATTTGGACATTGAAAATCTCTTAGTCTTGTATCCTCACCAACATTGTCAGAGTCTGGTCCTGCTTCTTCAACCTTTTTAATTTCTTTGAAAATCCTTACAAGCACTGGATAGGCGTTAAGCAATATGGATATCATATTTGGATCTGGGCAAGCCACTAATGCTATTGCCCATGCAGGCATGACAGAAAATTTTGTAAATGTGAATATAAATCCACTTTTTATGCTATGGATAGCTGACTGTTTTTTTTTTCTTTTTGACAGAAAGTACTTGGAGCTCAAGGTACCACATCTGAAAGCATACACTTTACTATTGTGTACCACAGGGAACACTGTGGTGCCCTCTTCTACTTGGTATCAGAATCATAGGCCTTCACTTAAACACTGATGGCTTATGGCTATCCTAGTTGGCAGACAATTATAATTTAGATGCTATTGTGCATTACTGTACTGACTCACAATTGCTCCAACATGAGGTAAACTGTATTAATTGTTGAAGTACAATTTATTTTATAAATAAAATATTTCCATATCATAACATATAGATGATAGATTATTCCAATCAGACATTGTATAAAGGGATCTAGGTACTCTTATTGATAATCCTTATGTTTCAAACCACATGACTCTATAATAATTTGTAAATCCTTCTGTTTGTCTTAATTAATTTCCAAAGAAATTTTATCTAGATCCAAAGAAGTCTTAATTCCCCTCTTGACTCATCTTCAAAAAGGAACATAACTGAAAATAAGATCTGTTTGGTAAATATTTGTCTAAACATATCACTCACCTTGAGAGATCTTAGAAATTCCTAACAAAAAATACCAGCAACCTTAAGATCCTCAGTTATCTCTACAGAATACTACTCCCTTTCTCCCTGTACTGAGCTTCTTTTAGACTCATTTGTGGTGATATATGTCTAGCTTTTTGATTCATAGAAAATCTGACTCTTCTTGATCAACTATGCATTTGCAGAACAAATATTTCCTCAAATTCCTAATTAATAAAGATAAACCCTCATCAAAATGTAAATAAGAGGTGTTGCGGTGTAACATATTAATATCCCAGCATACCTCTCACCTTCTATTGCATATTAAGCAAATAGTATCATTGCCATCCTTCAGGTTGGAAGTAATACTTGAATAAGTTTTACTGGCTAGGATTGTAATGGCCATTTGAGAGATAGCCCAGTACTTTCCAATGGACGTATGAGCTATATGTGCCTCTCTGTTCTTTTAGGACGGCTCTCAGGCTTAACACAATGATCTGCTGGTACTAGCAGTAACTCTGAACTTAGCAGCTGCAGGCATCACTTGTACAATGAATCAGTGTCTCCCTACCATGGTGATGGCATCAGGTATTCAGTATTTCCCATCACCTCTCAGGTTCTCCAGCACACCATTCTCTAATCAAATTCTGGTCAGTGGGGTCATTTTCTAAGCTCTGTCCTGGTATGCCACTGTTTCAAGCTGCAGACCAGTCAGCTATCCCTGCTGTGGAGGAATGTTGCTATGTTCAGACCTGATTTATCCCCGCACATGATGTTTCTATTTTTTGAGGTATGCCCCTAGTTTTGAGGTTTGGTTTACCCCTTCATATAGTTTTCTGAATCTGGTTTAAAGAAGAGTTCCATAGGATCTAGGAACTGTCTAAAGTCAACAGTTTTTTGTTTGTTTATGTTTTTGGTACTCTCCATTAAAGCAGAAGAGTTTTCTTAGGTATTGACCATTGCATAGTACCATGTCATTTGGATATTTTTAAATTGTACTCAAATTTATATGTGAAAAAGTATTTTGACCACAATTCATACAGCATTAGAGAACCACTGCAAAGTATACTTTGAGCATAGCTGTAGAAAACATTAGAAATGATGACAATAGTTCACTTGCTGTTAGAAAAACAGTTTGTGTTAGAAAAATAGTGTAACATACAGCTTGAGTGTAGTTATAGAAAACATTAGAAATGTGGTGTGTGTTAGCATGCCTGAAAGGTGAAAAGGAGCATTAAAGTCAGGTTTGAAATTTACAATAGGATAACCCAGTGACTTTTTTTGCACTAATGTTGATGCGTGACAGAATCACATAAAACTGATTATTCACTAGTGTTTTGCTCATCTTTGTAATCCCCTACTGACTGCCAACCAACAGCCGTCCAATGTCAGATCAGAGCATATTTACTTTTCCTTGAGTAAGAGAGTATTCTGGGGGTTGCTTGTCTTCAAAGCAGACATAATTTTTATGCTTGTTTTGTTGTTTTGTTTTAGCCCTAAATCTGTTTCAAAGGTTGACACTCGCTCACATACATGATGCATGTAACTATTACCTTTGTTTGCAGATACTTTCTTACTCATACTCTATGAATTTATGAACATCACTTGTGAAAGCCAGGCACACATCTCCAGCCCATATGGTCCACATCATGCCCATATGCTGCATGATGCTGGGAATGCAGTGGGCTGGACAACATTTCCCCTACAATTATACAAGAGACAACATCATAAGAATTGAACATTTGTGCTGCATGGTCTGCAGATAGATCCTTATCTAAGCATTAAAAGGCATTTGATTCCAAAACCCATGACAGACATTGCATTTGAACAAACTCATATTGACATTGCGGTGGCATTTATAAAATTCAGCAATGGATTTTACAATATATTGGTTGTTTTGGACTAGGAAACAAAAACAAATGTAGCAATTCCATTACACAAAGCCATGGCTAAATCTATATCAAAATATTCATACTCATAATTTTCAAAGGTAGATATACAAAAAGAAATACTCACTAATCATATAACTCTTTTTTCCCCAGAATAATACATCATCTGTAACAATGTTTTAAGATGAAGCACTGAAACCGTGCTTGTACTGTCGCCAAAAAGATTTATTGATGGAGTTTAAATGCACACTTAAGACTAAGCTATGAAAGGTTGTTAAGAAGAGCAGCAAAAACTAAAACCTGTTAATAATGTACTTCTTATCTGCCATTAGTTCATAGGTTCATAGGTAGGTACTGGGCTATCAGCCCTGGGGCCTATACAAGCCCAACCAAAAAGGTACCCTGGCTTTTGCCACCTAAGAAAATTATTTTCCTGTGCCACTGTTGAGCAGATCCACAGAGGTGATCCCCGGGGTGAATTTGCTATTTCCCATCCAATCATCAAGATTTTTCTTGAAGAGTGCTAATGAAGAGCTTTGTTTGATATAGATAGGTAGTTTATTCCAGAGTATGGGAAGTCTCTGGGACAGAAATCTATCCCTCCAGCATGTTCTGTTTATTGTGGTGACAAGGTTTAGGTCCCTAGAGCATGTAGCTCGGATGGATTGGGATTTATTTAAGTGGAGCATGTCCAACAGCTCTGGGTTTGACATAGCTTTGTATGTTAGGCAGAGAGCACCTCTGAGTAGGTGATATGCGATGGAGTAAAGCTGGAGTTTTTTGAGACGGTCTGCATAGGGCATCTGTTTGAGGCTGGTAATCCTCTTTGTGAGGTATTTCTGCAGCCTTTCCAGTTGTTGTAGATGTCTTGTGAGGTACATAACAAAAGGGGCATTGTATCTATAATGGGTCTAATGAGTGATGAGTAGAGGGGAACAATGACCTCTTTTTTCTGGATGAGAAACCTTTTGTCATGAGGTGTGCCACATAGAAGGATTTCCTGACTACTGTGGTGATGTGATTTTCAAAGGAGAGACTACTGTCCACCTGTGTCCCAAGGTCTCTTCTCACACTTTTGGTGTTAAGTATACTACCACCTATGTTGTAGTTCATGGGTACAGAGTTTTTACCAAAGGGGATGACAATGCACTTTTTAGCATTGAGCTTGGCCATGGCTTTGACACCAGGCATCTGTCTCAGTGAGACCCTTTTGTAGGATGTCCACATCGTTAGAAGTTTCGATTATGGCTCCTAGTTTGCAGTCATCTGTGAACTTCATTAGCCAAAGACCTTCTGTGTTAGCCTGTACTTCAGAGAAGTAGATACCAAGCAGGAGAGGACCCATGACTGAACCCTGTGGTACTCCACTTGTCACTGGTCTGAAGTCGGATTTGGAGTCTGCTATTTTCAGTGTGGGTTCTGTCAGTGAGCCAGTTGGCAACCCATCTTGTGACATAGGGATTTATACCTAGTTTAGTGAGTTTATCTATAATTCCAGAGTGGAGGATGGTGTTGAAAGCCTTGGCAAGATCTAGATAGGTTGTGTGAACCACCTTACCCTTGTCTACAGCTTTGGTGACTGCTTCAAAGAAGTCTATCAGGTTTAGGAGACATGATCTGCCTTTTACAAACCCGAACTGGGTGAGGTCCAGAATTTGGAGATTACCAATGTCTTTGTTTATAAGTTCCATGATGATACATTCCATGGCCTTGCAGACCAGGCTCGTCAGGCTAATGAGGCAGTAGTTCCCCGGCTCCGTAGTGGCTCCCTCCTTGTGGAGTGGGATAACCATCAGTGTGCACCATTCAGTAGGCACAAAGCCTGAGGTGAGGCTGTGATTGAACATGGTACATAGGTGGGGTGCCAGTTCGTTCTGTAGTTCATGTAGAACGCAGCCTGGGATGTTGTCTCATCCCATGGATGCTGTGTTCTTGGCTTTGGAGAGTGTGGTTTTTATCTGTGCAGCCGTGATTACAGGAACTTTGCATTCTTCCGGTATAGAGATGGTCTCTTTATGGGGTGAGAGGGGGCAAAGTTAGCACTGAACCTATCTTCCAGGAGTTTGGCAATATCAGTTGGGTCTGTATATTTAGTGCCATTGTGCTGTAACTCAGAGCGGATCTGAGTGTTGCCATTGAGATTCTTAACATTGCTATATAATGCTTTGTGGTTGATAGGTTCATAGGTTGATACTAGGCTATCTACCCTAGGGCATTTATAAGCCTAGCCAGAGTGTGTTTGGCTTTTGCCAACCTTTTAGATTAGTTGACTGTGCCTCTGTACAGTAGGTCACAGAAGACAGCCCTTTTAAGGTTAGTTTACTGTGCCTCTGTCTAGTGGGGGCACAGAAGAGATCCCAGAGGTAAACCTATTATCTCCCATACACTCGTCAAGATTCCTCTTGAAGAGGGTCATTGAGGGGATCTGCCTAACATGGATTGGGATTTTGTTCCAGAGTGAGGGGAGCCTCTGGGATATGAATCTGTCCCTCCAGCATGTTCTATTTATTTCTGTGCTGAGGTTTAAGTCCCTGGAGCGTGTAGCTCTAAGGGATTTGGATTTCCTGAGGTGGAGCATGTCCATTAATTCTGGGTTGGACATGGCTTTATACGTCAGGCACAGATCACCTCTGAGTAGGTGCTAAGCAACCGAGTAGAGCTGGAGTTTCTTTATCCTAACTGCGTAGGGCATCTGTTTGAGTCCCTTGATCCTCTTGGTGAGTTACTTTTGGGGTCTTTCCAATTTCTGCAGGTGTCGGGTGTATTCAATTATGGGCCTGATGAGTGATGAGTAGATCATGATCTAGATGTGAACCCTTTCGTGATAAGGTGGGCTATATAGAAGGTCTTTCTAACCACTTTGGCAACGTGATTGTCAAAGGAGAGATTGCTATCTACTTGGGTCCCCAAATCCCTAATTACTTCTTCTGTACTTAATGGATTACCACCTATGTGTAATTTGTGGGCACTTTGTTTTTACCAAAGGGGATGACTATGCACTTTTTGGCATTTATTTGTCTTTAGAATCAGTGGTGAAGTGCTATGTCAAGTCCTTCTGAATTGTTATATGACAGAAATAATTGGAAACTCATATCAATACTGCTAGATAAGCCTAAGAAGAAGAAAAAAGCCCCCCTTAAAATTAACAAAAAAAGCATACCTTCTTGCAAGACAAGATGAAAATGGTAATGTTCAGAGTACAGTGGCAGAAGGAAACAATTCAAGTTATCCATCAAACAGTGCACAATAGAAGGACAAGGACTAGGAAATTCAAAGCTGGAGACTGGGAGGTGGCTTTATTCCTCTCATAAGAGAAGTAGTTTTTGGTTAAATGGCATGTTCCATTTGAAATAACATAAAATAAAGAAAAGTAAACTGCAGAATTACACTGAGGGATCAGAGAAGACTGTAAAAGATGTGCTTTGTAAATGTATTGAAACAGTGGAAGGAACTACAGACTTTGGTAACTAGTTTAACAGCAGAGGATGGTGAATTGATAAAGAAAAAAAAACAACTTTTGTTGCTGTACTTCAAATAAATGATGCACCACACAGACCAGAAACAAGAAATAAAAGAGCTTCTGTTAGTAATAGGGCATGTTTTCAGAGCTGCCTGGTAGAACGAGTATGATTTATTATCACATTAAGACCAGTCTGGAAGAGGAGGTCAGTCAATTTAAAAGCTTATAGTATACTAGGACCGCAGAGATATGCAGCATGTGAAAATATAAAATGGATGCTTAAGATTGGCGTAATAGTCTTGCCTCAAAATGAACAGAACAGTCCAACAGCATTAGTAGTACAACATCATGGAGCCATCATTTTATGTAATTACTTCAACAGACTGACCATTTCCACATTTGATAATTATTCCATGCCTAGGGTAGATGAATTAGTAGCTAGACTGAGGAAGGTAAGATTCTTCTTCATCCTTCACTTGAGAAGAAAGCATTAGAAAATTCCCTAATCAGCTAATACTAAAGACCAGACAGCCTTTTTTACCCTGATGGGTCATTTCAGTATATTGTTATCTACTCTGATTTGCATGGTATTTTGGAAATATGTCAATGGCTCATGGTTTGACTTTTCAACTCCCACAGTCAATATGCTGATTTCTTTTTGAAGGATGATGTGATTCAAAGTGAAGACTTTAATTTTCACTCGGCTAAAGTGCAGACTCTTAGATGCATTAAAAGTGGAGAAGCTAATTGTTAATGCTTAGAGATAAACTGAGTGTGATGAATTCAGTCATTTGGGGTATGTACCACACCAGTGAATGGTAAGGACTAGCCCATTACAAGTACTACAAAACAACTAAGGGTATTCCTGAGTTTGGCTGGATATTACAGAAAGTATGTGCATCAGTTTAAAACTAGAAAAATGTTGCTCACTGGCAGTGCTTGCATTCCCAGATGTTTGTAAACCATTTATACTGTACACAGAAGCATTAGTGGTAGATCTGATTCATGTACTCTTACAGCTTTGGGACTGGGAGGACAATCTATGTTTTCATTTTTTACCTTAAATTAAGCAGGCTGAGATCAATTTCTTCACATCTGAGAGGGGACGATTAGCAATAAAATGGATCCGCTCTTCTGTTAAGTATATTTACTAGGTAGAGAGCTCACATTGGTTAATGACCATGCCTCCATCATGTGTGTTTGAAAGCAAAAGGAGAGTAACCACCAATTCTGTTGATGGGTTCTCTCACTTTAACCATTTAGGTTCTATGTACAGTATCAATGTGGTACAAGTCACCCCAATGCAGATGGCCTACAAATGGCTTATATGTCATTCTCTGTGCAGGAAACCAAGTGTTCCACGCTCAGAGTGTTTAATTTCATCATGGTGTGGTAGAGTGTGTCAGTGGAGCAGCAGTAGCACTCTTACTAGAAGACCCAAGTGCTGGTGGTTCAGTGGCTCAGCAGGTAGCATACTTTCACTTAGAACTAGAAAATCTGAAGTATGTGAGTTCTAATCTTACACCAGGTATGTGGATTAGATTCCACTACTGACAAAACAGCCCAATATAGTGGGTATGCTGGACTATGGAATAAATGTAAAAGCAAGGTCCAATTTGCCTCAACTGATGTTACTTGGAGTGAAAACCACACAGAACTTATTTAGAAAAGAATAGACAAAGGTGACCTGACCAAATTTCCCTAGTCTGTATGAATAGCAAATTGGGAATCTCCAAAAAAAAAAAAATGACACTGACATAATAGAACTAACATGGTCAACAAAAGGAAAAAAAATAATCTTACTGTTTAAAAGAAAAAAAATATGTTTTTGACCCAAAAATCTGTCTACAGAAGTGAAACTTTTTTTATGGCCCAAAAATGTGGTGAGTACTGTTTTCTTTAACCATATTCAGTGTTTTGCTCAGTTGTATCAGAGTGTGAGGAGCCTGTTTGCCTTATTAAGAATAGGTTTGTTTAAGGACAATTAGAAAGTAATATCAAAAGAAGTCTGAGTCAAAACATAGGTAGAAAGTGCTTACTCACAGTAAAGGAAACTTAAGATGCAGAATAGGAGACTGAAAGAATTTAAATGAAGAATAATCTTTGAAAAGAAACTTGAATATATTTCTGAGAGAAGGCAGACAGTTTGCAATCAGAAGCTGTTTTCCAGCAAATTAAGATTCAACCAAAGCTACTGGTTTTAAATTTTAGTTAAAAACACAAAACTGTATTTTGTTTAGAAGATCTGTTTTAATTACGTTTGTGTATAAAGAACTGGGCTATTTGTAATGGCTTCTAATCTGAGCTGCATGAGTCTTCCAGAATCTTTTTCCATATTCACTTTTTTCTTCTTTATTTAATTTGTATTTTATGTATTTGTTAGCTGAGCAAACCCAATGGATGCATGTGGACAATTTCAGGGGTGATACAGGACCACTGCCTGATTAAGTGACTCATTGTCACACAGTAGGCAGATGAAAGGATGAGCAATGAAACCCTGTATCATCAGCTGCAGGAATAAGGACATTAAGCTCTCACAGCCTTAATTCTCTGTGCCAAATGTTAGACACATATACAAGTGTGTGTGTGCTTGTGTGTATGTACATAATCCATTATCAGTCAGTCTGTCTATCTATCTAATTATCTATCTCTGTGAAAACGCATGTGTGTGAGCATGTGTTGTCAGAAGTGTTTAACTTTGACAGCTCACATTTCTTTATCCACAGACAATATGTATAAAGGGATATTAATTTATACAGAAGCAAAACATCAAAGAGACTTGCTTTTATTCTCTTCTTAGTAGTGGCTTATAATGTGTCAGTCACTGCAGCAGTTCAGCTTGTTGCTGTCTTTCAAACACTTATTTATACAACTCACTCTGTCCCTCTCATCTAATGCACAGCACCTTTTATCGAAGGGACAAAAGGTTTCTTGCCACCCCCAAACAATGCAAGACTTCCTCTGTTTAATATCAGTGTGTTTACAGAGGTTATATGACTTCTTGTTACTAATTCACACACATACATACATACATACACACACATGTACATATATATATATATATATATATATATATATATATATATATATATATATATGTATGTATATATATATATATATATATATATATATATGCGTGTGTGTGTGTTTGCATATGTATACACACACATGCACAGCCATACTTCACGCAGACACACACACACACACACACACACACACACACACACACACACACACACACACACACACACACACACACACACACTCATAATCATACACACATAAACACACCCTAAAATGCATATCATGATGCTTCCTAAAGAGATGTTTATGTAAATAGATACATGAACATATATACTTTAATAACAGTCAGAAAGAATACTAACAGAAATGGAACTAATCATACTCTGCATGTATTTGCTGGTCTATACTGGCACATTAATGTGCTTTCTGTTAGACAAATATACCACTGCATGCTACTTCTTCCAAGTAAATAAGATGCATTTATTTATTTACACTATGATAACAAGGTACTACAGCTAGACCTTCTTCTTCTTTCGGCTTTTTCCCTGTTAGGGGTCACCACAGTGGATCACCTGTCTGCTCATGATTGGCAGTGGAATTTTACAGTGTTGAGTTGCCTGCCCAGCATCCTACCTTCCACACAATGCACACACATGCACACACTCAAACCTAGGGCCAATTTAGAGAGTCCAATCCACTACAGCATGTCTTTGGGATGTGGTAGGAAACTGGAGCACCCAAAGGAAACCCAAGCGACCACAGGGAGGACATGAAGACACCGCACAGAAGGCACCCCAGCTGAGGATGGAACAAGAGTACCTTTTACTATGAGGCGGCAACACTAACCGCTGCACCACCGTGGCTGCCCATGGTGGTGGGCGGCTAGACCAATAGTATCTTTTCAGGGGAGACCAGCTTAGAAGTCTATGTGAACACTTTATATCAAAATTAAAACTAAGTGGTGACATGCACCCAAATCTTGGTGTTCTAGCATACAAACAGGGCCACCCTGAAAAATAAACACAGACATCTCCATTCTCTAGCTGAAAGGCAGAAGCTGGCT
Source organism: Protopterus annectens (assembly GCF_019279795.1). Lineage (NCBI taxonomy): Eukaryota > Metazoa > Chordata > Ceratodontiformes > Protopteridae > Protopterus > Protopterus annectens. The sequence goes on along the minus strand of NC_056735.1, from coordinate 1,940,564,538 downwards.
TATTATTGCTCACTATGAACATTAGAAGCATATGCAAAAGAATAACATAAATAAAAGTAGACGTTATCCTACACTCCCCAGATATATTAGTCACTAAAGTAGACTAAAACCAGTAATAAAAGACAAAGTAACACTCCCAGCAGGTTACAACATCTTAAGAATGGATAGTAAAAAAACAAACAAAAGAAAAAAAAGGATGTGGGGAGGGGTACCCATTTTTTTACAGAAATACTCTTGAAATGACTCTATATCCCAATGTCATTCCACAATTTATCGATGTGGAAATACTCAAATCTCAACTAAATCTAAGCAGTTAAAAAAAGCATTTGTATAATAGCTGTATCCATACTCCCCTAGATTCAATCAACTTCGTGCAGGAATAGTGCTATCCCTGCATGGTGTGTACTGTGGCCATTTACCCTTAGCTTTAACAGCAGCGCACCTTGGATATTCATGAAGGCGTGCTGCTGCTACCGCTAAATGGACATAAACACTACTGAGTGCAGGGGGCAGGCTTAGGTAGTGCACACACATCTAACATGCCCTGTGCACTCAGAAAGTGCCTTATGGCACTTTTTAAAAGTATTTCAGTGCCCATGGACATTGAAATGAAATAAATGAGTATTTCTTTGTCTGCAGACACTGAAATATATAGGGGAGCAAGAAATCAATGCAGGGGGTGTGTGCCAGACAAGGCACAAAAAATAGGAATACTTTATTAAATATTGTACTTACAAACCTAGAAAGTTGCTAAAATAAAAGGTTTGCAGTAGCACAGACTTCCTGAAGGGTATGAAGACTGAAACCCAAATGTCTATCATTGTAAAGGTGCTGTACGACCATAGCCTTCAACTGTACAGAGTTTCACAGAATGCCCAGATGCCTGCCTCACATACCTCTCAACTTCCTAGAGCAAGAAAGCTGCACAAAGCCATAAATAATGGAGGGACAAAGGCACAAAAATAGGGACACTTTAAATATTGCACTTACAAACCCTGAAAGCTCATAGATTAAAAGGTTTGCATTAGCACAGACTTCCTGAAAGATATGAAGACTAAAACTCAAATGTCTGCCATTGTAAATGTGACATTCGACCATAGCCCTCAAATGTACAGGTTTCTGCAGAATGCCCAGATGCCTGCCTCACATACCTCTCAAACTCCTAGAGCAAGAAAGCTGTACAAAGCCATAAATAATGGTGGGACAAAGGCACAAAAATAGGGACACTTTAAATATTGCACTTACAAACCCAGAAAATTGATAGAATAAAAGATTTGCAGTACCATGGATTTCCTGAAGTGTATGAAGTCTGAAACCCAAATGTCTGTCAGTATATTCTGACTTAAACCCTGAGTGATTTGCCAGTGATTTGCTAGAAAACCACAATCATACGTCCTGGGTTTGTAAGAGCAATAATTAAAATCTGCCCCTATGTGTCCCTTTACAATTTCCCTTACTGTGACTCACAAGGAGTACAGATACATGTAAATAAAGTGGGTTTATTATTTTTTTTTACCATCCAAAGATATGTTTAAGCATAGTTGAGCAGGTATGCCTGTTATGCCCCTCTGCTCAGCATTGCTCAAACATCCCATAGGAGATAAAATATACAACTGAAATCCTCATGCCAAGATGGCGTAGTGGTTAGAGTCCAGGCTTTTTATGCAGGTGTTCATGGTTTGAGGACCAAAACAGGCACTTTATTTTTACATGGTAAAGCAGTGTTGAAATTATTATTTTAATTTTAGATTATGTATTAATTGATATTTCTCAACCATGGTAATGTAGCTGGTTTAAAATGCAAGTGTGAATGTATATAACATGTGAAATCACCCATGTATACACAAGTGTGCCATACAGTATAGTCACACCCAAATAGGGACGTCATGCAAAGTAAATCATATACACTTACTAATATGTCAGTAATGATTAATTAAGTCATTATCCTGATATTATATGAAATGAAAAGTGAGCAATGGTTAGCAGTGGTCAGCTATGCTTAGTTGCTGTAATTATTGCTTAAATGTGAATGCTGAGCAGCAGTCAGCTCAGCTAAATTGATTTGTGCACTGTTAAGCAATGCTCAACAATTACCCCTTTAAGCAGAGTTCAACCTAGCTTAGTGGGTTTGTGCATTGCTAAGCTGTACTCAGCATTTTTGAAATGGTCCATTGATGGCAAAGGGAGGGGATATGGCTTTATTTAAACTGTGCAGGCAGGAATGCAGCCATAACCTGTTGTAGTTTGATCTCTGCAAGAACATGTCTGGCACTGGAGAGGGAGCAAGCTTTTGGGTTCAGGGCTGGGGCATCCTGGAGTCCAGGGTCATAGCTTGACTCCTTGTAGAACACCATGATGACACACTGCTGCAGGGCCAGTATCAGGGATCTCAGTACAAAGCAGAGGCCTGGGACCATCTGTCACATGACCTCACCAGTGCCACTGGAATCCCCTGAAATGGTGAGCAGGTACAGCATCATTATGCTGACCTAAAGCATAGGAAGGGGGAGATCTTAGCCCAATGGATCCAGATGCTCAGGACCAGCATAATCCATTTTTTGTAAGTATCCCAGATATAGCTGTATCAGATTCTAGCATGTGTATGTGATAGACAGGTATGCATAATGTTTGTTTCTCGCCTCTACAGCTGCAGAAGAGATGGCTATGAACTTGGAGGCCCATGCCAACAGACTGACATAGATGCACCAACAGGCTGACAAGTACAGATCTACCTTTCAGTTTATAGTGAAATAAATACAAAGGTATAAATTGTTTACTGTGTTATGTGTGCAACGATTAAAGAAAAGTTTGCCAGACTAATAGTCATCTACAGCATGTGCAGTAGTAGAGCACTGTGTCATATAACTATAATAAAAACTTAAACCACCAACCGTTGTGTTTATTCTGGTATGTTGTTGTAGAAATAGAATGTGTACAGGTTCTGCACAGAAAATATGGCTTTAACAGCATGATTTAACAGAGGTTGTTTTGACAATCAGCTAGTATGCAAAACAGTAGCTTGTGGAGCTGTAAATCAAAATGTGCATGAAATATGACACATGTTATGCACTAAGATCTGAACTCTGAATACTAATGTCAAATGTATTATAGTGTGTCTCCTGCTGCAGTGCCTTGTAGTAACCTTTGTTTTCCAGATTGTATAATTGCAAAGGATTACTACACAGTACAGTAACTATCCGTCATGCATGAATCTCAGGATTACAAGGTCAGACTGTCGAACCCACAGAGTATTAGGCAGAAAATAGTCAAACAAGAGACAGCAGTTCCCCAGTAGCCCAGTGTGATGAGAAACAGTCTTGTAGTTAATTTTAGCATACCCAAATATGGTTTGAATCCAGGAAGTGGTACTGAGATATGTGCATATATACACTCAAGAAATCAGGAATATTTGTAGCAACAGTCAGATAGTGGTAACTGATATTTTCTCCACAGGTCTTACAGCTGTTTGAAGGGTATAACAATAAACCATGTACAACTGTCCCATTGTCCAACCCCATGCCTGCAAATGACAGCAGGATATGCATATACACCACACCCTCTTCCAGATACATATCTCTCAAGTGTCACACTGTCACGGCTGCTGGTCACTGCTCCCAATCACCTTAGACACAGATAGGAATCCAGGTGAATTATGGTAGTAGCAGACTCACAAAACATCATTGCAGGGTACCCCTTCTTTGTCAGGTATGTAACCCTGACATGTAAAAGCCCCCTCCAGTAAAGTAGCCACAGTTCACCCAGCCTACCCCATACCATTACAGGTTTACCGTTTAACAGGTATGTATGTGCTACAGAAGCTAAGAGCCATAGATAGATGTAAAGTGAGGGCAGACCTGTAGAGTATTGAGCAGTACTGTTGTGAAAAATAGAAGCTGATACAGTTGTTAATGGAGTTTTTATTCTCTCCCCCCACCGTCATCTGCATCAGTAATTATTGTTCATATACTACAGGTATGTTCTCAAAACCTATTGTTGGGATATGTGTTCCATTATTGCTCATATATGTCATTGGTTGCATATTAACATACCTTGTTCAAATACAATTTTTGGTGGCATGTTGTCATCAATGTAACTTGCATGCTGTTAAAATGCTTACTGTTGTTCCATTTATGCATGTGTTCTGTTTGCCATGAAACTGGTTCAAATCTGTTGGCTTCGGTTAATGGAAACACCCATGCATGCTGTTATAACTAATTTTGCAATGTGTTGTTTATGACTAACTGATATATCTGGGAAAACCACAACACCATGGCACGTTTGGGAAGGCAGATATGTCCCACCCCATTTGGCCATGGCAATGGGCCACAACAAGTCTGTGACCCAACCCAGAACATCCTTCTCCACTGGTCCTGCACCACCTTTGGGTGGAACCACATCAGGGGATGGGGCCCATCCCCCCCAGGTGCAGGCACAGAGAGGACCCCATCATCCACAGAATGTTCTGGGGTATAGTGCGCAATGTCATCCACTCCGAGTTGGTTGGGCAGCTGTGCCAGATGGAGGGATACCTGGCACACCTCAAGGGGCAGGCTGCTCCTCCTGTCCAGCCTCTTGCACAGCCACCTTTGGGGTCGTGAAGGTGCAGTGGTGACTACCCAAGGCTGGGGTCCTCATTCCCACTGTATCCATTTGAGGGCTCATGGGCCTCTGATTCCCAACCACCCTCCCCGTCCAAGATGCTCCTTTCCCTACTCAGCCCAACAAACACTGACACACAACACTTCTACACAATCTTGGCAGTCTGTTAACAATGTCAAGAAATACATAACTCTCAGCTGTACAGATTTCCACAGAATCTCCAGGGAGTGGGACCATATTTATGGCCATTGCCGCATACCACTTCCAGGAGTCTGCCAAGTCACTGGGTTGATACCCGGAGTGCAGTCACTAAATAATGATATACCATACATCTGAACCTTTTACTGCAAGACATCTGGACAAAGCATGACATACGTGGGGACAGGGGGCAGGAAAGTGGGACATATCTCACATAATGGTGTTACAAACTGAAACAGTTGCTGGTGCTACAGGGTTTGTTGTAACATAACATCCCTGAAGGATATGATGTCTGAAACACTAATGGATGTCAAAATTTACTGACTTCAATCCTCACATTATCCTCCTGATTTCACAAAGACAGAAGTTGTCTGAGGAACAGACCAAACATGACAGGCAAACCCCTGGGCAGTCTGTGGACATTTGGACAGATGAGAGGTATGTCAGAGACATATCACTGTCAGATGTCAAGTCACGCAGAATATGCATGTCCAGGCAAGCCCTGTTAATCTCACAATCATCTTTGTGTATAACAGCAGTACTTACTTGCAATCTGTACTCAATTCTGGAGCTTTGTCCCCAATGTTGTTAGACTGTCTCCATGTGTCTTGTCCTGTCTCCATGTGTCTTGTCCTGAGAGGTATTTCCACCTTCTGTCTGTGAAGCTGTATCCCCCTACACCTCCATAATGTCCTCCACACAGGCAAGGAAAAGGGGCAAGGCCTACATTTAAGACTTAATTATAGCACTGTGTTACTATGGCATTGGTTAATGGAAAGACAACACAGATGCTCTGGATGCAAGCAGCAAGTGGGAGACACGGTTGGTGCACAAGCCATCACCTGCTCATGAGCATTACCTACAAAAGGCAAGCTGCTGATTATGCAACATAGGTCTGAATCCATCTACACAAAGACAAATTGTGACTACACAAACCTAACCATTTGCAGTATTCTGAGAAAACTCTACAGCACTGTAACAGGTATGTCAATCACTTAAGCTTGCAATGGAATGTAGAAGGGGGTACAATAATTTCAAATAGGACATTAAACACTAGGTCACAACAAGACCTGCTGGACTCATATGTTGCTATGGCCATTCCTGCTTGCCCTGTCTGCATTGACATGGATCATATCTCTGGCCCCTGAGTCACCACAGCAAAGGTCAGTTCATGTATGACTACTACTGGAGTGTCTGCTGTCCAGTACTGAGTGTGACACTGCTAGGCCAGATACCATGGATTTTGTAAATATTCATATGTCTCCCGTGAATGCTACTATGATCATATAATTGTCTTACAAATGTAAGAGAGTTATATAGGGTATGTGCATAGTACACAACAAGTGCAGAAGTGTGGGTTGAACTGTATGTGATATACTGAGCCCATACCTGACAACTGTTCAGAGTTTTGCAGACTGACCACATGTCTGCCTCATATTTGTAATCAATGTCTCATACAGTGGTGTATTGTCTGGCACATCATTGACAACTCATTAAAGACTGAAGTCATAACATAATAGCATACATTTGATCATCAAATTTCATATCCTGCAGAGTAGACCTGTGAATGTGACACCAGCTTTGCTGGAAACCAAGTGTTTTTCAGCTAAATTCATAAAGTGACACTATTTTCTGGCCATTGCCCACTATTGATGTGTGCCTTTGTGCAGATGGCTTGCTCTAACTGGAGTTAGGTGCCTTAGCATGAAACCCATGTCAATGCAAGCGTACCTTGTCCTGTAGGATGCTGACATTTGTGCAGTCACTGACACCTGCTTTGTAGCTGTGGAGTGCACACTGACCTTACCAGGTTCCTCATCCCATCATATATTTAGAAACCAAATCGAGGGCTGCAAAGCCACAGGAGGTGGAGTGTTGAACATTATCATGCACATACACACCTCCAGGCTGGGTAAACATTTTGATGCATAGGAGACATCCCGAGTGCAGTTAACAGTTGACAATACACCTACTCAAATCATAGCTAGCTGCAGGCCTCCAACCATGACTATGGACACCCATCACACCTATTGGGACTTGTTGGAATCTGTCAGGATTCAATCATCTACCCTGCTCCTGGGTGACTTCTCCTACTCAGCCATAGTGTGCATGACCTATGCCACCTGAACATGAGTGCACAGAGATTCCTCTGCTTTGTCAATGGCAATGCAGTGCATCAGGTGGTCAACACTCCTATGACAGATGTAAATATCCTGTACCTGGTCCTAACCAACATGAGTAGCCACTATAGCTCTCCTACAGTGTCATCCTCCTTGTTAAGATCTGACTACATAATCATCACTGCTCAGGTCATATCTCCCCTGCCCCCCCCCCCTTGTCAGGGTCAAACAAAATTGACTATACACAAATGACTATAAATCGCCTCAGAACAGATAGAAGTAGCTTTACAGCAATGTCCCATCAGTTGGAACTAGCAGTAATGTCCAGGTTCACACCACAATATTATATGGGCACCTACCAGGCAATATCTGAAAGGACAACATTCTCCCTCAAGGTAGGGTAAACATCCGTGGTGGACAGCAGTAATAAGAAAATACCATAATAGGTGCAAATAATTGCTGGACAGGGCTAAGAAGGAACAGATGCCTTATTGGAAGCAATGTCCCATTGGTCTGCACAAGCAAATAATGTTACAGGTGCATTTCCTTAAGGCTATCTTTGAATTTGAGTGTAAATTGGACACATCCACCAAGGCCAATCACTAGGCCTTCCACACACGTGTCTGCATTCCTAGAGGCAACACACAAATCTGCTCTGTAGTGGTGGTCAAAAACACCACATACACATACAGCATATATATAGGCAACCAGCTGTAGACAGGTGAAATGTAAACATCACCCCCTGTCCCCTATCGGTACACATGTGCATGCGCAGCACCTGCCCCCTCCCGTCATCATCAGGGACCAGGTCCATAATGCCCCCTCAAAGGCAGCACAAAGAAGTCTCCATAGGCCTGATACCAACCCTGGCTGCATCCTACATGACCACAGGCATGGGCTCTCAGATCCATTCCACACTGTAGTCAACCAAAGCCTGAGCAATGGTGTCATCCTATCTGCACAGAGGACAGCTACTGTCATGCCTATACACAAAGGCAGAGCAATTTACTGACCCAGCCAATCATATGCACATCAGCCTAACTAGCTTGCTCTGCAAGGGCATGGAAGGCAATATCAAGGACATTATGAACAGGGACATCAGCAACATCAAAATGCCTGAGCTCATACAGCATGGTATTTTCAAAGGGAGATCAGGCCTGTTAAACCTGTTCGACCTTTCTGAAGTGGTCAGCAAACACAAGGATGAGGGGAAGATGGTGAACATTGCCTACCTTTACCTATCCCAATTCTCTCACAGTAATCCCCAGGCGGCCAGGATACATACACCTACACAGCTAGGCATCAACCTGTACATTATCATATGGGTAGATAACTGGCCCAATGATAGTATCCAGTCAGTCAAAGTAGTGGAACCCACTTCTGGTAGTAGAGTCTTTCAAAACGGTGTTCCCCAAGGACTGGTCTTGGGGCCTCTACTGTTTGAGATATACATATCTGAGGTACAGGACAAAAGCAGTGGACTGTGGCTGACCAGGTGTACAGATGCTTGCAAGCTGGCCACTGTCTTACATTCCCAAGAGGCCCTCACCCAATTAATGACTGGTGCAAGAAGCATTTCCCCAAACTGAATGCCAAGTGAAGCATAATTCTCCCTGCTTGTGGCAGATGTCTTCCACACTAATTATGACAGTAATAATGTACTGAGCATGCAATCAGGTGTGAGGTGACTTGTGTACCAAGGTTGGTAGCAACCTGACAGTTTCCCTCCATATGGGCACCATTGTACAGAAGGCTGTCTACATGGCCCACCTCACAATTATGGGTATGTCATCCAGGAACCAGGAGGCCACAAAATCCCTGTACTCCACCCTTATCAGACACATTGCCAACTATAATGGCTCCCATGGCATGTTCCTTGTCAAGAAAATGCAGCAGTTGCAAATACCACAGAGGTTCCTGACCAGGCAAATCTAGGGTCTGTAACACCTATCCAATACAGGTTGGCTGAAAACCCTGTCCCTGTACTCAGTCTCATACAGACTAATCATAGGTGTCCTGTGTCTGGCATATAAGGCCATTTCCAAACCAGCATTGATGGCATTTCTTCATATCTGTAAAACAAACCCCATTCACAGATCATGCACGCAAGGCCCTCACCTGGTCTGTGACATGTATAGTAATTGTTAGTGCCCCACACAATACACTGTCTGTAAAATACACTCCCTCCCCATGTCTAGCAGAGTATGTGTATAGCCTTCTTGAAGAAAAAGCTGGACAACTGCATGGTGAAATGGATGGGACACCCCTGGGATCCCACAGGTGTACCAGCTGGACAGGGGAAACAGGTGCTGGCTGGGAAGGAATATGGGCAAATGTCTGGGCCAGGCTTGAGGGCATCAGGGCCAATAGCCTGGTATCCTCTTATGAGGCTATGCACCTAGTACTTTACATGTTTCCTGTATGTATTGCAAACTGTCCTGCAATATTGTCTGAAATGAATCCCTGTAAGTTTGAACTGTGTAGGAACTGCAGTGATAGTGTATAGTCTTGCCCCTTCATCAGTTATCGCATATCATTACACCTTGTCATTGTGTGTGGTCTGTATAGCAGTACGTCATCTCTTACAGTACGTGCATATGCACTTGGTGACACTGTATAGCTCACTTCAATAACCTTGGTCTTGGCCACAATTACCATTCTGCTACTAAGCCCATCACACAGTAGGATTTGCTACCCTTTATTGTGGGCCTTACTGTAGCAGTGAAAGGGATGGTTTGCAGCAGGCAGCACTACTGTAAGGTCTGTCCTGAAGGGCCAATAGGTATCACAGCTGAGCCAGACTGTACCAGATGTGTGTGTGTGTGTGTGTGTGTGTGTGTGTGTGTGTGTGTGTGTGTGTGTGTGTGTGTGTGTGTGTGTGTGTGTGTGTATCAGCAAACACAATACTGCAGAGTATTAATTCACATATGTTGTCTTCCCCTTGCAGATGAACACAGGGGTTGGTGTTCCTCTCCCTCACAACCTGATGATGATGGTTGTAGTGACGCAGAGGTGGGGTTGTTGGTGCCTGAATCCATGCCATTGTTTGGTATGCCACTTTCTCCCACCATGTCCCCGCTCACATTCAAAATGCCCACACATACCCAGTCCCCAGCAGCCATGGATAATGGACAGGTTAAGGGTGGTGGCATGGAACAGGCTAGTGT
>NC_056735.1:1940536954-1940546954 GCF_019279795.1 Protopterus annectens | reverse complement strand
CCCATTATATGTATAGTATATTCCACATAGCACTGTGATTTCCAGGTATGTCAGTGGCAGAGAAGTGCAGAGTACTGTGGTGAACCACTGACAGACAGTTGTGTATGGGTTGGTAGTTTGCTATGCCATTAGTAGGGTGTTGGTATTGAAGCCCTTATAACCCACACAGAGTGTGGCCCATGTTAAGACATGTTAGCATGCAGAGTCCCTGTCCAGCAGGGACCCAGGTGGGATCACATGACTGTATTCTGTGTTTCCTGTGCAGTTATACAGGGAGCACATCACTAGGGTATTGAGGCATTTGGCTTGCTATTGACAGGGAGTGTATTCCACAGATGGAGTAGTGTGGGGTACATGTATCTGTCACACCACAAGCCGTACTGATATCACAGCCCAGGTTGATGCTGCACCTGCATGTTGATGGAGTGGGCCTCGAGTTCCAGATGTGCAACACTCCCATCAAGGTAGGGTCTGGATTGCTTTGTATGCTAGACAGGGGTCACCTCAGCAGAGTCTGTATGGAACAGGGTAGAGGGAAAGTGCTGTTAGCCTATCTGTGTAGAGTGGATGTTTGGAGTTTGGGCTAAGGCCTTAGTGTTTTCAAGAACCTGGTGTGTGGAGTCTACATGGTCTGTGGTGTGTAGGTTTGTGGAGTTCTCATGTGATTTTGCCTCTGAGGTGTCCATTGTTTGAGTTTTGTTTTTTTGTGGACATCCACTTACGTGGGTGTGAGTTGTCTATTTGCAGGCAATGTTTACTGACTCCTTACACTGCATGGCACATATGTTGCATCACAATCTGTTCTGGTGTGCACATTCTCCATTTGTCTGGCCAGTAGTTCCCCTTCCCCTTATGTGTCTCTCGTTGTCCTTCTGTAGTCCAGTCACAGGCTTTGGCCACAGTGGCTGCTGTTATTTATTTGTAATTCTGATGTGGGCGGGGTACATGCTGTTACATCGCACACAGGGTTGTGGACTTCACACCTCTGAGTGTACCTATTTAGCAGGTTGTCCATCATTGCACCACTCCATTTGTTGTGGTCTTTAGATGGTTTGTGTTGCTATATGTCATTATGAGGCTACATGTGGGCCTAGCTGTCATACCATCACAGACTGACATCTGCACAGGCCCAAATAAGACAGTCAGACAAAGGCTCACACATGGGGACAGGGTGTTAATACTGTTCTGCCAAACATAGACAGTTGGGAGACAGGTTTGGTAATTACTTGTTTGCTCTTATGGGTTTGATGTCTGCTTCTCCACTGTCGGCCACTGCTGTTTTGACATGACTCTTTCTTGTTTTGCAAATAGTTGACAGGCAAATGCAATGTTAGGACAAGTAGAACAGATATACAAGGCATAATTGTGCTCCTTCTGTGACAACCTGTGTCATTCCAGGGGTATGGCTGTTGGCCAGTGACATGTTGTCAGTGCTGACACAGAAAGGTGGCAGCCTTTTATACACTGGCAGTACACTGACCTTCAGATACCTGCTGTCCTCCTAGGCACCATACCTCTCAACTTCTGAGCCAGACATCTGGACAAAGCCATAAGTGATTAGGTGACAGAGGCATAATATAGGGACCATTTTTAAGTATTGGCCTTAAAACCTAGAAAGGTGATTCAATAGTAGGTTTTGCATTAACATGCATGTTTCTATAGGGTATGAAGTCTGACAATACAATTTGTCATTATTTTCTGACCTTAGTCTTGTGTGATTTGCCTATGAATTGCCAGACAACCACTATTTCATGTTATACAGACCACACTTATAATGCAAACCTATGGAGATTCTGCAATAGGTCTGTACAGTTGAGAGGTGTAGTAGGCACTGTGTAGATTACTCCAAGCTGTGTACTGTCAATATGTGTGGCCACCTGTCTATGACTTGTACAGCTTTCCTGCATTAACAGATATTGATATATTGACAGTGTATACAACTCCTACCATAGGTGTAGCTGACATGCAGAATACTTGTCACTGCAGTTCTTGGAACATGGCCCTGACAAAGACAGCAGCGTACCTAGGCCACTACAACACAACAGCCAGGAGTAAGAGCCAGCCACATCCTGACAGTATTAACCACACATATACATAGCTCATTGACCCCTGCATATTGCGGACATGCAACAATTTATCATGTTGATTGGGACAGCCCTGGCAATGTGTGCCTGCTACTATTTCCCTGCAAACATACATGTTACTGCATTTCTCTGGGAATATGGGTGTGGGCGGGCACACTTGTCAACTATGCACATTTGCACAGACTGTTCTGATATTTGCTTTACATTTTGGTTCCATTTAACATATTATTGTGCCCTGTTTTGGAGACTAGAGGCAAATCACTAAAGGTCACAGGTCAGATTGCAATGGCATACATTTGGGTTTCAGACTTCGGACCCTTCAGAGCCTTACAGCAACTGTAGAACCTGCTGTACTATCACTGTGTAAGTCTGTGGGGGGGGGGTATTTCATCATTGTCACCATTTGTGGGCCTATGCCAGACATTTCTTTATGGTTTTCTATGCCTGACTTCCTGGGTGAGCCTGAGAGGTGAGTATGGGACCCCTACACTGACATCCATGCCTGTGACCTATGACTCCCCAGTTAGTTGGCCCTCACATATACTGCAGTTGGATTTGTTACCTTGTGTACTACTGCATAGTGTGAGGAGGCCAGTATTTGGCAAACATTTCCTGGTGTCCCACATAGCTGTTTGTTGTCTGCTGCTATCCAAGTAGACCACCTCATTCCCTTGCATGCGTGCAGCAATACCTTAGATATGCTACCAGAACATGCTAATCCATTCATACATTGTTAAGAAGACTAACTTACCTTGTGTTTGTGGCAGTTGGGAGGATGGGGCTTGAGGGCTGCCTATGTTGAATGCATGCAATACACTACCTATACATGGTAAGGCACAGGTAGTGTGATGTGTGTGGCATCCATTTTACTGTGTTTGCAAGTCAGAGAGAGGTGTGAGTCCCTGGATCCCTACAGTGGCAGTGTGTGTGCTATGCAGTGCCTCTTTGCCAAGGCCAGGGCATACTGGGCATGCTTCAGTCTGCCTACAGGAGCTGGCTCAAGGGGTTCCTCCTTCATGTCCCTCTGTGCCTATGGGGACCGTGGCAATGGTGGAGGGCTGTGTGGCCCTTCCCCATGCTGTTCCTGCTGTAGCTGTTTCCATAGGATCATATTGTGTAGCATGGCACAAACTATGAACATGTGTGCACATGTGACTGGAGAGTACTGCAGGGCTCCACCAGATATGTCAAATGTGGAACTGTGACTTGAGTATCCCAAACACATGCTCTATAATGATCCTGGTTTGTGCGTGTGCCTCATTATGGTATTCTTGAGTGGGTGTGTGTGCATTTCTGTTTGGAGTCATCATCCATGGCTCCAGTGCATAGCCAGCATCCCCCACCAGATGGACATATGGGATGTCTCTCCTGGCAAATCCCTGGTACAGCTGTGAGGCATGCCAGATGTGGGAGTGGTGATAGCTTCCAGAGCTACCAGCACACACATTAATGATAATGCCCTGGGCATTGCACATGACCTGGCAGTTGATGGAGTGAAAGCCCTTGTGGCTTAAGTAGACACTACCCTGTTCACTGGATGGTGCTTTGATATGGATGTGTGTGCAGTCTATGGCATCCACTACCTCTGGATAGTCTGCTACATGGTGAAAGAGGTGCATATTGCTGGTCCTCTCCTCACAGGTGCTGGGGAAGTTCATCTATCATCACATGCATAGAGTATGGTGTTGGATTGCCAGAGGCCTACGCTGGGCCATATGGCTGACATCGTGTGTGTGTGTGTGTGTGTGTGTGTGTGTGTGTGTGTGTGTGTGTGTGTGTGTGTGTGTGTGTGTGTGTGTGTGTGTGTGTGTGTGTGTGTGTGTGTGTGTATGTGTGTGTTTGTCTGGAGGGGTGATGCTCACCTGCGCTGTTCAGAGGAGCTGTGCATGTCTGATGGTGACTGGCCTGGGATGGGGATGTGAGAATGTTCGTTTGCACCCCTGCAGGCAATGTGAATGCCTGACACAGGTCATGCCCGATGCAGGGATGTGGTAACTGGTTCTGCAGGAGTATCACTGGCATTATCAGGCCCAAGGATAGATGCAGTACTATTCCCTGATGGTGACTGTTGTCTGCTGAACCTGCATCCCTAATGGGACTGGCCAGGACAATGTGCATATGTCTTGAACTGATGTGGTGTGGCTACCATACTTACTTCAGTAGTGCTCTTGGTATTGGCACTATGGGACTGTGAATGTGCATGGTGATCTGGGCTCACTGCTGATCATGTTACTGACCTAAGTCCACCTGGCCAATGCCCTACTCCCACCACATGCTTGAGCATAGACAATGCACGGTCAAGCAGTGACAATGTCTTGCCCCACTGTCTCTCCCCAACATTGGCAGGATGATGTATGGCATCGCAACTTCCATGGAGGTCACCACACATGGCATGGACTGCTGCAAGCATGACCCTGAGCATCTGTCAGGTGTTGCAGTCAGCATGCACCTGTGCCTCCATGATGGACTGTAACATGCTTCTGGTGAAACCCACCATGGCACGTGCAACAAGGGCTTGATGGTTAGCAGTCCTCTGTTGAGCACTCTTGTCCATCTGCCTATGTGTGACCTCACCTGCCCTCTGTCTATGGCTGGTGTCTGTAGTCACACTTACCATACCCAACACACTAGACTTTCCCTGCCACCACCCTTACCCTGTCCATTATCTGTGACTGTTGTGGACTGGGCATGTGTGGACATACTGTGTGCAGGGACATGGTGGGTGAAAGTGGGATGCAAAACAATGGCACGGGTCCAGATACCAATGACCCCACCTGTGCCTCACTATAAACACCATCATCATGGGAGTTTGCTAAGTCACTGACATCAGGTTATGAGGGGGGAGGGATACCAACCCCTGTGTTCACCTCTGAGGGGAATACAACATATATAAAGGAATATGCTGCAGTATTATGTTTGCTCACACACACACACACACACACACACACACACACACACACACACACACACACACACACACACACACACACACACACACACACACACACACACACACACACACACACACACACACACACGCACACACACTCCTGATACAGTCTGGTACAGCTGTGGCACCTATGGGCCCTTCAGGGCAGACATTATGGTAGTTCTGCCTGCTGCACTCCATCTCTATCACTCCTACTGTCCTACCCACAACAAAGGGTGACACATCCTCCTGTTTGATAGGCCTAGTAGCAAAATGGTAATTGTGGGCCAAGATCGTGGCTATTGGAGTGAACTATATAGTGTTACCATGTGCATATGCATGTACTGTAAGAGCTGACTTACTGCTATACAGACCACACACACTGACAAGGTGTAATAATATGTGATGATAACTGATAAGGAAACAGGACTATACACTATCACTGCAGTACATACACAGTACAGACTCACAGGGATTCATTTCAGACCACATGTCAGGACAGTCTGCAATACATACAGTACACATGTAAAGTACTAGATGCATAGCCTCATAAGATGATACCAGGCTATTGGCCCTGATGCCTCATAAGCCTGGCCCAGACATTTGCCCATGCCCCTTCTAAGCCAGCAACTGTTTCCCCTGTCCATCTGGGGCACACGTAGGATCTCAGGGGTGTCTCCTCCATTTCCCATGCAGTCATTCAGCTTCCTCTTCCAGAGGGCTATACATGTACACTGCTAGACATGGGGAGGGAGTGTATTTTACAGTCTGTGTATTGTGTGGGACACCACACTATCCTGCCAAAAAGTACTATACATGTCACAGACCAGGTGAGGGCCTTGCACGTGTGATGGGTGAGTGCAATTTGTCTTACAGAATGCAGAGATGTCATCAAGGCTGGTTTGGACATGGCCTTGTATGCCAGACATAGATCACCTATGATCAGTCTGTCTGAGACTGAGTACAGGGACAGGGCTTTCAGGCTACCTGTGATAGGTGTTGCAGACCCTGGAATTGCCTGGTCAGGAACCTCTGTGGTCCCTGCAACTGCTGCATTTGCTTGTCAAGGTAAATGCCATAGAAGCCATTGTACTTGATAATGTGTCTGATAAGGGTGGAGTACAGGGATGCTGTGGTCTCCCAGTGCCTGGATGACATACCTATATTTGTGAGGTGGGCCATGTAGACAGCCTTCTGTACAATGGTGCTCACATGGTGGGAAACTGTCAGGTTGCAATCTACCTTGGTACCCAGGTCACCTCACACCTGATTGCATGCTCAGTACATTATTACTGTCATACTTAGTGTGGATAACATCTGCCACAGCAGGGAGAATGATGACTCTCCTGGTATTCATTCTGCGGTAATGCTTCTTGCACCCATCATTAATTGGGTGAGTTCCTCTTTGGTGATGCTCACATCAGTAGGGGAATGTAAGAAAGTGGCCAGCTGGGAAGCATCTGTACACCTGGTTAGCCACAGACCACTGCTTTTGTCCTGTACCTCAGATACATATATATCAAACAGTAGTGGAACCCAGACCAATCCTTGGGGTACATAGCTCTGGAAGAATCTACAACTAGAGGTGGATTCCACTACTTTGACCGAGTGGGTACTATCATTGGACCAGTTAGTTACCCATCTGGTAACATAAAGGTTGCTGCCTAGCTGTGTAGGCATATGTATCCTGGCCACCTGAGGATTCTTGTGAAAGAATTGGGCTAGGTGAAGGTAAGCATTATTCACCATCTGTCCCTCATTCTTAGGTACGTTGACCACTTCAGAGAGGTCAAACAAGTTTAATAGACCTGATCTCTCTTTGACAATACCATGCTGTGTGGGCTCAGGCATTTTGATGTTGTCGATGTCCCTGTTCATAAAGTCCTTAATATTTCCTTCCATGCCCTTGCAGAGCAGGCTAGTTAGGCTGATGTGCATATGATTGGCTGGGTCGGTGGAGTGCTCTGTCTTTGTGTATAGGGTTGGCAGTGGCTGTCCTCTGTGCAGATGGGATGTCATTGGTTCTCAGGCTTTGTTTGACTACAGTGTGGAATGGATTTGAGAGCCCATGCCTGTGTTCATGTAGGATGCAGCCAGGGATGGTATCAGGCCTATGGAGACCTCTGTGTGTTGCCTTTGAGAGGGCATTACAGACCTGCTTCCTGATGATGAGGGGAGGGGGCAGGTGTTGTGCCTGCACATGTGTACCAGTGGGCGGGTCAGGGAGGTGATGTTTACACTTCAACTGTCTGCAGCTGGTTGCCTATATCTATGCCATATTTGTATGTGGTGTTATTGACCACCACTACAGAGCAGATTTGTATGTTGCCTCTGGAATTGCAGACACACGTGTGGAAGGTGTAGTTATTGGCCTTGGTGGATGTGTCCAATTTGCACTCAAAGACAGCCTTAGTGTAAATCACATGTGACCTTATCTGCTTGTGCAGACCAAGGTGACATTGCTTCCTATGAGGCATCTGTTCCTCCTTGACCCATCCAGCAATTATTTCCACCTATTATGGTATTTGTGTATTGCTGTTGTCCACTATGGGCATTTACCCTACCTTGAGGGAGATTATGTTGTCCTGTCAAGTATTGCTAAGTTCATAGAGCTATGGAGACTGCTGCTAGTTGCAACAAATGGGACATTGGCTGTACATCTATTTCTACCTGTTCTGAGGGGAGTTATAGTCATTTATGTAGAATTAATTCTGTTTGAAACTGTAAAGGGGGTAGCAGGGGTGATGGTGACCTGCACAGTGATGGCTATGTGGTAAGATATTACCAAGGTGGATAGCATGGTAGGAGTGCTACAGTGGCTACACATGTTGGTTAGGACCAGGTAAAGGATATTTCCATCTGTCGTAGGAGTGTTTTCCTGCTGATCCACTGCACTGCCATTGACAAAGCCGAGGAATCTATGTGCATTCATGTTCAGGTGGCATAGGTCATGCACACTATGGTTGGGTATTTGAAGTCTCCCAGGAGCAGGGTAGATGATTGAATCCTGATAGATTCCAGCAGGTCCCAATAGGTGTGGTGGCTGTTCACAGTCATGGTTGGAGACGTGTAGCTACCTATGATTTGAGTAGGTGTTTTGTCAGCTGTTAACTGCACTCAGGATGTCGCCCATGTGTCATACTGTTTGGCCTGCCTGGAGGTGTGTATGGTAATGCTCAAGATTCCACCTCCTGTGGCTTTGCAGACCTCCATTTGGTGTCTAAATGTATGATGCGATGAGTGACCTGGCAAGATCGGTGTGCTGTCCACAGCTACAAAGCAGGTGTCAGTGACTGCACAAATGGCATCCTACAGAACAAGGTACGCTTGAATTGACATGTTTTTCATAGTAAGACACCTAGCTTCGGTTAGAGCATGACATCTGCACAAAGGCACACATCAGTGGTGGGCAAAGGCCAGTGAATAGTATCACTTTACGAATCTAGCTATAACACACATCATTGCCAGCAAAGATGGTGTTGCATTCACAAGTCTACTCTGCAGGATATGACATCTGACAATCAAAAGTATGCTAATTTGTTATGACTTCGGATTGGTTGCCAGGGATGTACCAGACAATACACAACTGTATGAGGCATTGACTAAAAATATGAGGCATAGATGTGGTCAGTCTGCAGAACTCTGGACAGTTGTCAGGTATGGGCTCAGTATATCACATACAGTTCAACACACATGTCTGCACCTGTTGTGTACTATGCACATGCCCTATACAAGGCTCTTATATTTGTAAGACAAACATATTTATCAGAGTAGCATTCCAAGTGACATATTAATAATTACAACATCCCAGGTAGCTGGCCTAGCAGGGACATGGACAGTATTGGACAACAGACATTCCAGTAGTAGTCATGCATGAGCTGACCTTTGCTGGGGTGACTCAGTGGTGATGTGCTCCATGTCAGCGCAGACAGGGTAAGTGGGAATGGCCATAGGTGCCAGACAGCAGCATGTGGGTCCAGCAGGTCTTGATGTGGCCTAGTGTTTAATGTCCCATTTGACATTATTGCATCCCCCTTCTGCATTCCATTACAAACTTACATGATTGACATACCTGTTATAGTGCTGAAGTATTTCTTCACAACAGTGCAAATGGTTAGGTTTGTGGAGTCGCAGTCTGTCTTCATGTAGATGGGTTTGAGACCTGTGATGCATAGGCAGATGCTTGCCTTTTGCAGGTACTGCTCATCAGCAGATGATGGCCTGTGCACCAATCTGTATCTCACACTTGCTACTTGCATCTAGAGAAGCTGTGTTGTCTTTCCATTAGCCAATGCCATAGCAACACAGTGCTATAATTATGTCCTTCATGTGGGCCTTGCCTCTTTTCCTTGCCTGTGTAGAGAATATTATGGAGGTGTGGGAGCTACAGCTTCACAGACAGTAGGTGGGAATACCTCTCAAGACAGGACATGTGGAGACAGCACAGCAACATGGGGGACAAAGCTCCAGAATTGGCTACAGATTGCAAGTAAGTAGTGCTGTTATACACATAGAGGGTTCCTAGATTAACAGGGTTTGTCTGGACATGCATTTTCTGTGTCACTTGTCATCTGACAGTGTTATGTCTCTGACATACCTCTCGACTGTCTTGATGCCCACATACTGCCCAGAGGTTTGCCTGTTATGTTTGGTCTGTTCCTCAGATGACTGTTTTTGTGAAATCAGTAGGATACTGCGAGGATTGTAGTCAGTAAATGTTGACATCCATTGGTGTTTCCGACATCATATCCTTCAGGGATGTTATGTTACAATAAAACTTGTAAAACCAGCAACTGTTTCTGTTTGTAACACCATTATGTCAGATATGTCCCTCTTTCTGGCCCCCTTTCCCTCCAAGTATGTAATGCTTTGTCCAGTTGTCTTTCAGTAAGAGGTTCAGAGGTATAGTATATCATTATTTAGTGACTGCACTCCAGGTATTATCCCAGTGACTTATCAGATTCCTGGAAGTGGAATTCAGGAGTGG
>NC_056735.1:1940491954-1940531954 GCF_019279795.1 Protopterus annectens | reverse complement strand
TAGGTCAGCATAGTAGTGCTGGACCTGCTCACCAGTTTGGTGGATGCCAGCAGCAATGGTGAGATCATGTGCAAGTTGGTCCCAGGCCTCCACTTTATACTGTGAGCTCTGGTACTGGCCCTGCAGCAGTCTCTCATCATGGATACTTATGAGGTGTCCAGCCATGACCCTGGACTCCAAGCTACCCCAGTGCTTGGCCCTAAAGCGAGAACCCTCACCTATGCCAGCCATGGTTCCTGCACAGGCTGAACTATAACATGTACTGGCTGTGTTCCCACCTGTGTGGTTTTTAATAAGGCCATATCCCTGCACTTTGCCATCATCGGTTGATTTTGAAAATGTTGAGCACAGTATAGTGGTGCACAAACCCGCTAAGCCAAGTTGAGCACTGCTTAAAGGGGTAGATGTTGAGCTGTGCTTAGCCGTGCTCAAATCTGGTTACCTAAGCTGACTACTGCTTAGCATTCACATTTAAGCAATGCTTACACCAACCAATCATAGTTGAGCACTGCTTAACATTGCTCACATTTCATTTAAAAAAATATCAGATTATGACCTCATTAATCATTACTGACATATTAGTAAGTGTATATCATTTGCTTTACATGACGTCCCTCTATGTGCTTTCATTACATTACCATGGGGTGTGACTATACTCTATTGGACACTTGTGTGTACATGGGTGATTTCACATGTTATATGCACTCACACTTACATTTTAGACCAGCTACACTACCCTGGTTGACAGATATCAATTACTACATAATTTAAAATAGCAACAGTAATCTTAACACTGCTTTCCCATGTAAAATTAAAGTGCTTGTGCTGGTATTTGAACCATCAACACCTGCATGCAAAACCAGGACTCTAACCACTATGTTATCTCTGCATAATGCTTTTAGCAGCATAAATATATCCCCTATGGGATGTTTCAGCAATGCTGAACAGAGGACCATAACATGCACACCCGCTCAGCTATGCCTAAACATACCTTACAATGGAATTATAAAATTAATAAACCCACTTTATTTACATGTATCTGTACTCCTTGTCAGTCACAGTAAGGGAAATTGTACCGGGACACATAAGGGCAGATTTTAATTATTGGTCTTACAATGTTCGGAAGTGTGACAGTGGTTTTCTAGCAAATCATTGCCAAATCACTCAGGGTTTAAGTCAGAACATACTGATTGGATTTCAGACTTCATACCCTTCAGGATATCCATGCTACTGCAGACCTTTTTTTCTATCAACTTTCCGGATTTATCACTGCACTATTTCAAAAGTGTCCCTATTTTTGTGCCTTTGTCTCCCCATTATTCATGGCTTTATATAGCTTTATTGCTCAAGGAGGATGAGGAGTATGTGAGGCAGGCATCTGGGCATTCTGTAGAGACCTGTACAGTTAACAGCACTTTCGGATGGCAAACATTTGTGTTTCATTCTTCATACCCTGCAGGAAGTCCATGCTATGGCAAACCTTTTATTCTATTAGCTTTCAGGTTTGTCAGTGCAATGTTTAAAATGTGTCCCTATTTTTGTGCCTTTGTTCCCCAATTATTTGAGGCTTTATACTGCTTTATTGCTCTAAGAGGGTGAGAAGTATGCAGGGAAGGCATCTGGGCATTCAGCAGAGACCTGTACAGTTGATGGCTATGGCCATACGGCACTTTTACAAATGCAGGGGGTGTGTGACAGAGCCTGTCACACACCCCCTACATTGTTTCATGCCCCCCATCTATTGCAGTGTCCAAGGACACTAAAATACTCAATTTATTTCATTTCAGTGTCCACAGACACTGAAATGCTATTCACATGTTCCATACAGTACTTTCTGAGTGCAGGGAGCATGTTAGATGTGCGTGCGCTACCTAGACACATCCCCTGCACTCAGTACTCTTTGTGTACATTTAGCCTTAGCAGCAGCACACTTTCATGAATATGCACAACTCGCTGCTGTTAATGTTAATGCTAAACAGACACGGTTCACTCTGTGCAGAAATAGCACTATTCCTGCACAAAGTTTATTGAATCCTGGGGAATGACATTGAAGCATAACTCACCACCATCAAAATATACCCCACCCAGGAGAATTGGACCTAGCCAGACTGTGCAAAAAGTATGTCTCAAAGTCATTTAAGGTGTATATGGACTTGGAAGATGCTGTCTGCATAGAATATCAAAACTGAAACAAAGCTTCTAACTAGAGTCATTTTTTTTCTGAAAAATAAACAATTACATTTTATAACTCAAAATTTAATACAAGTAAAATGGTAAGAGCACAGATGCCTGATCTAAAACACATTTTAAACTTGTTATTAGAATCAGAAGTAAACAGCAAAAATAAAATGATAGATATTTTCCCACATCTTAAATTTAAAATGACACTTGCGAGCAATGTACATAAATTGGAAGTTTGAGTATCCCTACGTTTACTAAATATTTTTGAGTCCTAAAAACACTAAATCCCACCAATGTATGAAGCACAAATCCAAACCAAAAACATCCAAAGGCAACCACACAGGGAAGAAATATCTGTTTATTTAGCTTCAACCAATGTCTTCATCAGAATAAAAAACATCCTTTTCATCCACACTTAAATACCCATTTCAAATGACAATATACAATAAAAACCTTCATAAAAAAATTCAAGGAACATCTCAAAATTCACACATCAACCTGCAAAGGTAAGATTTATGAAAGTATTTATTAAAACATTTAATACATATGGTTTAATTTAAACAAGGCTTTTTATCAGCCTGTAGTCTTAATTGCCATAATGTCTCCCTTTTTAACACAGATTTCTTATAATCACCCCCATGAAAAGTTTTAAGCACTCTTTCTAATACAGAAAACAGAAATGTTTATGGTAAACATCACATGCTAAAGTATGCTTATAAACTGCATTATTGCCATCTTACTTCTTACAGCATATAAATGTTTTTTAATTCTAGTTTTTAGTTTTCTCATGGTCATGCCCACATAAAATGAAGAGCATCCTGACCATATGGCAATGTAAATAAGCCCTAAAGAATCACAGTTATAATGCCCTTTCACTTTCAGTACAGATTCAGGACTGTGCAAAAATATACTAGGACCCACAAAACTGAAGGTACACACATCACAAAATCCATGTGGAAACATCCCATTATTTTTGTCAGTTTCTACACTGCATATGTAAAATCGAAGAGGAAACATCCCATTATTTTTAATTTCCACACTGCATATTTAAAATTATCCTGTAAATAAGCTAGCTTAAAAATATATATGCATACATGTATATTATTATGCCAATAGTGCTTTCAACTTCAAAATGCTATTAATTGATGAATGCTCATTGACCCCTGGCCAGTTACAGGCATTTAAAAGTAGCTGCCAATATGCCAATTTACAGGATAATTTTAAAATGTACATTTTAATATATTTAATATATTTATTACATTTATTATTAACATTTTTACAGTCATATACAAAGATTTAAGTTCAGCATAATCTATTTGTATGAGAATACCTATGCCTCTTGTTTATCACTTTAAAATCCTATCTTCTTATGTATGGAGTATCACGTGAAGGAACAATCCTATTTATGCTAGCACTTTAATGCTATTTTTAATCTGATGAAGACTTTAATTGTTGCAAAGATTAAAGCACTTATTTTAAAATCTATATTTTAGCTGTTTTTGAATAAAGTGAACTGTTTTTTTTCTCTAGGGTGGATGTGAAGAAAATGTAATAACAGAGTGTGATTACATGGGTATTAGAATAGCAGAATGAGTAAATTGTATTTGTGCCACTTTTAATTTAGCTAAAAGTGTGATATGGGTAGATAAAAATGAACTGAATGGGTTACTATATCCTGTGAATGTGGCCTCATGTATTAGAAACCAACCATCTGGATGCATAAAGCAAATGCCAAGAAGAAGGTGGAGGTAGTATAAGTTCAAGGGGAAAATATTTCACTACACATGGATACATTTAGACATTATTGAGTAACATACTGCATGCTGTAGTTTTGGTGCATAACTGAATGGACAATATTGTAACAGGCCAATACTCTTTTTAGTTCAAGGCACTATGGGAATTATGTTGAAAGTAACATGGGCCCTTTGAAGTCAGAATATGCCACCATCAAAAATGTAAGAGGACAACAGCAGCCTGACACATTTTTAAAAATAAACAGTATTAATGAAGAGAAATGAATATGTGTAACAAGTCAAAAAGAACTAAAATATGACATTTGTTGGAAAGGATAGAAAACCAGCAGGCTATCAGAAACATGTTAATGGGTGTTAGTGGAATAATTCAGTGCAGTAACTAACTCAGAGGAAAGAACCCATAATGTGAGGAATTGAACTTTGTCAGAAGATTGTGATCATTAAAGTAATGATGGATATCAATATGGAGACAGTGGGGGAGTGATATATAATGATAAACACCTCTATGAAAAGAAAGAAAAAATGGATAAAGTTCTAAGTTTCCCATGTAATGTCAAAACAGAAGACTAGTCAAGCCATAAAACTGCCAGCAACAGGCATTTAATGAAACAGATTTCTGGGCAGTAAATAAAGGAATTGCCAAAAGTGGGAGATTAAGAAAGTCATTGGCATGATTTGCTTTTTGTAAGCAGTTAATGAGAGAGGTGGTTGTTTCCTTTTAAGTTTAAAATAAATTTGTGGTGACACTTTTGCTGTAAATAACATATGTTTTACTTGAAGAAAATGTTTCTAGTATATTAGACTTACTCTTTGAATATGTGAGCATAAACGGAATAATCAAACCTCAGTCATTCTACTGCAAACAAACAAAAAAAAAAAAAACGATTGCTCAACCTATGGCACATAGGTTCATAGGTTCATAGGTAGATACTAGGCTATCTGCCCCTAGGGCATTTATAAGCCTAGCCAGAGTGTATTTGGTTTCCGCCTCCCTATTAGATTAGCCTACTGTGCCTCTGTAAAGTAGGTCACAGAAGGTACCCTTTTAAGATTAGTTTACTGTGCCTCTGTCTAGCAGGGACACAGAAGAGATCCCAGGGGTGAATTTGCGATTTCCCATCCACGCGTCCAGATTTCGCTTGAAGAGGGTCAGCAAGGGGCTATGTCTAATATGAATTGGGATTCTATTCCAGAGTGAGGGGAGCCTCTGGGAAATGAATCTGTCCCTCCAGCATGTCCTATTTATTTTTGTACTGAGGTTTAGGTCCCTGGAGCGTGTAGCTCTAAGGGACTTGGATTTTTTGAGGTGGAGCATGTCCGTTAATTCTGGGTTTGACATGGCTTTGTACATCAGGCATAGATCGCCTCTGAGTAGGTGGTAAGCAACTGAGTAGAGCTGGAGTTTCTTTAGTCGAGCTGCATAGGACATCTGTTTGTAGCCCATGATCCTCTTGGTGAGGTACTTTTGGGGTCTCTCCAGCTGCTGCAGGTGTCGGGTAAGGTACATCCCAAAAGGGGCATTGTATTCAATTATGGGCCTGAAGAGGTACGAGTAGAGGGGCACAATGACCTCTCTTGATCTAGATGCAAACCCTTTTGTGATAAGGTGGGCTATATAGAAGGTCTCTCTAACCACTTTGGCAACATGATTATCAAAGGAGAGATTACTATCTACGTTGGTCCCCAAACCTCTAATTACTTCTTCCGTACTTAATGGATTACCACCTATGTGGTAATTTGTGGGCACGTTGTTTTTCCCAAAGGGGATGACTATGCACTTTTTAGCATTTAGCTTGAGGCCGTGGCTCTGGCACCAAGCATCTGTCTCTGTGAGACCCTTTTGGAGGATGCTTGTGTCAGCTGGAGATTCGATTATGGCCCCCAGTTTGCAGTCATCTGTGAACTTTGTCAGCCATAATCCCCCCGTGTTAGCCTGAACCTCAGAGAAGTATATACCGAACAAGAGAGGTCCCAGAACTGAGCCCTGTGGGATGCCACTTGTAACTGGTTTGGATTCGGACATGACACCTGCGATTCTGACAATGTGGGTTCTATCTCTGAGCCAGTTTGCAACCCATCTTGTGATATAGGGGTTGATTTTTAAGCTGGTAAGCTTATTTATGATGCCCGAGTGGGGTATTGTGTCGAAGTCTTTTGCGAGGTCCAGGTAGGCTGTGTGGACTACCTTACCCTCATCTATGGCTTTGGTAACTGTTTCAAAGAAATCAACTAGGTTTAAGAGGCGAGATCTGCCCTTAACAAAGCCAAATTGGGTAGGGTCCAGTGTCTGGAGGCTCCCAATGTCTTTGTTTATGAGTTCCATGATAATATGCTCCATAGCTTTACAGACTAGACTAGTCAGGCTTATGGGGCGATAGTTTCCGGGGTCCGTTATGGAACCACCTTTGTGGAGTGGGACCACTGTAGCTGTACGCCATTCTTTGGGTACATATCCTGTAGTAAGGCTAAGTTTGAACAGTGACTTAATGTGAGGGTTCAGTTCTTCTTGGAGCTCATGTAAGACACAGCCTGGGACACCGTCCAGTCCCATAGATGCTGTGTTTTTTGCTTTGGAGAGGGCAGCTTTCACCTGTGCATCTGTGATGTCAGGGAGGTTACATTCAGTTGGGATAGGCATTTGCTCCTTTGCGGGGGAAGGGGGGGAGAAGTTTGTGCTGAATCTGTCTGCCAGGATGTTGGCTATGTCTGTAGGTTCGGTATATTTTGTACCGTTATGCAACAATTCAGAGCATATTTGGGAGTTTCCGCCCATGTTTCTGACATAACTAAAGAAGGCCTTGTGATTATCTTTAGTGTCTAGGGCAATATTTCTTTCGAAGCTGGCCTTTGATGATTTTATGAGGGATCGAAGTTTCTTGCTAATACTGATCAGAGATGCCTTCCCTTTTTGGGATTTTGCTTTGTCATGTAGTAGCTTCCTCCTTCTGTTGTATAGCTTATTTATGGCCGGGGTCCACCAGACCGGTCTCCTGTTTTTGGAGGAGTGAGTCTTGGTTTTATTTGGGATAGCATGATCCATGCATTCCTGCAGGTGCTCATAGAATGCATTTGTAAATGATGCTGCGGATTGGGCTGTATTATCCTCTGGCCCAGGGGCTTTGAAGGATTCTACCTCAGTCTTGAGAAGTACAAAGTTGGCTTTTGAGAAATTCTTTACAGTGATTTCCATGGTCTGATCTTACCAATGAGGGGTTTACCTCTGGTGTGGAACATAGAGTCCCCATGTTGGTGATGACCAGGTCCAATATGTTGTTCCCTCTTGTGGGAGTGGTGACCAATTGTTCCATTGCGTTAGAGTTTATAAATTAAAGGAACCGTTGGGCGAGGGTGTTTGGGCTTGAGTAGTTTTCCCAGTCAATGCTTGCGTAGTTGAAGTCACCCAATAACATAGTGTTTGGAGAGACCTTCATATTCTCCAGTGTTGTCAGGAATGCCAAGTGGGGTTCCTGTAATAGGGAGGGTGTTCTGTAGCAGGCTACAAACTGAAAAGCAGTTTTGCCTGCTGTTAGTTGCACATGGATGGTTTCCGATGCTTCATGCAGTGCCACTAACCTGGAGGTGTAGGTATTTTTAATGAATATAGATACTCCCACTCCTTTTGTGCTTCACTCTGAGTTTTGTGGCCGAAACGCATGGTATGAGTTATAACCTGGTAGTGCAGGGCTGCTCTCAGGAGCCCTGAACCAGTTTTCTGTTACTGCACAGACATTGATTTTCTCCATACTGAGGAGAGCCTCGAGTGCATGCATCTTGAGGTTTAGACTTCTGGCATTGAGTAGCATTACCTTTAGTTTTTTTATCCTTGGGTTGTCTATGGAGGTGGGTTTGTCCTTTGAGCCTTGCCTAAAAAAGGCACTATAGGGGTGGCAAGAGCCTTGGCCAGTATATGAAAGCCTAAGGGTGGCAGGTGCAAGCCATCCCTAGTGAAGCAACGTGGCTTGTCAAGCATGTCATCCCAGGCAGACAAACACTGGATCCCCTTTGAATGACACCAATACTTTAGCCAATTGTTGAAACTGATCATTTTGTCTTTATACTGTGGCATCATTCTTGGTGAGGGCAAGATGCTACTCAAGGTCAGGGTCATACCAGCCTGGGCTACATGGTCAGAGAGCTCCTCTATGTCTCTTTTCATGTAGTCCAGGGAGGTACGCTTCAGGTCATTCACACCAGCGTGGACAATGACTGAGTCATACTTGTACTTGCTTTGGAGTGACCTGAGTGCTTGCGCTATGTGGTGGATCATGGCACCCGACAGGCAGCTTACAGTGGCCTTCTCCTTGTTCAGTCTGGTGAGCGGGACATCAGTGTGCCGGACAATAGAGTCCCCTATGACAAGTGTATTTGGTGTGTTGTTTGGCCTTAAGGGCTGTGACTGTGAGGCATACTGATTTTGTGAGATATATGATTCATGGGTATTGTTGAGGGGTGGCTGTTGCTTGGATATCTGCTTAGGAGGTCTTTGCTGTTTAGGCAGATTTTTATTTAGAGCCTCCGAGTATGTTTTTGTGTGTTTATGTGTTGGGTATGCAGATGCAATAGGTCTGTGAGAGACTGGATTTGTGGTGTGGGTGGTTACCTTTTCCTCCTGACTGACTGTGCCAGTCTTGGGTTGAGAGAGCTCTGCCTCCAGTTTGGCTGTGTAACTGCATCTCTCACATGTATTAGAGTTTGCTGGAAGGAGGAGAGGGTTGTCTGTGTACATAAGGCAATTGTAACATTGCCTCAAAATTCCCAGATTCATCAGCTGGACTGGAGAGTAACCTTGAAACTGACCCTTGGACATACCAGTTTAGTATAGGGAACTGTTTTTTTACTGATCAGATTAGGGAAGGGAACTGATTTTTCACTTAATCAGGAAGGACCAATCGGGAGCCTAATACTTATGAGAAGTCAAGGAGGGTGTAGTGCTTTAGTTAGTTAGTATTTCCTTATAAGAGCTGAGCAAGTGCAGGGCTTTAGAAAGAGAATAGAGTGATTACTTTGAGAGTTTGAACAGTTCTAAGGGAAAAAGTGAAGAGCAGACTTTGTGGAGCCTGGAATTGTTTAAACCTGTTTAGTCAGCGCTGCCCGACTCTGCTCAGTGCGCAAAACCGCGCAAAAAGAGAGTTGTAGGGTTTTAAGAGAGAGAGATCAAGGAGTTTAGAATTGACCCAAAATGGCCAATAAAACTACAGCTTCTAGGTAGTAACCACTCCTCCAGGGACAGGTAGGCTGTTCACTGTTAACCACTCCCACTGGTGAACACAGAGACTTCCCTTTAGCCCAAGCAAGCACTGGCCTTCTAGAAACTTCCAAACAGTTCAGAACAGCAAATCTGTAACTGAACTTTCTTAACTTTCAGAAAGTAGGAAAAAAGCAAGATTTTTTTTTTCTTTTTGTTGTAGTTTAAAGGTAGCAGAGATACACAAGCAGCACAATAATCACAACAGTGCAATAAATGACCCCACACTTGAGTGCTAGGTCAAAATCAGGTAAAATGCAGTTTTTAGAGAAAAAAACTATTTTAAATTAAGTGCAACACAAGAAATGCAGTAAACAGGCTCCAGATGTGTTCCAAGTACTGTTACTGTTACAGATATAAACTTTAGCAAGCCAGAAAATGCCAAAAAATAGGTGGCAAAGCAGTAAAACTTAACAAAAAATCAGAAGAAAATACTTAAAATCACAAAAGTGGCTCCTTTTCTTCTCTCACCGTTTTCTCCCCTTGGTAGGTGCTTCAGCAACAATTAGCAAGCCTAAAAAGATGCCAAAACCATGAGGCAGCTGGGTTTTAATAGAGAGAGATCAAGGAGTTTAGAATTGACCCAAAATGGCCAATAAAACTACAGCTTCTAGGTAGTAACCAATCCTCCAGGGACAGGCAGGCTGTTCAATGTTAACCACTCCCACTGGTGAACACAGAGACTTCCCTTTAGGCCTTCTAGAAACTTCCAAACAGTTCAGAACAGCAAATCTGTAACTGAACTTTCTTAACTTTCAGAAAGTGGGAAAAAAGCAATATTTTTTTTCTTTTTGTTGTAGTTTAAAGGTAGCAGAGATACACAAGCAGCAAAATAATCACAACAGTGCAATAAATTACCCCGCACTTGAGTGCTAAGTCAAAATCAGGTAAAATTCAGTTTTTAGAGAAAAAAACGATTTTAAATTAAGTGCAACACAGGAAATGCAGTAAACAGGCTCCAGATGTGTTCCAAGTACTGTTACTGTTACAGATATAAACTTTAGCAAGCTGGAAAATGCCAAAAAATAGGCAGCAAAGCAGTAAACATATAGCACAGTCTATCAAATCCCAGGGAACCACATGCATACAGGCTGCAAACTATCGAAATCACATGCATATAAAACAAAACATTACAATGAACTCCACACAAACTCACAGAAATACCTTAAAACTCTATAACCCAAAATATTAAGCACACTCACAAATACCCTCGCACACACACATAGCACTTTCTGCGAAGGGGAGCATGTCTTCCTATTTCATTGCCCCATACCCCTAAAACATGCACACACACACACACACACACACACACACACACACACACACACACACACACACACACACACACACACACAGCCAGGCACACACGCGCACACACACACACACACACACACACACATACATACACACACACACACACACACACACACACACACACACACACACACACACACACACACACTCATACTTACCTTTGTCAGCAAGAGGAACATAGCCAAACTGTCCATTTGAAGGCATAAAATATACCTTCACATAGTGAAACAAACAACCAGATAATCTTCTTAAGATCACCAAACCAGTTCTGGAGAGAAGTTGAGCTTCTCACAACACCATTATGGAGAGAAGTTGATCTTCTCACAGCACAAAAAAATGTAAAAAGATCTTAACTCCACAGCTGACACCACTTCCAGTAAAACAAAATTCTCATCATCAGATTTTCTTCATGAATTCAGCCACCATCTGAAAATCATCACATCTGCATTTATTTCTACATATGAACTTCCTTCTCCCCTCCATTCATCCCACTCTTCTACTTCAAACATATCAAATGAAAGGAAGAGCTATCTCATCAGGTGTGTGGCTAACTGACTCAATGATAGGACACACAAGGTCAAAATAGTTGCCACCATCTCTGACATCAGCCTGTCACTAATGGTGTCCCCCAGGGATCTGTCCTGGGACCCCTATTGTTTGACATCTGCTTCTCAGATGTCCAGGCAAAGACAAAAAGCCTGTGGCTGACCAAGTTTTCAAACAATTGTAAGTTGGGTGCTGTCATTGACTACTCAAATGATAACATACTTCAAGAGGGTCTCACAGCAACAAATGACTGGTGCCAAAGTCATGGCCTTAAGTTAAATGTGAAAAAAATGTATTATCATACAATTTGGCAAAAACATGGCCCCTACTGATTACCACATTAACGGCAACCCCTTAAGCATACAACCTGTGGTGAGAGATCTGGGCACCCAAGTTGACAACAATCTTGCATTTGACCATCATGTAGCAGCAGTGGTCAGAAAAGCCTTTTATTTCATTCTTCTCATAAGCAAAGGGATTGCATCCAGAAAAAAAAAGAGGTTATTACCGCTCTGTACTCCTCCCTCATAAGGCCAATAATTGTGTACAACCCACTGTTTGGTATGTATCTCTCCAAACACCTGCTCCAACTGCAAAGGCCACAGAAATGCCTCACAAAGAGAATCCATGGCCTCCAACACCTGTCCTATGTGAACAGGCTCAAATCACTATCACTCTACTCTATATCGTACAAATTGTTCAGAGGTGATCTGTGTCTCACCTACAAGGCAATCTCAGACACCGGACAACTAGAGATGCTCCATACCTGTAAGTCTAACTCCTTGCACAGTACCTGATGGAAAGGCTTAAATCTAATATGTGATATTAACAAAACCTCCCGGAGAGACAGGTTTGTCTCATAGAGGCTGCCCTGTCTCTGGAATAGACTCCGCATACAAGTCAAAGTACATAATTGACCCTCTTCAAGTGCAACCTTGATGAGTGGATTGGTAACCACAAATTTGTCCCAGGGGTTCCACCTGTGTCCCTCATTGACAGGGTCAACAGGCGCTGATTTAGGTTTCTTTTTGGGGATAAACTCTTGGCTAGGCTTGTAAGGGCCCCAAAGCCATTAGCCTAGTACTCTCCTATGATCCTATGATCCTATGCTCCAGGCCTTCTGAAAAGCATCCATGCTGATACTCCTCTTGACTCAAATGATCTACACCAGTGTTTATTTCTCTCAGCAAAGAACATATTCTCTAACCCTAACTCACATCTGTATTCTAAGTCTCACCAGGAAAGTTATGCTCTCAGTCTGGAAAACAGACCCAGTAAAATAGCTATCAAAATAACCCAATCCTAGACACAACTCTTATTTTAGACAGACTCTTTCAAAAACTTGCCTGTAATCATATTTCTCAATATATCCATCAATACCCCCTTGTTTCTGAAAAACAACATAATTTCTTGCCAGAAGAGGACAATAACTACTCAACAGACCTTAACTGATGACATTCTATAAAACAGAGACAATGGCAAACATGCATTAGCATTATTCATGCATCTCAATGAAAGTTTTTCTTATTATTGATTGATCCTTCTCTTAGACAACCTTAGAGAAATTGGCATCAGAACAGATTGTCTACCCAGATTTAAAACTTTGTCTATAACAGATGCTTTAGAATCAAAATAGGATCCCTAACTCCAGGTGCAGTTCTTAAAGATGTTCCAGAAGTGTCCGTTCTAGTATCTCTTAATTAAAAGACTACTGTTTGACCTCCCCAACTCCTCCACAGCCTCAGTGCAGATAACATGATCATCTACATGTCAAGCCATTTTCAAGGTGAAATAAATTTCTAACTTCAGTTGTACCTGCACATTCTCCATCAATGGCTTAATAAACCAACGTTGTACTTAACCCTTCAAAAACCAAAAACATACTTTTTATTACTATGAAAAACTGAAAACATAACTATTGCAGACTTACAAAACTCTGTTAATGAAACTGCAACATACTTCAAAAGTTTTGACATTGACTCGAGTAATAGTGCAACTTTCATATCCACACAAGAAAATAAATAAATAATTAAATAATTGAGGTAAAAACTAACTCATTTATTTTGTGGTCAAAACCAAGTATAACTTTCCTCTGCTCACCTGCCAAAATTGTCAAAAAGAACACTTCCACTTTACAAACCCTGTCTAATGCTATATGTGGATTCAACACTGACTCTCCACCCCAAATATGTGCTACCTTACCTTTAAAAAACCTAAGTGACTTCTGATTATGAAATAAAATGACCTTCATCTTGGTACTCATCTTTTAATACCTATAGATTTTCAAACATTTTCACAATTATAAGCCAAACTCCATCAAAAAAAAAAAAAACTTCTTATAATTTAAGACACTATTTACAAACAGCTTTTACCCTCACAACCCCAAGAACAAAATTCTGGTATTGTAATCCAGTCTTCTCTTTAGCGGTTCACTCTCATTGTCAATCTCTCCCTAATCACCAAAAAAAAAAAAAAAACTCTATTTTCAGAAGGGAACTTGAAATGCACCTGCAAAAACAACCATAGTGTACCCACTTCTCAGATGTGCATACCACCTAACCTATATTACATACCTCTTTCCTCTTACCATTTTGGATGTATTTGCTGTTCTCCCCTTTCACATTCTTTCAGAACTACATTGTATATAACACAAATACTGTATATTTTCAGTATACCTTGTACATGTTTGTTGTATCTATATCTCTCTGTTTCTGTATATATATATATATATATATATATATATATATATATATATATATATATATTGTAGGGCAAGTGAACTTTTTATATTTTTTGCGACAGAAAGACAGGAAAAGTAACATGGGGAGGATGTAGATAGGAACAAAGTGAACTGGGATGGCAGCAGGGTCAGAGAACCCAGAAGACAAGATGGACAAAGGTGGATAGTGTGGGTAGAGTCAAATTGGAGGGAAGCACAAAGGATATACACAGAGTAAAGATAACTAATGATGGGGGAGATGGGATTACAGACTGGAGGAAAATAAAAGACAAGGACAGGAAGTACCATGATGAAGATAGCTGGAGTGGTTGCTGACTGTCACACTTGCACAGTGCAACATTCAGCCTGATGACATCGCATTATGCAGGTCTTATGGCTGGGTCCAACCATTGCTGGCTTTCTGGTTAGGAACAGGCAGCTGCACAACTCTGTCAGTCACATGACTATATGCTTTAGACTGCCAGTTTGTGTGTCTTGTTTCTGGTCCACCATGGCCATCTCCAGGCACACCATATCCTTCAGAATGACAATTCAGGACCCCCATCACTGAAGATCACCAGTGAGGGGCTTAAGCACATGGTGGAGAGCAACAGAGGGCAGCAGGGATATCTAAAAGTCACCCTCTGTTGGATGACTTATGATGTTCTGCTGAAATGTGGGCATGGATAGTGCTGGGGCTCACAGAACGTGAAGCAAGGCAAACTGCACAGCTCATTTTAAATGTGATGTCATGTAAATACCTAATTTTTAATGTCCATCATTTTATCTCAGTGGTCTCAGTCTTTAAAAAAATCTGCTGAGTAAACATTTGGACACTATTAAAACTTTTCTCAGTAAACATTGCATGAAACTACTTTTTTTTTCCTTATCTGCTAGAAATACAATTGTTATATCAACAAAAACGTAAATTAGCAAACAGAGATGACAACAGCAAAACTTTTGGGAAGCCCATAGCTTACAATCCTGTTTACTTGTTTGATTACCATAAAGATAGTGGACAGAAAGTAATTTTTCAGTACTAAGTAGATCAAGAACTTATGTGTCAGTGAAATTCTAATAGATAGAAAAGGGATGGAACCTACTTCACTCACCTACCCTACCCCATTCCAAACCATCACCTTTTCTGTACATTTATAAGGGCTTGTAAACATCATCTAAACATTTATCCAGTTAGCACACTTTCAAATACCTGCCCACTATTACTTAAGCTAATCATATTCCTATGTGAGCTCACACTAACTGTGAAGTAAATCAGTCTTTTTTGTCATCACTTATCCTACCATATTACAGATCGTCATTCCTCCTTAAGCTCCTCCTCTTAGACCTATGTATAATCCCAATTCTCCTCCACTCATCCGTCTGCCAGTCACCACTGGTATTATTTTACCATGCTCACATTTTTTTCCTACTACCATACTAAGACTACTTGTTAGCAAAGACTTCTATCATACCAATTAGTTTTTTAACATTTCCCGATTCTTCTTCTCTGCCTTTATTCTGGACTTTCTCTATGAGTAGTTACAATTTCTCAACCATACACTTGGCTATCAATCTTCTCTAGCAAATCTGTCTCTAAATTGTTCCTCTATCCTTCAGCTTCTCTATATCCCTCCATTAGTATAATATAACAAATTCTAAGCTTTTCTACATATCTTTCATCTCCATTAAAATTAATTATTTTCTATACTTCCTTACCAACCCTAGAATTATTTATTTGTTTGTGTCATTTACTCATTCCCTGCTTATCAAACACTCACCCACTTCTCCCTTACCTCTTATTAAACTTCTACCACCATTCTCACAATCCACCTCACATTTCTATTTCTGTTAGCTATATCTCTATTAATCATTTAACACTCCTATCCCAATCCTGCCTATCAGCACTAACAGCCTGTCATCATAAATGCTTCTCATCATAAACTTAACTTCCAGTGCACCTCTGTTCCTTTTACATGTTCCATGTCAGCATGCAGTTATTACTCACAATCAGAGCTTTTCTACATGACTTATCTTACAACCATACCAAAAATTATCCAACCAATATGATTACACCCAACCTATTCATCATATCACTTGTCCATCTCTACAACTATATGCCCATCCACTCTAGACAAAAATAAAGTTTAAGATCAAAGTGACATTAAAGGTCTTTCCCATCTCTCTGCCATATCAATATTCTTAACAGTTATGTAGTAACACTCATCCTAATTCAGGACCATCTAATCACCCTTTCAATTAACTAACATAACTAAAACCTCTTCCATATTTCTTAAAACATTCCATCCTATAATCATCCTTTTCCGTTAGCCATCCCTTTTTCTGCACTCCCATCTACAATGTTTAGAATTTACTTAAAGTCTTTACCTAGTCTATGTAAATGTTTGCAGTCTGTATAATAATATAACTGAATTCCACATATGATCTACCTCTGACATCTTAGCTAAAGTCAGATATGAAAGATGAAATCTTCCCACCATGACTTAACATCATTAGATCTCATTGCTCTCATAAAAACATAGGTTCGGTAACTATATACCTAACTATGTGCCCACACATAGGTGAACTGACCCACTATATATATATATATATATATATATATATATATATATATATATATATATATATATATATATATATACTTTGCTGCATATCCATAATGCTGAACTCTTGATATCCTTCCTTAAACTCAGCAACTACAAACTCTTACACATAACTGTACATTACATCCCACAAGTAGCGCACTGACTATGCTAGATGACATCCAGTCTTGGATGCCAACTGAAATTCCCCATTAAACAGTCATATTAGGAGATACGAACATAAACTGGAAAAGTCTTTCCTCCAATTTTCCATCTTCGGCAGTAAATCTATATTGTTTTGTATAATTACTAACACTCCAAAAAGACAAAACAAAACTCATTCCAAGTCTGTTATTCCAGATTGGATAATGAGTTCCCGTCCATCCATATTCACACTGTATGGAACCTTTCTAGATACTCTCATTTACGTTATTTTTGTTTAGTCTTTGTTGACCAGGATAATCCCACTAGGTTATTGGCCTCCTTTCAGCTGAGACCAGAAGTAGTGTTTAGACTATGACTATTTGCAAGTTTATAATAAGAGGCTCAGAAACCATTAACCTAAGCAACATCTCACTACCCTTATGACAATTTCAATGTAAACACCTTCATTGCAACTTTACAGTCAAGCAACTTGTCCATGGTGAAAACACCACTACTAAATAATGCAGAATTAAAATTAAATACTTCAGTTATTGATATTTTCATTGAATATCCTCCATTAAAAAATGCATTAAGATTAGTCCTGCTCTTTCTCTTTCTTTATCTGTCTAGCTATCCATAATTAGGGTTGCCAACTTTTCAAATGCCCAAAGTGGGACAATTGTGGCACAAACATCAGATTTTGCAGGCCCGAAAATACCCACGGACAGTACAAAGGACACATTTTTGCCTAAATAAAACCTTATTCTTGTAGCATTTTAGTTACTTATTATGTGTCTGATAATATTTAGGTGTTTCAGAATAACTGTTTTACATCTGAAACACCTAAATGTTATCAGAAACAGAATAAGCAACTAAAATGCTACAAGAGTAAACTTTTATTTAGGCAAAAAAGTGAATTTCTGTCCTTTGTACTGGCCATGGTTATGACCCCTAACCAGGAAGAGCCGAAAGGCATTACTAGATACAGAATAACTGTTTTATGCAACTATTACATAACATATACAAAATTATTTTGTCCTAAAATCTCAGGACATTGGCCATTTTTACAATTTTTTTTGCAAGACACAACTGCCCAAAGAGGGGCTGTCCCTCACAAAGTGGAACAGGTGGTAACACTATCCATAATATAACAACCAAGCAAGCACTTTATGAGTAATAGAGACAAGGCCTAGAACTGATGGATAAAACAGAAGACATACCAAAACCTCCAAAACTTCAAAGAATTCTGTAATCTAACTAAAAACCATATAGATTTGCCAAGATAAGCACTAAACCTCCAGGTTGCTAGAAAACAATAAAAACAATCCAACATAATTCTGATCATTAAACAAAGACTTATAATATCCTAATACTAAATCATAACCAGCTCCCTCCCCCGATATTTCCACATTAGTTACAGCATCTGACTTCAATGTGTATTCCATAGACAGTATAGCAGTCTTGGTCAAAAAAATAACCAAATTGTAATCCAGAAATCTTCCAACATTTTATAATAGACGCCTCATCCTTTATACTGAAGCTTAATTGTACTTCTGCTATCAAAAATATCTACGAAACGTAAACCCCAGACATTAATTTGCATATTGAATAGCACTATCATATCCTAGCACTAATATAGCATTTAGGTCTTAACCCCAGAAACTACAGTAGGAGACCCCTATTAAAACCCAGTCCTTAATCGTAAACAGCCCACCCTATTGCAGGACTGGACAAAATGTATATGCAATTTCCAAATGTGTTAATGGCCAGATTGGTAAATTTAGGCATCCTAAGGCAATGTTGTGATTGTCTCATATTCTCAGAAAACCAATTAATCATTAAAGAAAATAACTTGAGGTTGTCATAAATACCTAGACTATATCCCTCACAAATACTGCACATCAGAGACACACACACACACACACACACACACACACACACACACACACACACACACACACACACACACAGACATTGGGCTGGATTCATGAAGGCTTGTATGGAGTCTAAGAGTAGAGTAAGACTCCATGCAGCCAACATGTCCGATGAGCGATCCAGGAACAGCATTGCAAACAGCCCCTTAAACTGCTCCTACACGGACAGGGCTTGGATATGCAAATTACCTCACTTGCAGCCGAAAGGCATGCAAATGAGGTAAATTTGCGATCCTGGAAGCACAAACCTGTCCGAGTAGGAGCAGTATTATTTGTAGAAATGTACTCAGTTGACAACTGAGTATCGTTCTGCAAATAGCACAATAGAGCTGTGACAGCTCCAAATAAAGGTTGCATATGGTTGAGGAAGCATGCCAATGGCCAAATATATGGCCATTGGCAAATTTTCCCGATGCATAAAATAAAAATAAATGTTTTTTTCCTCGATCGGCGAGGTTTAAGCTTAGTGCAACGCCGCGCAAACGGGGTGCGCTATAAAAATCATAAAATAAGAAAATAAAAGCCACAAATAGGCATTTTATAAGATATCATAATATACAATGCAAGTGAATGGCAGGCTGAAGACAACATGGCTACCGAGTAGAGGTTGCCAAAGGGGGAACTCAGTCCAAGAGATGTAACCAAGCATTACTAGGCAATCCTATGCAAATGAGGGTAAGGATAGTGAATCACAAGTTTACATAGCAAATGAGCACAGTCAGTGGAGTGTAAGACTTAAGATAAGGGGAGTAACAGAGTAGAAGATAGGTGACATCACGAGGGGGGCATATATGAAAGAATGTAAGCTCATTGGAGCAGAGTGGCATGTGTCTGCTGTCTGGTACTCCTCAATGGAAGAGGTGTGTCAGCAGGTATCCTAGGTAAAGTTAAGAAATGGAAGATGTATGCAGTGAATAAATATTACTAAACCTTCTTATAAAAGTGTTTAGAACGTGTTTGCGCACGTGTCCGCACCTGTAGGACCGAGTAACACTGTGTGCATGCGTTTAAGATGGAGTAAGTTTCATTAAGACTGTTGACATTTGTGTATGTGCGTTTGTACCTGTGTGCACACGTTTAAGCAGGAATTAGCAAGTGTTGGGCCGTGTAAGCTTGTATGCGCATATGTGTGCTTGTGTGTGTGTGCGTGTGAGTTGGTGTGTGCGCGTGTGAGCTGGTGTGCATGTTGCTGCCCCTTGTGGAAATAGGAAGGGAAAAGGAAGCACAAGAAACAGTAGGAAGTTAACCAGGGAGAATCAGCAGAGCTAGCAGGTGGAAACAATCAGACTCAGGCAATTACACAGGCAGTACACTAGCCCAGCCCAGCACTTAAAACTCTGCAAACAACTTTTTACCATGTATTGCTCAGACACACTGCAGCACTGCAGTCAGCTAAGAGAAGTGAATACTGAAAAAGCTGTACTGAGACAAAAAAATGTTAGGGGCTGCCATTGCTGTCATAAGGCAACATATGCAATATGCTGCGGGTGGTGACAATGGTAATGCTGCTGATCAACACCCAGTGCAGAGACGGAGAAGAGTGTACAGGCCCAAGGTAACCTACCAGGGGCTACATGAGCTGGAGATAGTGGAGCGCTATAGAGTGGACAGAGACCTCTTGCAGCAAATTGTTGAGCTGTGCAGGCCACTCCTCACACAGAACCAACAGAGGGGAACCCATTCCAGTGGAAACCAAGGTATGTGTTGGCCTACGAATACTAGCAACAGGTACTTTCCAGAGACCAACTGGTGATATGATGGGGATATCACAGGCATCAGCATCCAGGGTACTGCACCAGTTCCTGGATGCCATGTCAACACATGTCGGTGATCATGTATATTTCCCGAATTCCTGTGAGGTATTGGCCAGCAATATGCGTCTTTTCCAGCAAATAGCAGAATACCCTGAGGTAGTGGGTGCAATAGACTGCACGCACATACGTATCAAAGCAGCAGCTGGTGAGCGGGGTAGGGCCTACATTAACCACAAGGGCTTCCCCTCCTTCAACTGCCAGGTTGTGTGTGCTAACCAGGGCATAATAATGAATGCCTGTGCTGGCTGCCCTGGAAGCTACCACGATTCCCATATCTGTCATCTGACACAGCTGTACCAGACATTTGCCAATGGGGACATTCCTCACGGTCACCTAGTGGGGGATGCTGGATATGCACTTGCGCCTTGGCTGATGACACCCATCAGAAATGCACACACACCTGAACAGGAACACTATAATGAGGCACACGCACAAACAAGAAATGTATTTGAGCGTGTTTGGGCTGCTCAAGTCATGGTTCCAGTGCCTGGACACATCTGGTGGAGCCTTGCAGTACTCACCAACTACATGTACCCAAATTGTCATGGTATGTGCAATGCTACATAACATGATCCTGTGAAAACAGCTGCAGCAGGATCAGTATAGGCGCGGGCCACACAGCCCCCCACCAATGCCAAGGCCATCACAGGCAGAGCGTGACTCGGAGGAGTAACAACCTGAGCCTGCCCCAGTAGGCAGAAGGAGGTGCACCCAGTATGCTTTGGCCTTGGCAAAGAGGCAACGCATAGCACATACACTGGCTCAGTAGGAGCCCTGGAAATTATACCTCTTCCTGACCTGCACATATAGTAAAAGGGATGACTAAGTTGACACTCCCTGTTCCCAAACATGTATAGGGAGTGTACGAATTGCATCCGACATAGGCAGCCCTGCATCACCACCTGAGGCATGATTGCATTTTGTTAACCGATATAAAGCAGTGCTAAACAGCCTTCCCACTATATAATAATATGTAAACACAATCATACACACTAACTGCCACAACTTTGGACAGTTTTCAGCAATATTGGCCACCATTCATCAATGTTGACAAATGTTGAGCAAGTCTGGTCAAAGATGGCCATATTTGAGCAAAAGCAGGTAAACATACACAAATATGCTTTACTTGACCTTAAGGAGTCTGATCTGCACAATAGGAGAATTTGAAGCAGTGACAG
The DNA here is from genome assembly GCF_019279795.1 of Protopterus annectens. NCBI lineage: Eukaryota > Metazoa > Chordata > Ceratodontiformes > Protopteridae > Protopterus > Protopterus annectens. Next base: position 1,940,510,525 of record NC_056735.1, on the reverse strand, counting down.
GCCTTGAACCCAAGATACCATACACTATAGTCTAAGTACTGAACCACTAAACCATGACAGTATTTCACTGGTCAGCCTGTAGGAAGACATGTTGATAAGTCTATGCAAAGTGTCTCAAGGAAACCCTGCAGGCACAGTATAATTCATGTTGAGTTATGACATACGGGTGGGCCCTGCATTATAAATATAACTTGATGTACAACACACATACTATACATGTTCATAATGTCCGTGTTCACACATGTTAACAAATGTATTGGACCCCAGACAGCAACATACTGACAGGTTATACTGGGCATGCCCACACACTTAAATAAATGAGAAAAATGTGAGGCAACAAAACACTGAAAGGGCAAACTGAGCATGCTCACACACTTAGGCCATGTGTGCATGCAGCACGGTGCCAGACATATCTTGTGGTTCATGTGTTAACCCAGGAACCCCTCACAAGCCAACAGTCCTGGCTTGTGCACATACTTATAAGATAGCAGACATATATAGAACATCTTGGAAGTCAGTCATAATCACATATGTACTACAGATACATATGTTGTACATAGAAAGTAGGAAAGCAAAGAAGATAACAAACCTGCAGTCAGTATCAACAATAAACAATGTGCACACCAAACAGTATCATAGGTACATAGTGTCATTGCTTGATAGTAGGTATCAGCCATAGGGCATTCATAATGCTATCCAGACTATGCTTGGCTTTCACCACCCTGTAGATTACTATATTGTGCCTTGGAATAGTAGGTCACACAAGATAGCTGTTGTATGGTTAGTGTATTGTGCCTCTGTCTAGCAGGGACACAAAAGACATCCCATGTGTAAATGAATGATCACCCATACCCTCATTGAGACCTCCACTGAAGAGGGTCAGTGAGTGTCTCCGCCTAATGTGGAGTGTGAGTATGTTCCACAGTGAGTGTAGCCCCTGTGATATGAATTTGGCCCTGCTGCATGTAGTAGTACGCCTGTGCCGAGTTTGACATCCTTGTATCGTGTAGCTGTAAGAGATACAGATATCCTGAGGTGGAGCATGACCAATATGTCTTGCTTGTACATGACTGTATACAGCAGTCACAGATTGCATCTGGGTAGGCATTAAGCAACTGAGTACATCTTGAGTGTCTGTAGCTGAACTTTGTAGGCCATCTGTAAGACTCTCCTGTTGGGTGAGGTACCTTTGTGGTCAGTAAATTTGCTGCAGGTGTCGGGTAAGGTACATCCAAAATGGTGCATTGTACCCAAGTATGGTCCTGATGAGTACAGGTGTACAAAGATTTCACATGCTTCATAAGTGAAACCTTTATGGATAAGGTGGTATATATAGAAGGCCTACATAAACACTTTGCCAATGTTCATAGGTTCATAGGTTCATACTAGGCTATCTGCCCTAGGGCATTTGTAAGCCTAGCCAGAGCGTGTTTGGCTTTTGCCACCCATTTTCAAGTGAGTTTTAATATGCCCTTATTCGAGGTTAGTTAACTGTGCCTCTGTCTAACAGTGACACAGAACTGATACCTGGGGTAAACATATGGTCTCCCATCCACAAGTCAAGATTCCACTTGAAGAGAGTCAGTGAGGGACTCTGCCTAACTCGGACTGGGATTCACTTCCAGAGTGAAGGGAGCCTCTGGGTTATGAATCTGTCCCTCCAGCATGTTCTATTTATTTCCGTGCTGAGGTTCAAGTCCCTCAAGCGTGTAGCTTGATGGGATTTGGATTTTATGAGGTGCAGCATGTTCGTTAATTCTGAGTTGGACATGGCTTTATACGTCAGGCACAGATCGCCTCTTAGCAGGCGGTATGCAACTGAGTAGAGCTGCAGTTTCTTTAGCCGGGCAGTATATGGAATCTGTTTGTGCCCTTTGATCCTCTTGATGAGGTACTTCTGGGGTCTTTCCAGCTGCTGCAGGTGTCAGATAAGGTACATCCCAAAAGGGGCATTGTATTTGATTATGGGCCTGATGAGGGACGAGTACAGAGGCACAATGACCTCCTCCCTTGATCTGGATGTGAATCCCTTCATGATTAAGTGGGTTATATAGAATGTTTTCCTAACTACTTTGGCCATGTGGTTATCAAAAGATAGATTGCTATCAACTTGGGTCCCCAGGTCCCTAATTACTTCTTCTGTGCTTAATGGCTTACCACCTATGTGGTAATTTGTGTGTACTTTGTTTTTGCCAAAGGGGATGACTATACACTTTTTGTTATTTAGCTTGAGGCCATGGGTCTAGCACCAGTTATCTGTTTCTTTGAGACCCTTTTGGAGGATGCTTGTGTCAGCTGGAGAGTCGATTATGGCGTCCAGTTTGCAGTCATCTTCAAACTTGGTCAGCCACAGTCCTCCTGTATTGGCCTGTACCTCTGAGAAATATATACTGAACAAGAGAGGTCCAAGGACTGAGCCTTGTGGGATGCCACTTGTAACTGGTTTGGAGTCTGACATGGCTTCAGCAATTCTGACCATGTGGGTTCTGTCCTTCAGCCAGTTTGCAACCCATCTAGTGACATAGGGATTTATATTTAAGCTGGAGAGCTTATCTATGATGCCTGAGTGGGGTATTGTATCGAAGGCTTTTGCTAGGTCCAGGTAGGCTGTATGGACTACCTTCCCCTCGTCAATGGCCTTGGTGACTGTTTCAAAGAAATCAACCAAGTTTAAGAGGCATGATCTGCCCTTAACAAAGCCAAACTGGGTAGGATCCAGTGACTGTAGGTCCCCAATATCCCTATTGATTATTTCCATGATGATCCTCTCCATAGCCATGCAGACCAAGCTGGTCAGGCTTATGGGGTGATAGTTTCCAGGATCTGTTGAGGTGCCACCTTTGTGGAGAGGGACCACTGTAGCTGTACTCCATTCCTTGGGTACATATCCTGTAGTAAGGCTGAGAATGAACAGTAGCTTTATGTTGCGGCTCAGCTCTTCTTGGAGTTCATGTAGGATGAAGCCTGGGACACCGTCTTGTCCCATTGATGCTGTGATTTTTGCTTTGCCTCTTACCTGAGCATCTGATATGTCAGTGGGGCAGCACTCTGCTGGGATACATAATTGCTCTTTTGGTGGGGAGGGGTGGGAGAAGTTTGCGCTGAACCTGTCAGCCAGGATATTGGCAATGTCTGTGGGATCAGTGTATATTCTGTCATTTTGGACTAACTCTGAGCATATCTGGGAGTTTCCACCCAGGTTCCTAACATAACTAAAGAAAGCCTTGTGATTATCTTTAGTGTCCTGTGCAGTTGTTTCTCGAAACTGGCCTTAGATGATTTCATGAGTGCCCGTAGTCTCTTGCTAATACTAATTACAGATGCCTTCCCTTTTAGGGAGTTTGCTCTATCATGCAGTAGCTTCCTCCTTCTATTGTATAGTTTGTTTATGGCTGGGGTCCACTAGACAGGACGCCTGCCTTTGGGGGATTGGCCCTTGGTTTTATTTGGGATTGCATGATCCATGCATCCCTGTAGGTGATCATAGAAGGCGTTTATAAAGGATTCTGCAGTCTGAGCCGTATTTTCCACGGGCCTGGGGGCTTTGAAGGATTCCACCTCGGTTTGGAGGACTGTGAAGTTTGCTTTAGAAAGCTTTTTTACTGTTGTTTTCTGGGCAGGGGGTGGGGATGCGATGTGGATATCCATTGAGATTAATTTATGGTCAGATCTCACCAGTGAGGGATACACTTCCGGTCTGGAGCATAATATACCCATGTTGGTGATGATCAGGTCCATTATGTTTTCCCCTCTTGTGGGAGTGGTGACTAGTTGTTCCATAGCATTTGAGTTTATAAATTCCTTTGGGCTAGGGTGTTGGAGCTACAGTAATGCTCCCATTCTATGTTTGGGTAGTTGAAGTCCCCCAATATAATGGTGTTTGGAGAGACCGTCATATTTTCCAATGTTCTCAGGAAGGCTGAGTGGGGTTCCTGGGTTTGGGCAGGTGGTCTGTAGCAGGCTATAAACTTGGAGGCAGTTTTACCCACTGTTAGTTGCACATGGATAGTTTCTGATGCTTTGTGCTGTGCCACCAACCTGGAGGCGTGGGTTTCTTTGACGGAAATTGATACTCCCCCTCCTTTTGTGGTTCAGTCCAAGTTTTGTGGCCGAAAAGTATGGTATGAGGTATAGCCTGGTAGTGCTGGGGTGCTCTAGGGAGCCTTGAACCAGGTCTCAGTCACTGCTCAGACATCGATGTTCTCCATGCCGAGGAGGGTATTGAGTGCGTGCATCTTGAGGTTATGACTTCTGGCGTTGAGTAGCATTACCCTTAGTTTCTTTTCCCTTGTGTTACCTATGGAGGTGGGTTTGTCTTTTGAGCATTGCATAAAAAAGGCACTATGGGGGTGGCAAGAGCCTTCGCCAATATCCGAAAGCCCAGGGGTGACAGGTGCAAGCCGTCCCTAGCGAAGCAGCGTGGCTTGTCGAGCATGTCATCCCAGGCTGACAGGCATTGGATCCCCTTTGAATGACACCAGTACTTAAGCCAATTGTTGAAATTGATCATCTTGTCTTCATATTGTGGCATCATTCTTGGTGATGGTAAGATGCTACTCAAGGTCAGGGTCATACCGGCCTGGCCTGCATGCACAGATAGCTCCTGTATGACTCTCGTCATGTAGTCCAGGGAGGTATGTCTCAGGTAATTCACACCAGCATGTCCAAAGGAGAGATGGATATCTACTTTTGTCCACAAATCCCTAAGTACACCTTCTGTATGTAATGGATTACCATCTATGTGTTAATCTGTGTGCACTTTGCCATTCCCAAAGGTGATGACTATGCATTTCATGGCATTTAGCTGTATGCTATGGCTCTGACACCAGTTAAACATTCCTGTGATCCCTCATAGGAGGATACTTGTGTCAGCTGGAGAGTCGATGATGGCACACTGTATACAGTCATCTGCCACCTTGGTCATCCACAGTCCTCCTGTATTAGCCTGTACCTCAGAGAAATATATATGGAACAAGAGAGGTCACATAACTGAGCCTTGTGGGGCACCACATGTAACTAGTGTACACCCTGATATGGCATCTGCAATCCCAACCATGTGTGTGCTAACCCTAATCTAGGTTGCAATCCATCTTGTGACATATGTGTTGATATGCGAGCTGGTGAGTGTATGTAAGATGTCCGAGTGGGCTATTGTGTCAAAGGCTTGTGGTAGGTACAGGTAGGCTGTTTCAACTACCTACCCTATGTCTATGGCCCTGTTAACTGTTTTAAAGATGTCGACCAGGTGCAAGAGGCATGTGGTGGCCTTAACAAAGATGAATTGTGTATGACCCTGTGTCTGGAGGTTGACGATGTCTGTGCATGGCTTCCATGATGATACTCTCCATAGCTTTGCAGAACAGGCTAGTCAGGCTTATAGGGTGATAGTGTCCATTGTCCCATGTGGCAACACCTTTGTTGAGTGGCACTAATGTTGCTGTATGACATTCCTTGGGGACATATCCTGTAGTATGCCTGATATTGAATTTTGACGTTATGTGACGCTTATGTCTGTCATGAATTCTGCGTGAGACACAGCCTGGGTCACATAGTGGTCCCATTGCTGCTGTGTTATTGCTTTGTAGAGGGCAGCTCTCACATGTACATCTATGATGTCAGGGAGGATACACTCCGTTGGGATGGACATTCCTACATTTGTGGAATGGTAGGAAAAGTATGCACTGAGCCTGTCTGCCAGCATGTTGCCAATGTCTGTGGGCTCAGTGTATGTTGTGGTAACGATACACTACAACATAGCATATGTGGGAGCTGCCACCCAGGTACCTGACATAACTAAAGAAGGCCTTTATTGTCATTAGTGTATTGTGCATTCATACTGTCGAAGCAGGCCTTAGATCATGTTATGACTGATTGTAGCTAGCCGCTAGTACTGATCAGAGATGCCTTCATTTTGTGGGATACTGCTCTATCATGCAGTAGCCTACACCTGTTGTTGCATAGTGTATGTATGTCCTGGGTCCACTACACAGGTCACCTGCCTTTACAGGACTGACTCTTGGATACATGTGGGATAGCATGATCCAAGCATTCCTGTAGGTGTCCATACAATGGGTATCTAAAGGATACTGTGGTCTGAGTCATAGTTGACACTGAGCTGGGGGTTCTGAAGAAAACCACCTTGGTTCAGAGAAGTGTGACATCTGCTTGTCAGAGATACCTCACTGAGAGTACCTAGACTGGGTGTGTGGAATGGATATGGTTGTACAGTGAGATAAATGTATGTTCTGACCTTACCAATGAGGGGTATACCTCAGGCCCAATGTGGGTAAGGACTAGGTACAATCAGAATACCCCTCTTGTGGTGGTGGTGACCACTTGTTCCATAGCATGTCAGGTGACATACTTGAGTAATCATTGTGTGATGATTTTGGGCCTTGAGCAGTATATGCATTCAATGTTTGGCTACTTGATGTCACCCAATATAATTTGGTTGCAGAGACCCACATATCTGCCAGTGTTCACCGGAAAGGCAAGTGTGGTCCCTCCATTTGTGAGTGTGGTCTGTAGCAGGCTATTACGTGAAAGGCAGTGTAGCCCACTGTAAGCAACACATGGATGGTATCCGATGTTTTTTGCATTGCTACTCACCTGGAGGTTTGTGTATCTTTGCTGTATATGGATACTCCCCCTCCTTTCCAGGTGTGTCCTGGTTAATGTAGACATATATAATTGTATGAAGTGTACCCTGGTAGTGCTGGTGTGCTTTCAGGACACTGGACACAGGTTCCTGTGACTGCAGAGATATTGATATACCCCATACTGTAGAGATCCTTGAGTGCATGCATGTACAGGTGTAGATATCTGGCATGGTGCAGCATCACCAGTAGTGTCTGTTACCTTGTATTGTCTATGGAGGTGGTTGTGTCTACTGTGGCTTGCCTACAAAAGGCAATATTGTGGTGCAAAGTGCCATAGGCAGTATTTGTAAGGCCTGGGGTGACAGGTGCAAGCTGCCCCTAGTGAACCAACATGGCATGATCCCACTGACAGAAGGCCCTATCATCATACCAGGAGATATCACAGGTAGGATGGGTAAACAGCTCCTTCCCAGGCTCATAACATGGCATTGATGGGATCACATTGTTTCCCTATATGTCTCACAAGTGAACTGCAGAACCTACAGAGTCTGCACCTGAACAGTCTGCTGAGCCATACCCTCTCTACAAAATATGTTAATGTTGAATGTGTTCCAGCAACACATGCCACACTGCAGAAGTGTTGGTGCACAACAGACCATGGGAACTATAGTCGTATATCTCTATGATGTCTGATCTGCAAGGACATGGGGTCCATCATGATTAAAGTCATAAACAGAGTGATTGGAAGCCCACACACACACACACTACCACCTTTGGTATGTGCATGGGCAGATCATGTTTGGCAAACAGCTACACTGTTCGCAAGTCAGACACCCGGGACATACATCACTGAAATGAGCTACACACATCCCACATAGACCTTGAATAGCCCTTATCCAATATACCACAGACATGTATGCACAAACCCGACACTCTGTGCATAAATACGTATTGTCATATGACGGATTTGCAACTGGTACTCAGATAGATCACACAAGCTGAGACTCATGTACATAGGTTCATAGGTAGATATTAGGCTATCTGCCCTATGGCATTTCCAAGCCTAGCCAGAGTGTATTTGGCTTTCACCTCCCTATAAGATTAGCCTACTGTGCCTCTGTATAGTAGGTCACAGAAGGTCACCCTTTAAGATTAGTTTACTGTACCTTTGTCAAGCAGGGACACAGAAGAGATCCCATGTGTGAATCTGCAATGTCCCATCCATGCGACCTGATATTGCTTGAAGAGGGTCAACGAGGGGCTATGTCTAACATGAATTTGGATTCGATGCCAGAGTGAGGGTAGACTCTGGGAAAGGGTCTGCCCCTGCAGCATGTCCTATTAATTGTTGTGCTGAGGTCTATGTCCCTGGAGCGTGTAGCTCTAATGGATTTGGATTTCCTCAGGTGGAGCATGTCCATTAATTCTGAGTTAGACATTGCTGTGTACGTGAGGCATAGATTGCCTCTGAGTATGCGGTAAGCAACTGAGTACAGGCGGGGTTTCTGTAGTCGAGCTGCATAGGACATCTGTTTCAGGCCCATGATCCCCTTGTTGATGTACTTTTGTGATCTCACCAGTTGCTGCAGGTGCTGAGTAAGGTACATCCCAAACGGGGCATTGTAGACAATCATGGGCCTGATGAGTGATGAGTACAGGGGCACAATGAGCTCTCTTGATCCAGATGCAAACACTTTCATGCCAATGTGGGCTATATAGAAAGTCTTACTAACCACTTTGGCAAAGTGATTATCAAAGGAGAGATTACTATCTACATGTCTCCACAAATCCCTAATTACTTCTGCCATACTTAATGGATCACCACCTATGTGGTAATTTGTGGGCACTTTGTTTTTTCCCAAAGGGGATGACTATGCACTTGTTAGCATTTACCTTGAGGGCATGCCTCTGTCGCCAAGCATCCGTCTCCGTGAGAACCATTCTGAGGATGCGTGTGTCAGCCAGAGAGTCGATTATGTCTCCCAGTTTGCAGTCATCTGGGAACTCTGTCAGCCATAGTCCCCCCATGTTAGCCTGTACCTCAGGGAAGTATATACCAAATAAGAGAGGTCCCAGAAGTGAGGCTTGTGGGACACCACTTGTAACTGTTTTGGATTGGGACGTGGCACCTGCAATTCTGAACATGTGGGTTGTATCCCTGAGCCAGTTTGCAACCCATCCTGTGACTTAGGGGTTGATATTTAAGCCGGTAAGCTTATTTATGATGGCCGAGTGGGGTATTGTGTCAAAGGGTTTGGTGATAACCAGGTAGGCTGTGTGGACTACCTTGCCCTCATCTATCGCTTTGGTACCTATTTAAAAGAAATCAAATAGGTGTATGAGGCAAGATCTGCCATCAACAAAGGCAAATTGGGTAGGGTCCAGTGTCTGGAGGTTCGCAATATCTTTGTTTATGACTTCCATGGTAATACGCTCCATAGCTGTACAGACCACACTACTCAGGCTTATGGGCCGATAGTTCCCAGTGTCTGTTGTGGCGCCACCTTTGTGGAGTGGGACCACAGTAGCTGTACGCCATTCCTTGGGTACATATCCTGTAGTACGGCTATGTTGTAACAGTGACTGCATGTGAGGGTTCAGTTCTTCTTTGAGCTTGTGTAAGTCGCAGCCTGAGACACCGTCCTGTCCCATAGATGCTGTGTTTTTTTCTTCAGAGAAGGCAGCTTTCACCCGTGCATCTGTGATGTCAGGGAGGTCACATTCTGTTGGGATAGCCAATTGCCCCTTTGGGGGGGAAGGGGGGGGTGAAAGTTAGCACTGAACCTGTGTGCCAGGATGTTGGCTATGTCTGTATGTTCAGTATATTTTGTACCATTATGCATCAATTCAGAGCATATCTGGGTGTTTCCACCCATATTCCTGACATAACTAAAGAAGGCCTTGTGATTAAGCTTAGTGTCTAGGGCAATTTGTCTTTTGAAGCTGGCCTTTGATGATTTTAGGATGGATCGTAGTTTCATGCTAATACTGATCAGAGATGCCTTCCCTTTTTGGGAGTTTGCTCTACCATGTAGTAGCTTCCTCCTTCAGTTGTATAGCTTACCTATGGCTGGGGTCCACAATACAGGTCTCCTGTATTTGGAGGAGTGAGTCTTGTTTCCATTTGGGTAGCATGATCCATGCATTCCTTCAGGTGCTCATAGAATACTTTTGTAAAGGATTCTGCGGATTGGCCAGTATTATCCTCTGGCCCATGGTCTTTGAAGGATTCCACCTCAGTCTTGAGAAGTGTGAAGTTAGCTTTTGAAAAATGTGGTACAGTGGTCTCCCTGGCAGGGGGTGGGGATGGGATACGGATGTCCATGGAAATTTGTTTATGGTCTGATCTTACCAAAGAGGGGTTTACCTCTGGTGTGGAACATAGAGTCCCCATGTTGGTGATGACCAGGTCCAATATGTTGCTCCCTCTTGTGTGAGTGGTGACCAGTTGTTCCATAGTGGTAGAGTTTATAAATGCAAGGAATCATTGTGCGACGGTGTTTGGCATTGAGTAGTTTACCTAGTCAATGTTTGGGTAGTTGAAGTCACCCAATATCATGGTGAAGGTGAGAACGTCATATTCTCCATTGTTCTCAGGAATGCCAAGTGGGGTTCCTGTAAAAGGGAGTGTGATCTGTAGCAGCCTACAAACTGAAAGGCAGTTATGCCCTCTGATAGTTGCACACGGATGGTCTTTGATGCTTCGTGCAGTGCCACTAACCTGGAGGTGTAGGTATATTTGATGAATATACATACTCCCCTTCCTTTTGTGCTTCGGTCCAATGTTTGGGCCCAAAAAGCATAGTATGAGTTATAACCTGGTAGTGCTGTGGTGCTCTTGGGGGCCTTGAACCAGGTTTCTGTTACTGCACAGACATCGATTGTCTACATACTGAGGAGAGGCTTGAGTGCGTGCATGTTGCGGTTTAGGTGTCTGGCATTCAGTAGTATTACCCTTAGTTATAGTTATCCTTGGGTTGTCTATGGAGGTGGGTTTGTCCTTTGAGCCTTGCCTAAAAAAGACACTATGGGGGTGCCAAAAGCCCACAGGTGCAAGCCATCCCTAGTGAAGCAACAAGGCTTGTCGAGCATTCTATCCCAGGCTCACAGACACTGGATCCCCTTTGAATGGCAACAATACTGTAGGCAATTGTTGAAACTGATACTTTTGTCTTCATACTGTGCCATCATTCTTGGTGAGGGCAAGATGCTACTCAAGGTGTGGGTCATATCAGCCTGGTCTACATGATCAGAGAGCTCCTCTATGTCTCTTTTCATGTTGTCCAGGGAGGTATGTCTCAGCTCATACACACCAGCACCTACCAGTGGGAGAAACCAGTGTTGTACTATACATGCTGTCAACACCTGCTGTCACCCATGGTGCAGTCTTGGGATTTCATAACATGAACTGAACACGCATTACCATGTGTAGTCTGATGTTATCAGTGTACTACATATACAGCAGTGGAAAAAAATACACACAGTAAAGTATATAGCGCTTTGCATTAATGTGTATGTTTCTAGTCGCATAACATAGTGAGGTAGGAATTTGAATCCTGCAGTGTGTGTGTGTGGGGGGGGTGTATGTGACTTCATGGAAAGTGAATGTGCTTTTTGGAGAGTATTGAAACACCTCAATATAGTATATATTCAATATATTCCTCTTTGGCAGCTCTGATGATGTCAGCATCCTACAAATATAGGTGTGGAAACGAAAAAGCTAATAAAGCATATAGCGCGTCATGTTAATGCGTATGTCTCTAGTGTCATAGCATAGTTAGGTAGGGGTTTGAATCTTTCAATGTGTGTGTGGGGGGGTGCATGTATCTGTGTGACTTCATGGAAAGGGAAGGTGCTTTTTGGAGAGTATTGGAACACCTCAATATAGGTATATTCCTCTTTAGCAGCTCTGATGATGTCAGCATCCTACAAATATACTTGTGAAAATGAGAAAACCAGTAAAGCATATAGCGTGTCATGTTAATACGTATGTCTATAGTGTCATAACATAGTTAGGTAGGGGTTTGAATCCTTCAGTGTGTGTGGGGTGTGTGTGTGACTTCATGGAAAATAAATGTTCTTTTTAGAGAGTATTGAAACACCTCAATATAGGTATATTCCTCTTTGGCAACTCTGATGATGTCAGCATCCTACAAATATAGGTGTGGAAATAAAAAAGCCAGTAAAGCATGTAGCGTGTCATGTTAATGCGTATGTCTCTAGTGTCATAGCATAGTTAGGTAGGGGTTTGAATCCTTCAGTGTGTGTGGGGGGTGTGTGTGACTTCATGGAAAGTAAATGTGCTTTTTGGAGAGTATTGAAACACCTCAGTATAGGTATATTCCTCTTTAGCAGCTCTGATGATGTCAGCATCCTACAAATATAGGTGTGGAAATAAGAAATGCAGTAAAGCATATAGTCCCTCATGTCAATGCGTATGTCTGTAGTGTCATAACATAGTTAGGTAGGGATTTGAATCCTGCCGTTGCTGAGTGTGTGTGTGTGGGGTGTATGTGTCTGTGTGACTTCATGGAAGGTATATGTGCCTTTTGTAGAATATGGAAACACCTCAATATAGGTATATTCCTCTTTGGCAGCTCTGATGATGTCAGCAGCATACAGATGTAGGTGAGGAAATGAGAACATCAGTAAAGTATATAGTGCGTCGTGTTAATGTGTATGTTTCTAGTGTCATGACATAGTTAGATAGGGGTTTGAATTCTGCAGTTGCTGAGTGTGTGGGGTGTATGTGTCTGTGTGACTTCATAGAAAGTGAATGTGCCTTTTGTAGAATATGGAAACACCTCAATATAGGTATATTCCTCTTTGGCAGCTCTGATGATGTCAGCAGCATACAGATGTAGGTGTGGAAATGAGAAGGCCAATAAAGCATATAGTGTGTTGTGTTAATGCATATGTCTCTATTCTGAGAACATAGTTAGGTAGGGGGTTGAATACTGTGAGTGTGTGTGTCTGTCTTCATTTAAATGACTGACTTTGAGAGAAAAGTGCTTTTTGGAGATGATGCAAACACCTCAAAAGAGCTGGATCCCCTTTGGCAGCTCTGATGATGTCAGCATCCTACAAATATAAGTGTGGACATAAGAAAAGCAGTAAAGCATATAGCACATCGTGTTAATGCGTACGTTTCTAGTGTCATAACATAGTTAAGTAGGGGTTTGAATCTTGCGGTTGCTGAGTGTGTGTGTGTGGGAGGTGTATGTGTCTGTGTGACTTTATAGAAAATGAATGTTCCTTTTGTAGAATATGGAAACACCTCAATATAGTTTTATTCCTCTTTGGCAGCTCTGATGATGTCAGCAGCATACAAATGTAGGTGTGGAAATGAGAAGGCCAGTAAAGCATATAGCAGGTGGTGTTAATGCATATGTCTGTATTCTGAGAACATGCTTAGGTAGGGTTTTGAATCCTGCAATTGCTGAATGTGTGTAGTACTGTGTAATCACCTTTGAGAAGAGTGCTACTTTCGGAGACCTTGACAATACTTCAAAAGTGGTAAATACATCTTTGTCAACACTAATGGAGTCAGACTCATAGAAATACAGCATTTGATAAGGACAACCCCAGTAAAGCATATAGCATGTCATGTTAACGTGTATGTCTGTAGTATCATAACATATTCAGGTAGTGGTTTGAATACTGCAAATACCATATGTGTGTTTGTCAATGTGTTGTGGGTTTTGCTTTTATTATTGTATGATATATTAGTATAACAGTAATTTCAATGCACACATCAGGTATGTGTGTGCCAAATACATATATGTACATGTGACCTTCAATAGTTCCTATGTGTGAAGCCTGCCTCATATATGAATGCAGTTGTTACCTTTGCCAGCGTGTGCTGCTGCTTCCCAGACCTTAGGCCATACATGTATGTTGGTGACAATGCAGGTTACTGCACTGATCTGTGTCCTAGTCCAACTGTGTGACACACACCCATGACAGCTTTGATAGATTAATGTGGGTGAGGGTTCATGTCTGGGGTATATGTCAGACATGTTCAAACACAGCAAAGTCTGTGAGTAATGGACATCCAGTGTAGGTGTATGGCAACTGTCATCGATATGCATACAGACACCTTCTTGCTTATGTGATACACAGAGGGACTGCAGAATACCTTTGGAAATGTGAATATCAAAGGATAGATGAGATAACACTTGTCCATATGTACACACCATTACCCATTCTACATGATGGGTGCTACCACCTACATGGTACTGTTGGAATACTATGTTAAGTACATGCTGATGACGATGCTACAGTTGCGTTATAGCAATACAGCATGGCTTGGACAACAGGTATCTGTCTGTATGATACCCTTGTGGTGGATAGTTGTGTCATGTGTAGAATGCATTGTAGGCCACTGTATGCATTTGCAGTCATGGATGGAAATATCCCTAGTATGTTGGCATGTATGTGAGACTGCTATATGCCAAACAGTATTGTTCCCAGGGATGTGTGGGACTCAGTAACAATGGCTACTGGTATAGTGTAGTACTGAAGGGATATCACTGACACCGGGTTTCCTACATCTGCGTATCGGTTGAGGAGACACCATGTAACGACCACTTAAAGTCAGGCTATATAGGTTGTGTATACTACCAGAATGCAGACCATTGACAGTTAGAAACCGTATCACCCACAGCACAGTGTCAAACCATGTCATGCATACATGTGATCCCAGGTGAAACATATGTGTAGTACAATGCATACTGGCCACCAATAAGAACTACAATGTATGAATACTGTGTCAGATGGTGCATGTCACCCTTCCCATGTGTGCACTACGCACCTACATGCAGAGAATGCAACTCCACCTTGTTCACACATGTACACCTGCAACTCTGTGCTGCAAACATCACACATGTACTGTCCACTCTCCAACACATGCAGGCACAGCTACACACAACAGCCATGTGGCACATGTGCAGAAAATACACTTTGGGAATTAACACTGGTGTATGCAAAACTACAATGACAATCATAGTGTTAATGCATCATGCCTGCTCGGATATACCCACAATGATATCATTACACTCTACTGTTAACAACATGATAATATTACTACAGTGCTATGCAGTCACCCTGTGCATCAGCACCATGCTAGCCTGTTCCTGCATCAATGTTACAGATGACAGGAGGTGGCACAGTTTCATCATATGCACAGGGTGTGTACTTGGTTTGCCAGAGTCTGCCATTGACATATCCAATCAACATGTATGTGTGTTTGTGTTAGTGAGGGAAAACAGTAAAACATGGGGCAATGTTGATGCGATGTGTGTGTGTATGTGTTAGCCCTAGGTGTTAGCATTATGTGTGTGTGTATGCATGCACACAGTTCTACCACGTGGCTGCCATATACAGGAGTTTGTGGACATCCACAGACTGTACCTGCCAGGTCATACAGATCACTGTCTCTGGCCAAGGACACGGTACCTGTGCCTGGCAGGGGTGCTACGGACAGTATCAGGTACTAGGCCAGACTGGGTACTGTCATCAGAGGCAGTGGGTTGTTGACTGGACACATGTCCCTGCTGGGACTGGCCATAGCCACATGCACGTGGTCTTCTAGGATGGTCTAATGACAGCACAGACCCAGCATTGCTGGGGCTGGTACTGGCACTATGGAAGCGGCTGTGGGTTTGTTGTCGTCCGCGACGACTGCCAGCTGATAATGTTGCTGGCATACGCTCATATTATAACGCCTCAACCATCCTGCACTGTCTTGGCTCATGGACATGTAGTTGTGGATGACATCAAATGTGTCCCCCCCCAACGTCTATCAATGACCTCGGTGAAATTATGAATGGCAGCCGCAATGTCATGCATAGTGTCATTTATAGCAGTGTGATGTGCTCTATGCTCCCTCAGACCCTGTCTGGTGTACCAGTCCATACGTGCCTGTGCCTGCATTACAGCCCGGAACATAGCTGAGGTTGAAAGACCTCTGTGGGCAATTCTGTCAGGGGCATTATGACCACGGATGCTCCCACAAGAACCCATGGACATCTGCCTGTGTGGTACTATTTCAGGAATCTGGGCATGGCTGCTGTGAGGGGATGCATGTGCCAATGATACCACACTATCCTGGTCAATGCCTACCATATGCTGTCCCTCAGCTAAGGACATTGGTGACAATGGATGTATTGGCAGGACGACTGTGCGCATAGATGGAGTTGAATGCTGTGTAGTGTCGATTGGCTGACCAATGACAGACCCTGTCGCACCTCCCTGTGCCATTACACATGTATCATCATTATCACTATCTCCAGCAGTGGCTTCAGGTTCCCTGCTGCACTCAACCAGAGCAACATCAGTCCCTGTGAGAGGAAGACAGGAAACACAGTTTCCAATGTGTACATGATGTTAGCACACCTGCACACATGCACACATGCACACATGAACACATGCACACATGGACACAACTACACTCCTCAGTACAGTAGATACAAACACACACACACCTGCAATCCAACACATACACAATAGTGTTTGAGGGTGGGTGACAGTATCACAAGGAAAATCATCACCTCACATGTGTCAGCATGCAGATTATGTGTTGCACAAGAACATGCAGTGCAAGTGTAGACAGCCCTTGTTAATAACAGTATACATGTACTTGATGCTTGTGTGTAGTTGTTCAGTGATTGTCTTCACCCTGGGACACAATGTGTACAAGGACAGAACAATGTTGTGCAAGTGTTACAAGCTCTGGGTGCATATATTTGCACACACACATACAACATTACGGTGCTACGCAATAACTGCTATGTGTACTTCTGTGGTCAGTGTAACTGGATGTGGTGTAGTAACATGAGCCATGATCAACATGCATCTTGTGGTCAGTCAACAATAATAATGTGTGCCAGACAGGCAGCTAGCATGCTGTACCTGAAATGCAGTAACATGACTACATCCACAGTTACACAGCCACTTGTTACATGGGTGTGTAAGGTGGCCAATAGGGAGCATTGCCTAACATGAATGTATTATTTGATCAAGACTGTTGCACAGAGACATGATAGGCCTCTACCCCTCAGGTATATTATGTGTGCTGCATAGATGATAAGTGGGATACTGAAGAGTGGGCATACAGCAGGTGTCAGGATTGGACATGTGTAGCAGGCTAAGGTGTAGTGTCTATGCCAAACTTGTGTGTGTTGTGTACATGTGTATCAGGTATGCCTATCCAATGTCCACTACTGTGTTGCCACACTTGTGTGTGATGCTCTGTGTATTGCATGTGAGTGAGGCAGCTACTGAGATTAATGGGATATGCATAGTCTCACAGCAAACATGCACAGCATGCATTATGCGTAGGTGTGTTAATGTGCACAGACTACACCTCCATATGACATGCACATGTCATTAGCAATAGTATCGTTATTACACACTCACCAGCATGGATTGGCTGCCTTGCTGTCACTCCAGAGGGAACTGCAAAAATATGAGAGTGATTGTCAGTGGCCACAACTGTGCCATTGCTACTGTGAGTATGATAAAGTACAGTAGTACAACAGTTGGCTTTCACAGGTGTACAGATTACATTCAGAATATCAATCTTGCACAAGAACAGGCAGCATAACAGCTACACACAGAGTACACATCTCACATATGTATAATCTACCAGTACACAGAACAGTCAACTACAGATATGGCATGTTACCTGCACGCTCCATTTCAACATGCTGGGTGGTTCTGGCCTCCATGATGACACATGTTTGTGGATGTTGTTGTTGTTGGCCTGGAGCCACGACACTTAGGAGGAGCTCCTCCACACTGGTGAGGGGGGTGGATAGTTACCCCACCACCTGTGGCAAGCTGTTGTCTGTGGATATCAGATGCACGCTGCCAGACATGTTGAATTAAATCACTGCAGTGATGGTGTACCTGCTCATATGTCCTGTTATGCATGCCTATGTCATTTACCCGATGAACAAGCTCTTGCCACAGTGCAGTCCTCTCATGCTGGTTCTGGCTCATTCGTGAAAACAGCAGGTGGAAATGCTGTACAAGGCTGGTGTGTATCTTAGCATCCTCATCAGCAGAATATGCAGGGTTCCTACTGTGGGCCATGACCCTGGAAGACAAATTAACAATATATGTGAGCAAGCCATGTGGCACACCTCATATTGTAAACTACACAGATCAATTACTCGACAAATACAGCATGCAATTTCCTGCCAGAAGATGCACACGTGCAATACCACATATAAGTGCTCAGACTACAACAGGATGACAGTGCGTGACTCACTATATATATATATATATATATATATATATATATATATATATATATATATACCAAACCATGTTCTGCACAGCAGCAAAGTGATGGCAGTATGTCAGACTATAAAGCAGTACATGACACACTGTATGTGACAACATCCTCCACCTAGCCACAGGAGGTATACATCAAGTTAATGCATATAGACAGCTCCATTTAAATGGATGTGAAGTACAGGTACAGTATTACCAGTATAACACTCTAGTCAATGTCAAACACCTACCTAACATATGTGCACAGTTGTTAATATGGGTGTCATACTGCTGTACTACACTATACATGCTGCTAAATACACACATATACCCTGTAACACACATATGTATGGGGCATAGTACAGGCCTGATTACACACATATCACACATACAGACGACACACAAATGTATGGCAAACAAGATTAGCTTTACGAGTGTACCATACAGTTATGTGTGCACTACTTACAAAACATCATGACTGACTCATGTATTCTGTGAGGACTACAGGGAACACAGAATACAGTGTGTGCAAGCAATGTGAACATACAACATACTGTGTTGTTTAGGCCTACAGCTGCAGGTACTGCTACAATTCATATGGGATTTGGAATCTACAGCCGTAACACTCACTACTCATACATATATTGCATTGGGCTACAATGGCAAAACACACTTGACAATGGGGAAATATG